>NC_071104.1:16625000-16987500 GCF_024256425.1 Clarias gariepinus
AATAAGTGAACACTGAATGCCTTTCACTGATACTATCCCTCGGCTCTCCATGTAAAAGCCTGTTGAGAGGTTAAATTAAATTGCTGTAATAAATGTTTGGTTTCAGCCAGCAGTATCACTGAATATCAAACACACACCCTTGTGTGCAGAACATCGGGGTGTGTGTGTGTGTTTGGGGGGGGGGGATTGGGGGGCTAAACAGGCAAAGCAGGTGGGGGGAAGCACTATGTACATTAGAAACAGAGTTGTTTCCACTTAAACATTAATTATAACAGGGACTAGAAAAACAATTTATTGTTGAATGTATTCAGAGTTACTTTAATTAAATTATTCCATTTAATTAACAAATTATATTGAACTATTCCCCAGAGACTGGCATTAGTCTCATCTGCTGTTTTACAAACACGAGCAGAATAAATCTATTAAAATGATCAAGGACCGATAACATGATGTTAAATGCAGGCAATGAAAGTGGGTGAGAACTGCTATGTTTTTTCCAGTATTTATTATTATTATTATTATTATTATTTTTATTTATTTTTTTATTATTATGTTAAATACTTTTCATATGTTAAAATCATAAATATGTTCTTTAGCAAGCCATTTAGATTTTCATTTCTAAGCAGACTAATAAGTCAGTGCTATTGTTTATGTACTCTCGTGCAATGCATTATACAATGAAAAGTGGAATACACTGAAAATTAGAAATTAGAAGAAAAATGACAAGACAAATTGCTGTTTCAATCACCACGCACTTTAAATCAGCAGACAGCCAAAAGAACTCTTTCACCTCTGCATACAAGTTAGCAAAATAAATAAGCTGCCAAACATCTGATGCGTATAGTAATAATAATAATAAATTAATAAACACAGTATTTCTCTTTTTAACTGTAGCTTTCTAGTTAATCAACCAACCACTCACCAGTTAAATAGCACATCAAGTGGCAAAGTATCCTCGTAAATCTTTTTCACGACTAAACAGTGCCACCTGCTGGGGATAAGCTAAAAATACATAACCACCTTATCAAAAACTCAAGTGGCTTTATACAGAAATGTTAGTGTCTTATAACACATACAGCTGGGTATAGCTTAGGGCTGAATATAAAGCATAATGCATAGTGGTTAGTAAAGTTATGCTTTAGTGGCTGAGAGAATGAGTGTTACAATTTACGTTTTTTTATACACACCAATCTGAAACTATAATTTTTTTTTTAAAGATAGTAGATAAACAACAATGGCATATCATACTTGGACAAAAACTAATTATATAGATAAAAAAAAATCTTAATTAAATGAGACTTGATAATCTGAATTCTCTGTGCTGATAAATCCACCTTAGTCTGACAAGTTACCAGCTGCCAAAACATAGGCTGCTCAAATCAGTCGACTCTCTCTAGCAGCTGGAAAGTGTTGGTGGGAGGGGAAAAGTTGCTACATTTTCACCACAATATAGGATGTGGCTGTGTCAGGACAATTATTACTGGTAAATGTAATTTACCAGTAATAATTTACCAGCTGGAAACGATGGTCTACCGGTTTGACCAGCTGTTAGAGCAACTGGCAGTTGGACAGTCTAGCAGGATTTTTCAGGAATGATTGTTACAAATGCTAGACTAGAAAGTAAATAAATGATCTAATTAAATGATTAAGTGTTTAAGAGAATAAATATAATTTCTAGAACAAATAGAAAGAAACCTGACAAGAGAAAGAACATGTGTTCCCCGAGGTAGATCTTTGTACCTGTAGACACTCGTTCCTAGAGAGACATTCAGACTGGAAGGGGATGTTCTCAGAGCTGAAGTCCGAACACTTAATCTCTAGGATTGTGAAGCAGCTTCCCAGAAAGGAAAAAAAAAAGTTATAAAAGAAAAGCTTCAGATCATAATGTCTTAGAAGCCATCAAAAAGGCGTCAATGTGACTTGGCTCAGAGTCTACAAGTCTCAGGACAGTAACCTTACAAAAGATATTTACTTAATTGTAAGGGCTGCTGATTAGCAGTGACCTTTTAGTCTAAGAGGGCAAGTGGACACAAAGCCTGGATATTCCCATCTATTTGTCAGTGAGGAATGATTTATCCGACCATATCACTTTTCCAAATCTCTGTAGACCAGTGATTATGGTTTTATTTTCACCACTGAACTCTTACATGTGCATTTGTCATTATAATGATGATTCAGATGTGCACACTGCATCCCTTCGATAATGTCCCTGTAGATGTGGGCGGCCTGTGCTGACTTTCTTAGTCACATGAAAAACCCTTGCTCTTAAGAATGACCTCAGATGTCAAATTAATTTGCAGGCATTACTGTGTGCGTATATTCTTCCATATTTATTGATCTCTTGTCTGCAGATGTAAATGCAGAAGTGACTTTACTTAACACCCCTATTGCAACACAGCTAGATGAGAATTTGTGTGTGTGTGTGTGTGTGTGTGTGTGTGTGTGTGCGTGCGTGTGTGTATGTGTCAAGCTCCACCTATTGCAGTGTCACTACATTTACACATATTCTCCTCCATCTTGAGTTAAAATTGAGGTCAAGTGTTCATCATTGTACACACACCACTGATCAGTGTTAGGCTGTTCACTGCTTTATTGTATCATACAGTATACTGGAAGGATCTGCACCTCACTCTGTTTTGGCCTATAATTGCTGATGCACAAAGTGAGTTCTATTAAGTTTGCCAAGTTTGGTGCAGAAGAACTTAAGTTCAACTAAGGCCAACTCATTCCTCCTGAACCACCACATGCACACACACACATATAATAAACCAGACATTGCACATTTTATACATTCACTTCCACACTGAAAATATTCGATAATTGTAAATACTGGTACCTGGTGTTCTTTTTGTGTACAGTACACGTGAGCTTTTTCCGTGATTTGTGCGCATTTACAAATGTTCATTGATCATTTGTATCGGGCTACAGGGACTTAGTAGTCTGAGTATTTCACAATCTGCTCAGGTACTGGGATTTTCACGCACAACCATTTCTAGGGTTTACAAAGAATGGTGTGAAAAGGGAAAAACATCCAGTATGCAGCAGTCCTGTGGGTGAAAATGCCTTGTTGATGCTAGAGGTCAGAGGAGAATGGGCCGACTGATTCAAGCTGATAGAAGAGCAACTTCGACTGAAATAACCACTCGTTACAACCGAGGTATGCAGCAAAGCATTTGTGAAGCCACAACACGCACAACCTTAAGGCGGATGGGCTACAACAGCAGAAGACCCCACCGGGTACCACTCATCTCCACTACAAATAGGAAAAAGAGGCTACAATTTGCACGCTCACAAAATTGGACAGTTGAAGACTGGAAAAATGTTGCCTGGTCTGATGAGTCTCGATTTCTGTTAAGACATTTAAATGGTAGAATCAGAATTTGGCGTAAACAGAATGAGAACATGGATCCATCATGCCTTGTTACCACTGTGCAGGCTGCTGGTGGTGGTGTAATGGTGTGGGGGATGTTTTCTTGGCACACTTTAGGCCCCTTAGTGCCAATTGGGCATCGTTTAAATGCCATGGGCTACCTGAGCATTGTTTCTGACCATGTCCATTGCTTTATGACCACCATGTACCCATCCTCTGATGGCTACTTCCAGCAGGATAATGCACCATGTCACAAAGCTCAAATAATTTCAAACTGATTTCTTGAACATGACAATGAGTTCACTGTACTAAAATGGCCCCCACAGTCACCAGATCTCAACCCAATAGAGCATCTTTGGGATGTGGTGGAACGGGAGCTTCGTGCCCTGGATGTGCATCCCACAAATCTCCATTAACTGCAAGATGCTATCCTATCAATATGGGCCAACATTTCCAAAGAATGCTTTCAGCACCTTGATGAATCAATGCCACGTAGAATTAAGGCAGTTCTGAAGGTGAAAGGGAGTCAAACACTGTATAAATATGGTGTCCCTAATAATCCTTTAGGTGAGTGTATATAATTCATATAACCTACTGTATTGACTTAATTGTGAGCTGGTTTTGATTAAGACATACTCCAAACGTTAGACCCCTACAGTACCTACAGTACAGTTCGTGCAGGGCTTTAATTGACCCTAAACCTCTAAAATTCAGGGGCTTGTCATGTCATTGTGCGCTTTCTTTGACAGTTTTTTGTGTATTACTGGAAAGTGCTTTGGACTATAATAATTATTCTTTTTAATTATGCTATTTAATGAATTTTTGGCGACAGTTTATCAACACTATAAGATGAGGGAAAACCAAAATGCCTTTTATACTTACTACTAGAGATGACATGACACCACTTTTTCTTTTCTGATACCAATGGCAATACTAAAACCTTGTGCCAATATTCAAACCCATCTGATATCTTTATGTTAAAAAGTATTTCTTAATAAAACAATGAAAAATAAAGAAACATAGCATAAAACACAATTTATTTAATATCTACTAACTTATACAGGTGAAAACGTTAATCTCCCTTATGGAATAAAAATTATTCTGATCCTAATATTGATTCTAGACCCTAGAATTAGAAAACCCCGTAAATGGTTGTATTTAAGTAACCCGAGCAAAGTAGGTCATGCCATTTAATCTTCTCTAATGACATGTCAGTTAAAATATGGCCTCTATAATCCTTTTGTATTATTGCTACTACTGCTATGATTGTTAAGTGAAGTGAACGCCTAGAATTTTGATCTGCAAGTTTACTGTGTTTGCACGCTATCAATATAAACTTTTCATTCCTCTCGTTTTGTTTTGCTTTGCTTTAAAGACTGCATAATGCTGTACCTGTACCTGTAAATACAGGTTCTGATTCACACTATAGAACCTGTTCACATTTTATAACCTTTGTTTCACTACAGTTTAACAACTGATATTTTGATAAGTAACACCCTTGCAATTAAATACCTCTAAATAACCGGTCATTAGGCGTGTCTCATGTTGTCCTACTTATTTTTGCTGCTTAAACCCACTTCGTCGCTTGTAGTAAAAACACATTCGCTGCATATTTTTAAAAGTGATTTTAAAAATATTTAGAGTTTCAAAGCACCACCCTGTTCCTCTCTGTGACTGTATGTGCAATTTCCTAGAAACTAATACAAAGAGAAAATTATTGTCCAGGATGACGACCTAAAACATTATTTCAAATTACTCTGGATTAATTCTGTTTATACATCTGGCCATCTTTTTACCTCCCTCGAGTGTTTCAACTTTCACTTATTAGTTTTTTAAACCAGAGCTGAGATTCTAACCGACAGCCCTGGAGAACCAACAGTGTTAACCACTGAGCCACTGTGTGCCTGTGTTATAAATCTTGTTCAGTTAATTAACCTATAGTAGGCAACACCCTAGAATGTTTCCACCATGTTATCTTCCTGAATTATTTAATAAACACCAATGCCAATTACTTATTGTACAAACAATGACTGAAATATAATTTTTTTTTTTTTTTGTGTGTGTGTGTGTGTGTGTGTGTGTGTGTGTGTGTGTGTGTGTGTGTGTGTAAACTGTGGGGAATTTGAACAAAAAACCCAAAACATTGGTGCACTTGGTTGCACAGCATTTGACTTTAAACCTCATTAACGATACAGTAACCACTTTATCTTTATTCCTCTCTATCTCACTTACTCATTCCTCATACCGCTCATCCTATGCAGGGACATGGGTGGCCTGGAGCTTATCCCAGGGGACTTGGTACATAAAGGGGTGTGGGGGGTGAAGGGGGGTGAGAGTACACCCTAAATGGGGTGCCAATTCATCACAGTCAACAAGCAGACAAACTCACACACTCACTCACACACTATAGGCAATTTGGAAATGCCAATTAGTCTAATCCCCATGTCTTTAGACTGAGGGAGGAAACTAGTGAAGGAAAACCAGCATGCATTCAGTGTGTGGTTGATGTGGCACCACATGCTAAATTCAATGTACTATATTAGAAGTGAAGATGAGTAAAACAGCAGTCTTAATTAACGGTGAGTGATATGTATAATATTCTGCATTTTATCTATAGTATATTGAGAAGGAAACAATGCAACTGACTTTTCATGGATGGTGAAGGATTTTTTTGTTGTCATGGTTTGAAAAAAAAAGTACTCTGAGATAATTAGACCATAGTACATCTAGGGGCAGTCATAAAATTGTTAGTATTTTAAAGAAAAAAATTAAGTAATGGAAATGAACATTCATGACTGGCAGTCATGAGCTTAGTCCTTCACTACATATCCTCCACCCAAGGCGACCCACTTCTCCTAACAATATATAAGCTGGTGAACCCCCTTCTTTGAAGAAGCCTTTATTTTGGTTCTAAAGGATAAAGATCTGTAACCACCTCGGTTATCACATCGTCGTTGTCAAATGACAAAGGAAGCGGTCACTAGGTCAGGGGGGAGTAGGGGGGACAGGGTAGAACTTTGTACCCCAATTCACCTGCAAGTTTCACAGTTTTATGAGCTTAATGGGCTGGCACAATGTTGGTATGAGAAAGACGAAGACACACTTAAATTTTTTCAACCAGGTTCGATTTTTCTTAAGCAGGCGCTATTTTGCTTTTGACCCTCCAGCGCCAATGTGCGAAATTATACCGCTAATTTCTATATATCCAATTTCTCCCCGTCACTAGGGGGCTCCACATTAAGCTTCTACTACCACTCCGTCGGGTGGCCCGCCGACTATCACGTGTTTCCTCTGACCCACGTGACGTCACCGACTGCATCTTTTTGAACTGCTTGCTCACGCACCATCAAGGGCAGCGTAACACACTCGGAGGACAGCGCTATCCGCTCCTTCTGCTTGCGTAAGCTCACAGACACCCCTGATTGGCTGTAGAGTCGTCAATTACAGTATGTGGGAGCCCGAAGTACCTGTCATCCCTCCCCTTTGAGAGAGCTCGGCCAATCAGCTCTCTCTAGGCCTCCGGCTGTGAGAGGTAACAGCTTCACCCGGGGATCGAACTCGCGATCTCCGGATAATAGGGCGAGCACTTTACCACTGCGCCACTCGGAGGCCCTATACCGCTTTTTTGTTTTAACAAGAAATGTTCTTGAGCATACTCATTGCCGGAGACATAATTGAAGCAAATATTTTCTGTTTTTTTTCCTACAATAATAGGAATTTTATGACCGCCCCTTGTACAATTACTGTATACATTATTCATTTTAACCTAATCTTGGTAGGTTCTTCTTACTGTACGAACTGTAATGCTAAGTCTCGTCAGGTCAAGTCAAGTAGGCTTTTATTTTCAATTCAACCATATATAGTTCAGTACACAGTGAAACGAAATAATGTTCTTCCAGGACCAAGGTGCTACGTACAACATAAATTAACAAAAACTATCTAAGTCCTATTCAAAGAGGCACCATAAAGTACACGTGCAAGAGTGACAACACGTCAGCATGACACATTTCAATACTTTATGGTAATTAGGTAATGAGTTGAGGTAGTGGGAGGAGAAACAGTGAACAGTAAACATTTCATATAAGTAGCAGCAAAGATAAAATTGTTTTATATAACAAGTAATAAATATTCTGCAAAAGAGTGATTTTAGATTGGTATGAGCAATCGTTAGATGGTTGTTGATCAGTGTGTTTGCAGGTGTGTGTTTATCAGTTCAGGTCTAATGTTATAAGTAGTTGAGTTCATCTGAGTGATTTCATGTGTGTGTGAGTGGATGTGTTTGTGGTTGTGTGTGTGTTTATCGGTTTAGTCCCTTTTTGTTGAGGAGATTGTGGAAAGAGCTGTTGCACAGTCTGGATGTGAGTGCTCAAATGCTTCGGTACCTTTTTCGAGGAGGGTGAAGAGTGAGTGAGAGGGGTGTGTCTGATCAGCCACAATGCTGGTGGCTTTGCAGATGCAGCGTGTGTTGTAGATGTCTTTGATAGAGGGAAGAGAGACTAATTATTTTTCTGGCTCTCCTCACTATCTGCTGTAGGGTCTTGCAGTCAGAGATGGGACAATTCCTAAACCAGACAGTGATGCAGCTGCTCAGGATGCTCTCGACAGTCACTCTATAAAAAGTGTTAAGGATCAGTGGTGGAAGCTGTGCCTTCCTCAGCCTTCTCAGGAAGCAAAGACATTGTTGGGCTTTCTTGTGCAAGGAGCTGGTGTTGAGGGAGCAGGTGAGATTCTCCTCCAGGTGGACACCCAGGAATTTGGTGCTGTTGATGATCTCCACAGAGAAGACGTTTATGTTCAGGGAAGAGTGGTCGCTCCGTGTCTTCCTAAAGTAAACAAACATCTCTTTTGTTTTAGCAACGTTTAGAGACAGGTGGTTGTCTTTACACCAGTCCATTAGTCTCTGCACTTCCTCTCTGTATGCTGACTCGTCGTTTTTACTGATGAGACCCACCATGGTCATGTCATCAGCAAACTTGATGAAGTGGTTGGATCTGTTGCTACACAGTCGTGAGTCAGCAGTGTGAACAGCAGGGGACTGAGCACACAGCCCTGGGGGGCCCCTGTACTCAGTGTGGTAGAGGTGCAGTACCTGATCCGCACTGACTAAGGTCTTCCAAGTCCAGGATCCAGTTACAGAGGGAGGTGTTTAGGCCCAACGAGCTCAGCTTCCAGATCAGGTATTAGGGGAATGATAGTAACTGTATTGAATGCTTACCTGAAATCTATGTACACGTCGTCCTTCGAACGGCGGGACGATACGCGAACTGCAGTGGGTCCAGTGAGGGGGCAGGTCTTGATGTGTCTCATGATGAGCTGCTCGAAGCACTTTATAATGATGCGAGTGAGTGCAACAGGACGGTATTCATTGAGACAGGACTAAGTCATTATCCCTCCAGGAAAGGCGTCTAGAATTTCTTACTCTTACTGTACTTGCTCCTAGGAACAATATCTTGAAATCTTTCACAAATGTCACAAACATTTAAGCAAGAAAACCTGCATGAATAAGAACTGCTCAAATTTTAATATGGATGACTAGTGTTGCTTTAACTTTGCAAGGATATGATCACTGGTTATAATTTTTTTAGTGTCTAAAAAATCCTTTTTTTTTTCATTAAATGATATCTAAACATACATGTGCCTATTATGTTATAAGACCGAATCATTGCTCAGTTATTCACTTTTAACCAGCTGGCAGTATATGAAATTAAGTATGACTGAAATACCACAAGACAACTGGAAATCCTGATATAGACATGCCGTGTGTCAGTTAAGGAAAGGAATCAAAATGTGTCACAACATCTAAAATACATTGACTGCCTTCCAACATTTTACTGCAAATCAGTGACCGCTGCTCCTCCTAGCATGCATAGTATGTGACTTAACAGGGTCATCTCATGCTATTTTGATCTAACATTCTCAATATTCATCTCTGGCAGTGTGCTTGCCTATTTCACTACCTCCCTTGGCATGCATTGGCACTGAGCATGCCGTGCTTGCAGACAGCTGTAGCGCAGTCAGGCAGATCTGCATACCAGTACAAATGGCCCAAGGGAGAGAAGAAGAGAGCTAGAGTAACTTATGTTCTGCAATTCCACTCTGAATGAACCTGCAGAGATTGAGTTCAGACGCTTTGCTTAAGTAAAACTGTTTCAGATGCAGGTGCAAGGCAAGACACTACAAGCAGAAATGACAAGTTTGATGAGGCCAGTCATTTTTCAGATTTCTGGAGAAACTGTACATTTATTACATGTCTTCTTATACGCTTTAGATGCAAGGGCTCAAGAGATTCAATAAAATATATTGTTGGTCTTTTGGCTGCCCCTGGCAAGGGGTCACCACCGTGGACCATCCAATCCGCACACAAGCTTGGCACTGGTTTTACACCGGATGCCCTTCCTGATGCAGCCCTCCCATTTTATCCGGTTTTGGGACAGACACCGATCCAGTGGCTGGGGTTTGGGCATTGGCTGGAAATCGAACCCTGGCCTTCCACATGGCAGAAAAAAAAAATTATCACTTAGCCATCAATGCCCTATTTTTATTTCTGTACACAGTACATTTTTATTTCTGTACATTGTCAGAGATACTTATTTTATGACTTCTAAACTATTACATCAGTACATCAAATGTAACAGAAAAATGCTTTTCATTAAAGTTGTATTTGTTTGTATATCTACTGTACCTGTTCAGAAAATAATAATAATATAAAGGAATTTTACAATTTGTTGATAACTGTTGGATCTGCATTTGCTTTTATACTGAAAATAAAAAAATGTGCTTATATCAGCACAATTCATAATTACAGTACATTTCTCTTCAGAATACTGTCTTTCTGAGAATGTTGATTCTAACATAATCTAAAGAATATTCTTTTGAAATGTTTGGTTATTTTTAACTTTGCTGCTAGGTGTAGCTTGTTGTGTCAGGTAACTAGGTCAGTGTGACTCACAAAGAGTTGATAATGGGCAGAATGCTGAGCTAGGGATGTGGACCTAAAACGAAATAGGAACATGTCAACATTAATTGTCTGGAATTTTTAATTGTGATTGTTGAGACAAAGTGCCGATCAGAGGTCTAAGGTTTTGTTCAGACCATTTGCATACTGTGCACTCTTGAGTCACCCCTCATTTATTCACATTTTAATTCAGAAGAATCAGACTTTGTTGTATTTTTATTGTCTATAAGCTTTTAATTCAGTCCATGTACCTGTCCAGTTTTAAAGGCATGTTTCTGTTTGTTAAACAACACAGTGACCTTTGTATTATTCGGGTTTTGAGGTATCAACCAATAAGAAATAGGTGCAAATTATGACAGATGACTAGGCTGGAGATTAGTATACTGGTGATGAGTGGTTGAAACAGACAAGAGGGGTAATAAGGTTCCTGCTAAGTTTGTTACATAAACCACCTATTTTTAAATAGTATCTTTATGCACTTTGCAACCTGTCACAGTAAAACATGTGTTCCTATTTCTTTAATTTAATCAAGATAATTCAGTTTAATCTAATTTAATATATTTTTTTAGGGAGGAATTAAGACTTTTGCACTGTACTGTAAGTTAATTTAATATTTATTTAAACCCTTTAGAAATTATATTTCTGCATTTTCGTATAGTGTGGTTTAGCTAAATAAATAATGGTAGTCTGCTGACAGAGAAGTATGCTAGCTAATCTCATTTAATTTATCCAGTTATTTTCTTTGGTGCTGCTTGACTGATGCTTTGTTGTAAATGGTATCTTTTTTATGTTTTTGTTTTGATTTATTGGTTTAATTAGTAGGGCGGCAGAGTGGCTTAGTGGTTAGCACTGTCGCCTTGCACCTCCAAGGTCCGGGTTTGATTTCTGGCCAGGTTTGATTTCTGCCTCTTTGTGCATGGAGTTTGCATGTTCTCCCTGTGCTCGGTGGGTATCCTATGGGTACTCCGGTTTTCTCTCATAGTCCAAAGACATGCAGA
This sequence comes from Clarias gariepinus, assembly GCF_024256425.1. NCBI lineage: Eukaryota > Metazoa > Chordata > Actinopteri > Siluriformes > Clariidae > Clarias > Clarias gariepinus. Next base: position 16,636,324 of record NC_071104.1, read on the forward strand.
TTAGGTTAATTGTCATTCCCAACTTGCCTGTAGTGTGTGAACGAGTTTCTGTGTGTGTGTGTGTGTGTCTGTGTGTGTGTGTGTGTGCGTGTGTGTGTGTGTGTGTGTGTGACCTGCAATGGATTGGCACCCTGTCCAGTGTGTACCCTGCCTTGTGCCCTAAGTCTCCTGGGATAGGATCCAGCCCCCCATGACCCTGTATACAGGACAAAGCGGTAATGATTATAAGTGAGTCAGTTTTAATTAGTACTTTTTATTGCAAAGCACTTTGGTAGTGGCTTGTTATAAAAGATGTTATATAAATAAACTTTGATTTTATTAGATTTTAAATTATTATTATTATTATTATTTATTAGATTTTGGTCTTTGGTAACCTTAAAACAAGACATGCTGGTACAAACAGTTCATGCTAAGTGACTCATGAAAATGATATTTACTCTGTTATGCCATTTTTAATGCGAACATTTTTTTTTTAAACTGTCCAGTTTCATAGCTACACATGTACAATCTCACAATATCATTATTATCCAAACACATTTTTTCTCACTCATACACACTAATAAATTTCATTTTTATTTTATGAAGCTGCTTTGAGACAATGACCATTGTTAAAAGCACTAACTAAATAGAATTTAATTGAAATTGAATTGAATGTACACCAGTCAGTCATTTAAAGTTACAATTAAAGTTCAAGGGTAGGTAATGTTCACATCAACCATAAGGATGGCGAAAATGTGTTTTCACACCATTCTGTGTAAACTCTGTGTAAAGTCTGCTGTTTGTAAAAAATCAAGTAACCAGTTTAAGATTTTGTAATATTATGTGAACTTTCCCATATGGTAACGCTTCCTATAAGATAAACATACATAGAAACAACTTGTGTCTGCTGGAACACTTTTGTGTAACTGAAAAATGCTGTGTTCCCTATTGATTTTCTATTGTTTCCTATTGATAATGACTGATTATTTTGATGTACAGGTTTGTCCCTGTCAAACAAATGAGTCCCTGTCTCCTGGTTCTCCTAGTTTGGGCCTGTAAGCAAATCGAGGTGCGGCGGACACATCAAGCAATAATTCCTAAAGCTTAACAATTTGTGCACTCAATAAGCAGTTTCTGAAATAATCCAGCCACCCATGGTTTCATGATGGTACTCTGGGACCAACATCAATGCCATGGTTAAAGTCACAGACATCACCATACTGATGTTTGATATAAGGAAGAACATCTTGCTTTTATTTTTCGAGAGACTTCTCTGGGAAATGAGTTAGATATTCAGGTGAGTGACCAGAGTGGTTTTTCAAGGTGTTTAAAGATGAGTAATTCACATCCAGGACAATAAGAGGTGTGTGTGTGTGTGTGTGTGTGTGTTTGCGCGCGCGCGCGGGGGGTGTTTAACGCAGGCCACGTAAACGTTAACAGGCTAAAAGCCGATGCGTAATTATTGAACGTTACGCTTGCGCGTGTGGCGCCCCGCCCAGTCTCGCGGCGTTGAAACGAGCCTCGTGCGTCATGTGTCATGTCAGACGCGCGCGCCGCTCCTGACAGTTTCGCGTTGCCCTTCAGCTTCCCAGCGCGGCTGAGTGAATGACTTGAGCTCCATCGATCTGTTACGTGAACAGCAGCGTCTAATGGCTACCGCTTTGCTGAGGATAAACGCGTCTTCCACTGAAGCTCCACAGGAGTCGTATAACACGCCTGTGACGGTGGCCGAGGCAGCGCAGGGAGACGTTTTTAGACCTCAGGAGCGTCTCACAGGGAGGAGCAGATTTAATGGCACCCCAGCAGATCAGCACACTCTGGTACGGCATTTCTGATGGTTCAGATCCAACAGGATTCTGATCTATACTATGTTATACAAGGTTATTGTTTTCCCCTTTGATCCTCATCAAGGGGGGGGTATTTTATTCCCCCCTTTATTGTAAAACGCATGAACCGTCCTTGAGGGTATGATGGTTTCATTTGAGCTCTCCAGATCAGGCGAGCAGCTGGAAGAGCTAAATTCAGATTCCAGACGAACATGTTCAGGCTGTGTGCTTGGCAATGATAGAGCTTTGTAAGGATTTGTATCCCTGATACCACTAGCAGGCACTGCTGGAGGACATACCACTGTACAGTATATCCGCCTCCTTCTGTAGAGTACTTCTGTTTACTTCTACAGTGCAGGTGTTTGTTCAATGCTAAGATTCTTCTCTGCGTCCCAACTTAATATTGAATTAACCCAGTAGCCTAATCACATAATTAACTACTTCATGCTAAACAATGATTTCTCATAACGTATTCCATAACCGCAGTGACACGTGTAGACAAGGAATGTAGCTCAACTTTTATAAACACTATAAAGTTTTATTGATGAGGCTCATTTCCATTTGCCTGATTCGCATAAGCATGTATTGGAGTATGTAACGCCATAAATATGTCTGGTGGTTATGCCAAGATGCTTTGTTATTGCTGTATTGTTTATTGATAGGTCAACTGCTATTTATTGATAGGCAAAAGTCCTGATTATTCACCCTGATGAATGATCGCACATGTATTTTAAATCATGTTTTCTCTCCTCTTAGATGGAAAAATACATGCCGCCGCAGTTCCAGACCATGCCAGAGCATAAGAAGTTTAATCAGAACGGTTTTATAACCATGGACCAAGGTTCACCTTACAGCATCAACATGAACGTCTTTCTGCCTGAGGTCCCGTACCTGCGTGCTGGTCTTTGTCGACCTACAAGGCCCACCCTGGCACCCCAGATGAAACCAGAACCCATGCATTCAGTCGGCTACCCAAGTTGCCACAATACTGCCCCATCAGCTCATCCGCCCTCAGAATATACACAGCACTTCAGCCCAGCAAGTGCAACATGCAGCTCTGTGTACATCAAGCAAGAGACACAGGAGCTTGACTATCAAGATGTTCCACTATTTCAGCTTCTGAATTCAGACCTAGATGCTGTAATGCCCGGTCCGCAGTCTTCCATTTGCACTTCAATGCCATCATACAACAGCATGAATTCATCCATCGCTCCACTAGGAAGAAGACCCATGTGTGACATGAGCAGTTGTGGGTCGTCAGCTGCCGGTCACTTTGGTCAGCATCATCACCAGCCCAGTGTACCGTACCTTCCCCCTTCCCCTCCAAACTCTGAGCCCAGTAGTCCTGACAGAAGAAAAGAACTCTTACACAAGCTTTCACCTCCTCCCTCCTATGCAGCCAGTATTGCATCTAAACTGGTAGGGCCGGCTTTAGGCCCTCAAGCAGCTGTACCAGTACAAACACAAGCCGTGCCTGCCAGGCACAACCGTAGGAACAATCCTGATCTAGACAAAAGGAGGATACATCACTGCAATGTTCCAGGTAAGCTTTAAGAAACAACTCTAACCTTAGATGTTGCCAATTGAGCACCAGAACTGAATTTGCAGTTTTGAGCTGAAACCATTACCTCTTAAAGGCCTTTTAATTCAGTGTATATGCCCTTCAGCATGACCGATATTAGCATTAAAAATGCTGAAACAATTTCAGTATAAAATCAAAATATGTTTTGTGGTAGGATTGTCACACTGCCTGCTGCTGCTATAGCATCATGAAAGAGCACAAAACAAAATCCAAGAATTTTAAATAATCCTATTAATAGTTAACCATATCAGTAATACTGTACTGTGATATTCCAAATACTCCTGCATAAGATAATCAGGGTTTGAGAAATTGTGTGAAATTAAATAATTATTAAACTTATTTTGATTCCATCTGCTTATTTATTTATTGGTTTATTTTTGCATCAGGTTGTAAGAAAGTCTATACCAAGTCCTCCCATCTGAAGGCACACCTACGGACTCACACAGGTAAAACATTTAATCACAAATATCCCAAAAACCTTTTTCTAACTTTTTTTGAATGATAGGATACTAAATTATTTTAAATGCGATCGGGCTACCTTCACTCTATACCATCATATCTTGGCATGTCTATTAGGCTGTAAAAGTTATTTAACCTTGGAGAGATGGCATCCCTGGCTTGTTGTAACTGTACTGCACCGTGTCTTATTTCAGGAGAGAAGCCGTACCAGTGCTCTTGGGAGGGCTGCGATTGGCGTTTCGCCCGCTCTGATGAGCTGACACGTCACTTCAGGAAGCACACGGGTGCTAAACCCTTCCACTGCTCGGTGTGCAGCCGCAGCTTCTCACGCTCTGATCACCTGGCCCTCCACATGAAGAGACACCAGAGCTAGAACCATGGTGCCATGCGGCCTTTCATACCTTTCTCTCTTTCTGTCATTAGAACTTGGGTGTGTTGGTTTTGCTTTGGTTTTGGCAGCTCATGATGCACTAGTAAACTGTGTTGGCACTAGACCAGTAACCTTGTGGAACACAACAACCACGTGATGAGAATCTGGCCGGGAGGTTTTTTTTTATCTGCTGTTTTTATTTCGTTGTACTAAAAGTGTATTTTTTTTTCATAAAAATGTGCCTTTTTCCTATTTTGAAAACACAAAATTTACTTTTAATGCGTAATGTATTCCTAAACCCATTTCATCTAACAGTTAATTTCACATTTTTGAAAGTGAAATGGAAAGCTTAACTTGTTTGGAAAGCCCTGAGGTGTTAATAAGATTAACAGGCATTTTCAAAGAACAAGCTGAGTATGGAGTGTCTCAAAAACTCCTGTATGAAGCACAGAGTAAACAAAGAATCAAATCCAAAATACCAAAGACAGAAGTTTAACCCATTTATTCCTGTATCTCTGTCACGGCGAAATGATTCGAACCATTTATAGGTGGGCTTTTTGTTTTTATAGGGAAAGATTTTATTTTCAATTAAAGCACATAAAAGAAACACAAAACGTTGACAGATTTTAAATATTTCATTTGCAACATTAATAGCTATGTGTAAATACTGTAATTCATTTACTCAATTATTTATTTTTTATTCAGATGATTTATTTTAACTGTATAAAGTACTTCTCTATGCACATCCACATATGTGAATAGAGCTATGGGAATGATGGTTATATTGATCAAAATAAATCTTTTAGGTAAGTTAAGAACTACATTATTATTATTATTATTATTATTATTTTTGGGGATAACGGCCCTATCAGATAATGCATTTTCTACATGTCAAGCTTACAGTGTTTTTTATTTTGTGCTTATGTATGATATCAATAATGTTTTTAAATATTCTGTTCAAGTCCCGCTCTCTTACAGTGACAATATAATAATGATAGCAGACATCATATAATGAATTCTGAAGAAGGACCGTTACATCTAATGGCTTTTATATGCTTCACATCGAGACCTAATTTCATGAATGCAATTTGTGCCAGTATTAAAAGCAGAAGCTTTAATACAGTGATGCATTTGTATTTGGACAGCATTTGGGTCACAGATTTCATACTTCATTACCAATTCATGCTTCATTATTTTCTATAGAAACATTATGTGTGCATAAATCAGAGTAACTCCCTTGCTGTACAAGTTAAACTGGCATTTCCTGCTACTTTGTTCCTAGGCACTGTGTCTTGCCATGTCTTTTACCACACCTGTCATGTTTTAGGCACATAGCTCTATGATCATAGGTGCGGTGCAATTACAGTGTAATTAAACTGAATTGATCGAGGGAACAGCACAGGCCTGTAAAAATGTAGCGATATTATTAGAGAATTTGGTGTTTGTAATGTGCTGGTACAAGCCTATAATTTTCATACTATTAGCATGTACAGATTGACTCATATGTACAATATGAAATAAAATATTGTTTTATTTTATACAACACACTAATGTATGTGAAGTATAGTGTGGATTTTTTTGTCTACATGCCATGTCATATTGTTTGGACGGTTTTAATTATGCCGTAAGAAACGCATGAACAAATTTCATGAGTCAGTGTGAAAGGGAAGCGCTGCTCTCACATTGCACCTCCATGAAAAGAGGTACAGGTCAGTGCCAAGTGGCAGACTGCTCGCTCAATCTCTGATGCTGAATTTATTCCTGATTGGTAAAACAAGGGCTTGAAGTTACTCATTATACATTAAGCAGTGAAGCCCTTAGTGTCTAAAGGACTATGAACCTGTTTTCTCGAATGTGGCTTTTACTCTGCATGTGGACTAACTGGTTTTGGTCTGACCCAACCTTTCAAAATAATTTTATTGCTAGTCATTTATTATGAATGAAAAATGAAAGAAGGGCTTAGAATTAAGAGCTTATGAAAACATCAAAACAAGTTCAACTGTTACACAAGAGGGAAGGTTAGTTATGAGTTGTCACAGGTGTTTGATATACATTACAGGGTCAAATCCATCACGCAGGTGTAGTTTTGCTGTATTGTGTGTCACACAATCACACCTTGTCTCATGTAAAAGTTCTATGATGTTAAGTGGCTTTTGTCAAGAAAGCACTTTTTCACTCATATTCGTACCAGAATGAAAATAGCCGCCATCAGTCCACTTAAATCAGTCATGTGTCTTCCATACAAAATGCAACTTTTATTAACTTCCATGCCTCCGATTAGATTATCATACAAGTATCATGTTAAAACTCAATTTAAATTCACAGCTCAATTTTCAAGGGAATAAAATGAAATTACAGATAAAACCAAAAGCACATAATATCTAGACACCTTTTGGAGAATTCAAATAAAGAATAAACACTTTCCTTTTTATTTGAAATGAAGACATTCTGTGATAGGATTCAGTGTGAAGGGATTCCCTTTAAAGCAAAGCAGGGCAAAAAAAAGTCACAACTCTGCAGAAAAATGAAAAGCTCTGAAATATATATTTACAATACACATACACTATACATAAATACAAGAACGATAATCACAGAATATCAGGAAAAAAAGACAAAATAAAGTGAATATTTCGATTAAGAAATGAAGCTGATATTGAAACTGAGGCAATACTGTACAGAATAAGTTGAATACAAATCAGAAACGCGCATTCACAGAGGAAATAACAAAGCCACGCTGCATTTTTGTGCACTCTGTAGGCACCGATTTGAGCTGTAAGGGTGCGTTATACTCAACTTCAGGTGTGTGTAATTTTAAAGAGGTAAAAGTCAACCTTAATAATGGAGAAACTGCATCCTTCAGTTAAGATGATATCGTAAGTGTAAGGTATATCCATCCAAATCTTTTTTTTTTTCCGAGGAGACACATACAGCATTGCTCGTTATGTGATTAATAAGAGGATGTTCACAGCTTTCACTTTTAAATGTTGTCTTTAAATGGTCCGTAAGGCTCAGTGCATTACAAACAGGCTTGGTACTGTACATCTGGATTGGATATTTTGTACAGGTTTATTGGTACCGGATGCAAGTTTTGTGCTTATGGCATATCTTTTGCCTTTCCGCATGTGCTTCTTGAGTAATATATTAGGCACTGGTCATTATTGCATAACTTTGACCCTGTTCACCGTTACAAAATTATGCGACAGAAAGTGTGAGAATGCCAGAGAAGAAAGTAACGCTTCCTCTTTTTTTTAAGAAAAAACAAAAAAACAAAAAAGAATGCTCCTTTTAATGATTATAAATCATTTTATCTTTAAAGATAAAATAAAATTTTATAAAACTGATTTGAGAATGCACATTTGTTAATACACAAATATAGGAAAAGTTTTCCTGTACAGGAGCAGAAATAATGCCAAATACAAATTTGAATGATATTAGTACAGAAAAAAAATAATAATTTGAATGCTGATGGCTCTTGAATACTGTTTGGGAAGGGACATTCATTTTTGGACTAGGTTGTTTTTTTTTCTCTTTTCCTTTTACATTTTGTGAAATATTATTGTTATAAAAACACTTAAGAAATGTCTGAATGAATGTGCACACAGGCAGCTGTTCCTCAACACTGTGTTCATATAGATGGATTGTTTAATCCCTACACATCAGTCAGTAGGAACAGGAGCATTTAAAGATGATATATAACCTCAAACACTCTCCCACACAGTCCCATTATATACTGTGTACCAATAGGTAATGATCATCTCGTTATTGTAGTCATATAAAGTTATCCCTTGTATTAAAAAAAAACATAATAATAAAAAGCCCTATTTTTAATAGGTATTTACAGTCTTCGAAACCGAGTAATAACTTTCACTTTCACATATATTACAACATTTTTAAAAGATTTCTTTTTACATAAAATAGCAATATGCAGATGAAGTGCCCCACATTGAGGAGATTTCTCAAAAATACAGTATAAGTTGATAAGATACACTGGTGATTAATGTTATGTCTAACTGAAAATAATTCATTTCATATTCTGACTTCATAAAAACAAGGTGCTGATGATACACTCTAGCCCATGTACCACAGGAAACACGCATGTGTAGACAAACAAACAAACAAACAAACAAATAAAACATCATAGATTATAATACTTCAGATCACAAAAAAAGCAAGGTGACGTTGGTCACGTTCGTTTTTGTAACGGACACATTCCTTTTACAGCATTTCACAAAACTGTGATTGAGTTTAGTTTTGCTTGTTGATAGTATAGACGTGGAGATTCCAACAGCAGTGCACATAAGTGAGTAAGTGAGTGAGTGAGTGTGTGAGTGAGTGAGTGAGTGTGTGAGTGAGTGAGTGAGTGAGTGAGTGAGTGCATTTCTTCATGTTGTGTGCATGTAATTATCACTGAGGCTTGTACTGGCCATTTGAAAATGCTACTCTACACCAGTCTGATGACATTCCCACCATACAATGGACGCTTTAACACTGTATTTAGAATAAGATTTGTTTAGTATGAAAAAAAAAACTGTGTATACTGGATGTCATATTATCTATGTATCATCTAATAATTATCTTAAGGCCACTTAAGACGAGCAGACCATCTGACATCTGTTATTAATTTAAACATTCAATTAAAGAAGGTAATTATAGAGTTATGTATTAGAGCCTTCTTATTGGACACAAAATGCCACAATACTGTATATGATCGTACATGAGATTGTGAGATATATGTATGTACGTATGTATGTACAGTCACGTTCAGAAGGTGGTACACCTCTTTCAAAAACATAATATGATCTAAAAACATAATATGATTATGGTGGTTCTCAGTATTAGGCAAATACAACCTCAGATGAACAACAGCATATAAAATTGGTCACTGTGCCATTATTTGTTTAACAAAAATAAAGCCAAAAAGAAAAGAAAAGAAAAAAACATCTGGGCAATACTATGTATCCCTTACTGCTTCCACAGGATTTAAGAGGGTTAATCAGGCCTTTATTAACTGATTATCCGCAGGTGTGCAGAAGTTTTTGGCAGTTGGCTGGTCTGGAGCATCCAGGCATGTGTTAATACAATACCAAGGGAAGAAAACATAAGCAATGGACTTAGGGAAGCAATTGTTACTGCACATCAATCTAGAAAAGGTTATAAAACAACTTGGAGTGGAATAAGTGGAAATCATTCCACAGTCGCCAATCTTCCCAGGAGTGGGTGTCCCAGCACATTTACCCCCAAGTTCAGACCGTGCAATACTTAAACAAATACAAAAACAAAACAAAAAAACACAAGAGCTACATCTCAGACCCCAATGGCCTTACTGAGCATGGTAAGTCCATATTAGAAGAACAATTAGAAGAAGACTAAACAAGTATAATTTGTTTGAAAGGGTTGGAGTAACCTGTTCTGTCTAAAAAGAACATGGAAGCACGACTGAGGTTCGCAAGAGTTCTGGAACAATGTCGTATGGACAGATGAGACTAAAGTAAAATTGTTTGGCCTTAATGCCCAGCGATACTGTATGTTTAGTGAAAACCAAACAGCATTTCAGCAGAAACACCCCATACTCACTGGTGGGTGATAATTTAGGCTTGTTTTGCAGCAACAGGTTTTCGAATGGTCTAGTCCAGACTTTAACCCAACTGAAATGCTGTGGTGGGAGAGCTGTGTATAAGAAAATTCCTAAAAACCTCAATGAACTGAAGAATGGTTGTAAAGACTGATAAAGGTACACATGAAATTATAACTTTCAGTTTTTGCTGCTAAAGGTGGATCTACAGCTATTGATTTAATGGGGGTACTTATTATTGCAACAGCTTATATGTTGTTTCTTTATGGCTTCATTTTTGTTGACATGGTTTTGTTCTTCTGAAGTTGTATTTGCCTAACACTAAGATCCACAACTTTTATGTTTTTACACAAACCATAGAATTAAAAAGGGGGTACTAACTTCTGAACATGCCTGTATGCATGCATGTATGTGTGTATGTATGTATGTATGTATGTATATCAGCCAGAACATTAAAAAACCACATGAACACCTTAACATTGATTATCAATTATATTGCAGGAAACTGGTGACAGGATCATGGCCACTCAAGACCTATTCATGCCTGTGGCGAGCAAAGGCTGATCCGACTGTTCCGATATCACATAAAAGCAGCACAACTTACAGAATAAAGAATGCTGCCCATAATAGAAAGGCACCAGAACACCCAGTCCATTGCACCCAGGGCCAAGGATGCAAGAAGCCGAATGGCTGCCGACCCAGCTTCCAAACTCCTCAGACCCAATCTGGTTGATCACACATTGAATGCACCAGACAAACAAGTCCTTTCCAAAGAAGCTCCACCCTATAATCCACAGCACCCAAAGGATCTGCTGACAGCGTCTTGGCGCCAAGGCATAATGTTTTTACATTGTAATGTTATGGCTGATGGGTGTGTGCGTATTGGATGGTGAAAATTGTGTTTTTTGTGTGTGTGTGTGTGTGTGTGTGTGTGTGTTTCATGTGTTCTTTACTGCACAATGATCACCCTCTAGTGGCCTATTTGTATTTGGGAATCAGGCTGAAGGTGAAACATCTTACTGTTTAGTGCACTAGACAAGACCAACATACTGCACTATAGTAAAAAAATGTGAAAACATATGAACTATTACAATTTTTGTTAATTCAGAGTGACAAAAGGAATTCTTAAAAATGTAAATACTTTAAAATATGACTTCTGTTAAATGTTCAATTGAATGCCCCCTACATCCATTGTGTGCAATCTGTGTTTGCCTGTGTGTGCATGTATGTGTGGGTGCGTATGTGTGTTTGTGTGGTAAGAATTTCTTGAAACAAAATGAGCTTTATTCAGGAAAACCTGCAGTGCCACGCTTAACGGCTCTTAAAAAAGAAAATGGATTCTTCTGAGTGCAATCAAATCTTTTAGGTGTGAGAGAGAATAGCAATATGCTCTTGCTATTTAAAAAATTAGAGCTACAAATCCATTAGAAATATACAAGATTCTCTAGTATAGAAAAACAAGTGGCAATGGTAGAAAGTCAGCGATTTGTCCATGTTTTGAAAGCCCTCTACTGGTGGATTGAGTGAGACAGCCAATGAGGCCATCTCTCTCTCCCATCACTCTAAAGTGAGTGTATTGCTCTCCTGGCTTGTATTGTCCATACAAGTACAAATAAAAAAAAAAAAGGATCACGCTATCAAAGGCCCATGTTAGCAGAAATGTTTTCCTTTTTTTGTTTTTTACGTTTTTGCACCTAAATTTCCTCAAAGCTTAAGAGGGCACTGCGCTTTGTGTCAGTCAGTCAAACATCAGTGGAGGTCAGTGTTGTGTGTGATGAACATAGAGCACTACTACTGTATTCGTTTATTCCAAGGCCGATCCTATTCAAAGCAAGCAAGAATCGGAAAAGGCCTAAGCAGGGAAAATAATTAAACATTAAATTATATGGAAAAAGCACAATCAGACTCACTGGATAATCACAGAACTGAATGCACTGCCTCATATCCCTGTTTCTTATCATAAAGCAAAAAAAAAAAAAAAAACCCTGACAAGCTGAGAGTTCTTAAAGCCAAATGTACCCCATATACTGTACTTCAGTGCCTGTGCAGCAGAAAATAGCTTTAGTGTGAAAACTAATACAATATATGAACTGCATGATTCTCTATGATGTGTCATCCACTGTGTGTATAATCTCATTCTATGTTTTGCAGACTTGTGCTATATGAAAAATCTCCAAGCACCTCACCTCAGGAAACGCTGACTCAGGGTCTCTCCTCTGTTGCCAAAGAAATGACTCCTCATAATCAGGTATGCTGACTTAGGAGGAAATAAAGATTTATGAAAATGTTGTTCCTGTAGGAACCTGGATGTGTCTACAATATCAAAGCTCCAGATCTCAAAAGAGGAAGCAATTCAATACTGCAGTTCTTCACATTGTTGATGGCAAAAGGGAAGCAGACATTTTAAATGAAAACAAAACAAGGATGCTGCCAAAAAAAAAAAAAAACTGCAGACAGAAAAAACTCTCAAGCAAGAACTAACAACCAGGATCTGGACAAGTGCTCCAGTTCAAGATGTCCTGAAACTTCAAGAAGAGCCCAGATCTGTAGAGCAGCTTTGCTCCATCCTTGAGGCAGACCTTGTTCAGATATCTGTCATCACATTCTGTCCATCATGCATCCCTTTAAACTTCCTCACTCTTCCTTTTCACCAGAACCTACTGTAGGATGGCCATGATTGTGTCCAGCCCAGCTGAACAAGTGCAAGGAGAGACCCAGCCTCCCCCGGCGTGCATGCGCACGTGTATGTGTGTGTGAGAGAGAGAAAGAGAAAGGGTTTGTGAGGTGATCTTCACTCAGACCAGCATGTGTCTGCGCCGGTGCAGGGCCAGGTGGTCCGAGCGAGAGAAGCTGCGATCACAGTCCGCACATTTGAAAGGCTTCACCCCCGTATGCTTCCGATAATGCCGCGTCAACTCATCCGAGCGGGCGAACTTCCATGTGCAGCCATCCCAGGTACACTTGTATGGCTTTTCACCTACAGAACAAGATGCAAAAATGCAATGAAGTAAACTATCATAAAAAGATTGAATCATTTTTAGCCCAGTCCCTGTACCTAACAAGTTTCAGTTGAATGTTGTAGTTTGTTATTCCACACAGTGACCTATAGAGAGTATTTAACTAAAGTATAACCAAGGCATAAACCAGTAAGAAACAAATGCAGATGATGACAGATAATCAGGCCAGTGAGTTAGAAACTGTCCAAACCTGGGAATAGGATATTGATGAACTGTTAACTTTGCCCAAGAAATGTGGTCAGAAAAACAAATCATGAACGAAGATTCCTTAAACACTTGATAGGCTTCTAAATTGTAGAGCAATAGAAAAAGGCTGTGTGGTCTGAAGAGTCCAGATTAATGTAATTCTAGAGTGTCAGAGTAAGAAGTGATGCACCCATCATGCATAGTGGTCACTGTACAAGCCTCTAAAGGCAGTGTTATGTTCTGGGGTTGTTTTAGATGGTCAGGTCTAGGTTTAGCAATGTTATGTGGAAATAAAATGAAGTCAGCTGATGACCTGAATGTACTAAATGACCAGGTTATCACATCAATTCCCTGATGGCAGAAATATATTACAGGACTTTAATTGTGAAAGAGTGGTTCTGGGAGCATAAGAGATCATTTTCACACATGAACTGGCCACAACATAATCAAAGCTTAAGTCTGTCAAATTAAATATTAGATTGTGTGACTTAATACAGGTTAAAATACATTTCTATTAATATCCTAATGACTTCATTTTCTTACTTGTGACAATATTGAACATATAATATGAATATATATGAATCCCAAATCTTTTATCGCTCCTCGCTCACTGCGGAGGCTTCCTAGGTAGGCGGCACCAACTTCAGCAGGTAGGGACGGGGCCGCCTATTCAGGCCGGCTGGCGATAATGAACGTTAATAGGATCTCGGGCTTGCTCCGCATTATAAAGGCAAGGCGCGGAGTTTAGTCTGGGAAGAACGTAATGGGGTGGAGTATGAGAGAGTGGCAAGCAAGTGGGAGATATGAAACGCCCCACTGACTTAACAAAAGAAAAAAAGAAAAAAAAAGAGGCCACTGGAATTCCGCCCTTTGATCGCGCTGAGGACAGCGCGAGAAAGAACTGCGCGAGCTCCTGCGGCACCTTCACTCCCGCGCCGAGCCCGCCTGCGCAGCCCCGCCGCCGAAGAGTAAAAGGCCGCTAGCGAGGACTCCCGCCTGAGGCCACGCCCACAGAGAGCTGGGAGGGGCCAGGTCAACCACTGCTTCCACGTGCTCCGTTCTGCCACCTTTCGCCAGCCGTGTGCCCGCATGCCAGCTAGGCACTGCCCCCGGACCGGCACGTGCACCTTTCACTTCTTTCGTTCCATCCTTCATTTTACCCTTTCCTCCCGTCAATTTTACCTAAATAAATTACCCTATCTCCATGTAAGACCTCGCCTCGTGTCCTTGCGTCATGGGGTCGAACCCGTTACAAAATATAATGAACAAAGAAAATGAATTAGCTAAATAAACTAAAAAGACACCAATATTACTATAGTGATTTAAACTGACCGATGTATTTGTGTGTGATGGACCTACCCGTGTGTGTTCTCCGATGTGCTTTTAGGTGGGAGCTCTTAGTGTAAACCTTATTGCAGCCGTCAAAGTCACATCTGTGAATTCGCCTCTTCTTGGAGTCTGGAGACTCGGACCGGCGTGGCCGTCGCATGCTCTCAATACTGAATGGTGACATGGAACTGTGACAGGAGAAATAATGGACAATGTAAATCATACATCTTCAATGACACATATTTAGCATACAGTCTAAACTCAAAATGGAATAATTGACATAGACAATGATGTTTTATTATATTATATTATATTATATTATATTATATTATATTATATTATATTATATTATTATATCATACAGTAGATAGATATTTCTCACCAGAGAAACATATTTATAATGACTTATTTTATTAGTAGTTATATATAATCTACAAGCAAGGAACTGCCATAATATTGGATCTACTACAAATATATACTACAAAATATATTCCATCTATCCATCTTGGAACCTAGTCCAACTAGTGACCATGGAGACCAATGATGACCCCTGTTTTTATTTTCTATTTTGTATGACCGTGGTAGGACCTCCAGTCAACATTCACACACTATGGCCAATTGAAGCCGGGGGAAACCAACCGAACACGGGGAGAACATGCAAACTCCATGCACACAGACCCGACACGGAAATTGAATCCAGGACCTGGAGATGCAAGGCGACAGTGCTAACCACTAAGCCACTGAGCTGCCAAAAAAGCCAAAAGCTATATAAAAAAAAAAAGCTACCATATAAAAGTTAATCACATATTACATTTAAATACAACACCACATAATAATGTAAATGGCTAAAATGTAATCAGTATTTTTTGCTGTCACATACACATAAAATGAATAAAATATGCAAACACTGCAATCACCAAAATCTATTAATTTATCTATTTAATGATTGATTGATTTATATCCACCCTACACTCTAATAACTAACTGTACTGTAACTCCAGAGAATGTCTGTACTGCTTCCAGAGAATGTCAGACCTTTAAATAGTCCACCACTAGATGGTGCTCAAGGACTGATTTTTCTTTTCTTTCCTTTTTTTTTTTTTTTTTTGCTTTAACAGAGTGACTAAGAAGCCCAGCTTGATCATTTCTCTTCTCAAACCAACCACCAATTTTGTACTCAGAGCTTTCTGTTTTTCTTTGCGTTATTTGCTACCCTTAATGATAGCTCACTGCTGTGTTATGAATGGAGAGTGGTCTGCCTTTTCAGGCCAAATCAATATTATATGGCATCACATCACTAATGGGGGAAAAAAAACTGGCCATTATTAAGGTATGTGTGTTTGTGATGGCTCTAGGGTAATGGAATATTGATACATGTAAACATGTGGCTGTTTTTCAATAGTGAGGAATGGTGGCAGTGCATTTGTGTGGGGTGCGGAGTGTATGAGCTGAGGACAAAAGGATGAGGGAGCAGAGTCACATCACTGTAAATCCAAAGTCGAGGACGAAATGTTTCAAATATCTGGGCAGAAAGCATAGTCACTGCTTTTTTTAATATCTCATTTTGGCTACCTGCTTGGTGATTGGCATGGCCAGGGCAACTGGGGAGACCTGAGAGGGAGGAGCCAAACAAAGCCTCCTGCAAGCTGTCTCCTCCACACGTAGCCCACTTCCTGTTTCCACCCTGTCCTAAAGATCACCTGTTGGTGTTGGAATGCGACCAGGCTGAGGCCTAGCGGATATGAGCCAATGTGTCAAAAATGAAGTTGAACTTTGGATCCCTTCTGTCGCTGCACAGAATGAGCTAATGCACACATACACACATTCAGAGGAGCAAGCAGGGAGAGTGAGTTAAGATGATACTGAGAGAGAGAGGAATGAAAGAAAGTGAAAAAAAGTGAGGAGGACAGAATCAAACAGAAGAAGAGACATAGTTGTATATTCTCTAGTCCAAATGAATGTCAGCAGTGGGATAAAAAGAGACTGCAGACTGAAAAAGAAAGAGGGGGAGTTTAGAACGCCAAAAGCCCCTCACGCAAGGACGACAAGCACTAAGGGGAGTTAGCGAGAAGACGGTTTGGATTTACAGTGGAAAGATTTTTCAGCAGCAAGATCTCTCACAGGATGTTTACACACTGAGTTCACTCCAGAGGACGCCATAAGAAGTACATACATAATGTCTGTTTCAATCCGTTACAGCTGATTCATCAAAAACAGAACGTATGTCTGACTGCGTAGCTGCGTGGTGAGGAAAAGGCTAATAAGTACAGCGCAACACAACACACACAGCCCTATGTAAACAGGACACCTTGAACCCTGAATAACCCCGACATCCTGCCTTTGTGTTTGTCTATGCGAGTGCCTGTGTGTGTGTTGGATAGGTGAATATTGGGGTGTGCTTGGTGTGTTGGATATGGGTGTATGTATACTGAAGTTTGTGTGTGTGTGTGTTGGGGAGGGGTCGAGGTGTTTGTGGGATTGAAATTTTTGTTTTTTTGTTGCCTCATCTCAGCAGCTCCACAAGCTGCCTGTGTAAGCAAATATTACCACTTGAAGCTTCTAACTTAAAATGACAATAGCAATAAATTTTCATTAGTGAGAGTTTTTAAGCTTCATGCCTGAATTATATCAGGATTAACTGAAACACTAAGGCAAAGAAAGAGAGAGAATGAAAGTGGAAAATCTACAGAGACTAAGCTTTAACAGTCAGAAAGTTTGGCCTATCATTTCTCTCATTTTTGAGACATATTTGCTAGTAAAAATGTGAAAATTGTAAATTTAATATGATAGTGCATGCATGAACTATAACTTGTATATTTTTTATGATTACTTAAGTAAATTTATTTATAACAAATCAATATCCGTTTATGGTGACATTCAATCAATTTTTGAATTTCCTAATAGTGCATTTCATATTACATACCTTATGTAGTTAGCATATTTAATGAAAAGGATTTAATTTGGAATCCAACCTCACGAATGCAGACCAGTGCAGCTTGTTCACGGTCTCGCTTGATCATCTTAAATGTGTATGAACTGGTAGTAGTTTTATTGCCAAATACACTCTACCCAATGTGCCAATACTTTTTTTTTTTTTGGTTTTTGGTTTATTTCAAAACCCTTAAGTATGTGATGCTTTATAAAGGCGTGCAGTGTTTATTTAATGTGTGATAATTTATGGTAATAATAGCTTAATCACTGAAAATAACCGATTCACATCATTTCATGTGTTTATTCCAATAAAATGGATGAAATAAACTGTAAAAGATTTAATAGGATTAGAAAACCCTTTATATAGACATAGACAAAGTTTAAAATGGCACATGTAAGATGTTCAAATCATTGCATTACTGCTACAGTTTTTCAGAAAGAAGAGGTGTACTGTATGTTGTGTATGATGTAATACTGTTCACATGATAATGCATGGATTGACATCACATTTATTTGGTTGTGTTCATTTATAATCAATGGTTCTGTTCATGGTATAATTAATCTCATCACCATTATCACTTCCGTTACCACGATGTTGGAAGCGGGCAATTGTATAGAATGCCTTTGTATGTTGTTGCATTACAAATGAATAAAAGGTTTGCAAAGTTTGATGTGAAAGAACTCAAGTGGCCTTCATGGAGCCCTGACCTCAACCCCACTAAACACCTTTGGGATGAACTGGAATGCTGAAGCTGTACCAGGCCTCCTCAACCAGCATAAGTGCCTGACCTCACTAACACTCTTGTGGCTAAAAGGACACATTCCAACAACAATGCTTCAAAATCTATAGTGGAAAGCTTTTCCAGAAGAGTGGAGGTAATTATAACAGCAAACAGGGAAACTAAATCTGGAATAGGATGCTCAAAAAGCAGATATGGCTGTCATGGCAAGATGTTCACATGTTAGATGGTGTCACCACATATTATAGCCATATAATGTACGCTGTTACTTATAAAGTGGTTACATGGATGGTACTTGATCTTTACTTACTTTTTTTTATTTTAGCTCAGTCAAGGATTTTAGTCTACTCTCATACTCTAGAGCATGGCTAATGCAGGGTGTGGGAGGGCGTCAGAGAAAAACTGTAATTGTAGTCGAGGTGTTCTAGCACAGTGGTATATGCTGTATCGGTTTCTATGCAAACAACTTAAGTAAACATAACTTTAGAAAAAACCCTTTATTGAATTGCCTAACTAGTCTCAGTGTGTTGTACTATTATAAGGTTATTGTATAATACCCAAACAAGCTGTTTCTTTTTCTATTTTCCATAGTTAAAGTTTTTTATTTATGAATACAACAGCTGGTCATAATGTAAAGTGTTGGTTTAACCCCTTGATACAATTTGGAAGTACTTATATATTTAAATTCTGACATTGCTCTTATTGTGTATAGATGTGATATTTTATTTTCTTCAAAGAACTGGCACCATGTTAAACGTCTTGTTAAAATTCCCATAGGTTAGTAATTGTCACAGGAAATGTCACTAAAATTGCAAGTCACAAGATTGCAAAAAATATTTAGCCCCGGTAATAATAAAAAAAATAATACAAAAGAGAAAAAAAAAATTGTGCTACATTCCAGTTTCTGGTAAAGTTTACATTGTTTATGTTGAGAAATAATGTCAAAATATTTAGTGATGCGATATCACTTAAAAAATTTTATATAAAAATAATAAAAAGACATTGCTTTCCTTTTGTTTTTATTAAGAGCAAAAAGTAGTGCTAATGCAAGCCAAAAATGCACTTGCTGCTGCGATGTGATCTAGTACGAACATGCTCATAACATTTATTCTACTTAACATTTTAAGTTATTTTATGGTTCAGATTTAACTTCAGACACATAACGAAGAAATGGCAAGGTTTTATTAAATTCTGTCCAGCCAGTTTTGTGTGATGCTGTGACAAAATCGACTGGACAGACATACAGACATACAGAAAGAAATTTTTTTTCTGAGACTGGTTTCAGACATGGTTTCTTTACACTTCATCACTTGAAATGTAAAGATATCATTAAATGAGTAGGTTCTGACCAATGTACAGACAAAACTATAATTTTTATACATAGTAAACAAAGCAAAACACAACAGGAATGTGAGCAGGGCAGTGGTTACTGACCAGGAGGTTAGGGGTTCAAGCCCCAGCTATCCCAAGCTGCCACTGAGACCCACAAGCTAGGCCTTTAACCCTATCTGCTCCAGAGGTGACATATCAACACCTGACCCTGCTTCCTAACAAGGTGGGATATGCAAAAAAAAAAAAAAAAAAAAAAATCCTTACTAAGCTCTAATTTTACATTATATTTTGAGAAATAAAACAACTTCCTATAAAAAAAATTACCTAAAATTAATTTTAAGGCAAGTAGTTGCCTAACACCACACATTTAAATGCAATCAACTGTGTGTATGTGTGTGTGTGTGTGTGTGTGTGTGTGTGTGTGTGTGTGTGTGTGTGTGTGTTTGTATTAGCATGTGTACATGAATTCCCCGACCTGTTTGGCCGAAGGGCCCCAGATACTTATGGAACTGGGAAGAATCTGCCTGGGACACTCTAATAATAGAACAGCATCTCTTCCCCCAGCGTTCATGAATATGGAAAATGCCATGGAGAGCTTGTGTGGTTCATTTTACACACACACACTCGAACACACCTGAGGAGATTTATACACATGTGGGAGGAGAGTGCTTGAGACAGAGCTCGAGGCAGCTGGAAGTTTCTCCCACAGGGTTGATCAGGTGCACACACTGATGATCATGCCATCATCACCTCTCCCTCGATCCCTCACTCCCCTGCATGGCAGCCCATCTGATGACTCACATCTCATAAAGTGTGACATTTAAGAATGATAGTGCTTGTCGCCTCTCTCTGAGTGCTGCCATATGCTGTTTGCGGGCCAGGTCGAGTCAGGGGGCAAAAAGCTTCCTCTCAGTCTGCTTTAGAGACGCGCTGTGGATGAGACGGGAGTCTGTTCGAGGTTATACGGAGTGGACACTGACAGTTGTGTGTGCCCGAGGGTTATTTTCATCTCTGAGGGGAAGGCAGTGGCAACAAACTCAAGCACCTACACCTACACATTTACCTCAGACAACAGAATAGCAATTGACTTGCAGTAAATTGAAGCAATTTAGAACAAAAAATGAAACAAAATATACTGTTCAAATATGTATACATACATACACACTATGATAATTATGGAAAATGATATGGTAATTACACACACCAAAATACATCATATAAATGTACGCACACCAAAATATAAAGTACACTTATTTTACTCAATAGCTCCTGTTCTGACCTATCAATCACTCCCTTTATCCCAGATACTGTATACTGTAAGTACGTCACTATATCAACTATTATTTGTAAAAAAAAATCCCTTTCTTTATTTTTTTTGTTAAAAAACAACATATTTTTAAATCTGTTTATTATTGGCCTAAGAGTATTATTTGGCATTCACCATGAAGTTCCTCTGAATAATCAGTTGTTACCGTAGAATCAATATTTGAACAAGTAAATTAAATATAAACCTGTGATTTGTATTACAGATTCACTGCCGTAGGTGTGCTGTTACTGTGTAATTAATGAATCAACAACTTCTAAACATTTAAGAATTTGACAGCTCTGTGGAATAATCTTATTGTGTGAGTGAGAGTGAATACATCTGCTCTCTCTCTTTTTCTCTCTCTCTCTTTCTCCACCCTTCCTCACTTGTGTAAACACCCAAAAAGCACCTCAGTCAAACAGCATGTTTTTAAAACCCCTGGTTAAACCTTGGCTCCGGCGTGCCAGCCGAGGCAAAGTCCCATGTTCATGGCACACTCCCAGCAAAGGGAAACATTTACTCTACGCTGTTCCAGAACCCTGTGACACAGAGCAGAATCCTGGAATACTTTCCAAGCAGTTTGCCTAAATAACAAGAGGACGGCTTGTCATTCGCGTGAGTCTGGTCAGGGAAAAGTCGCAGAGTTTCTAAGAGACGATAAGACAGAAGCCTTAGTTGAGTCCAAGGGACTAGTTCTAATGAGAGATGAAATTCACTCTTTTAAGAAAGCAGGATATCTTCATGACAGATTCGACAGTATTTAAGCCATTTTCAATATGTGCAGGCAAAACCAGCACTGAATGGAAGCAGAAAATAGCATTTGAATAGGCCATGCATCATTTGTGTGCATCATGAGTACTATGCTACAATATGCTTGCACTCCCACTCATAACTCAAATTGGCTTTTTTTCCTTTTAACAGACTCAACATTAGTCAGAGGAGACAGACTGGATATATAGTGTGTTTGTGTGTATAGAAACTTTACTCACTCTTGCACCGCTCGTGCTATAGACAGCGCGGTGGATCCTGTTTCATTGACGCTGTCCAAGGTTACATTTGGCAGGTCGTCATCATCACTGTCACTTCTGATTTGTCTTGGTGACAAGCCGTTTAGTTCTGTTTGTGCTGCAGACAAAGTACATGTTAGTTGTATCAGCAGTGTACACACACACACACACACACATACACAGTTAGACTTAAAGCTGTGAAACAAGATTTGCCTTTATTAATTGGTTAACATGGACCACAGTTAGTTGTAATAATAAAAAACAGTGTGTAATACATAAAAATTGTTGCGTGGGCTTAAGGAACTGGCTGGCATGATTTTACACACGCAAATGCACAAAAAAATAAATTAGTATGTTACATAAAGTCTTGTGTGATTTTACAGCATAAATTTCTTTATTATAATTTTTTTCATCATCATGATGAAGTATTTTGACACATTTCTCAGATTTAGAAAAAAACTGTTTGCTTGAGAGTCACTTATAAGGTTGATTGTTGTTGTATAAAGGATAGTGGCTGTTAGCACTCAATAAACATTCATGTCAAACATTTATTTATAGAACAAACGTAAAATTTGCAATAAAAGGTTTAACCCGCTAGACCATCACTCCGGGCAATTTTTCAGGGGGAATTAATTAAAGTGATTATGGATTATTAACACAGGGATAGATGGATATCGCGATGATGCTTGGACCACAAAATCGTTACATAAATGTACCATGCAGGTGGAAAGTTTAATTAAACTACACATGAACATCACTGATTAAACACTGGTTCTCTTGTATCTTGTTTATCCTAACACTGAAGGTATAAGAGTTCATAAGTTGTAGGTCTAATACAATCGATGTGCTATACCCATGGGTGAACATAGGTACCTCCCCACTTTGTACATGCTGTACTACTTGGTGTGTGGAACAAGAGATTCTAGACCCTACATAGTGCACTAGCTTCCCATTTTATGCTATTTGGGATTCAACCCTGGAACAGTTAGATAACAGACGCTTCTCTAAAGTGGAAGAAATTGACACATTAAGAAAAACTGAAAATTTACAGGACTGTCCACCACCTCCATAGTTAATTCTCCTTACCTTTTGGCTACCAGTAAAAAATTACAGTTTAAATTTATTTACCACCGACAGGCAGTTTAAGAGAGTTTCGTGATCTAAGCATGCTTAATCATCTTTTCTCAGTAGATGGAATAAAAAGGTGCATAAATTATATAGTGTAATAGTTTTATTTATACCTCACATAATAATAACCTTTAAAAAACACAGGCGTGTTCTGTTTATTGCATTAATGATTATTTGAAATGGTTTGTTTGCATACTGTACATGTTTATTAAATCCTCATTTTTTCTATTCTGTTCTGTTCTGATGCACAGTTAGCCATGCAAGTCTCCAGAGAATAAAAGTCATATTTTCACTGATTAGCCATGCAAGCAGCATATAAGCTGCAGAAAAATCAGCTATTTAGTGTTTTAAATAAAAGTGCATAATCTTGTATCAGAAAGCGCAAACAATAATTTTTCTTACAGCACTTTGTTACAAAATACATGCAAACAAAAATGTCCTAACATTCCATATCTTTTTTAGAGGTCCTTTTTCTTTATATTTCAGTCATTCAGCTACAAAGTTATTAGATATAAATTGTTGATTGAGGGAAAGCATTTTAATCTTTTTTTTTTTTTTACATTGCAAATAACTTGCCATATAATACATTTTTCATTATGGCAAATATTAGGACACTGAAAGTAACGCAAATGTGGGCAAAATTTTCCATAAATTGACACAGGTTGGTTGTTCAGTTTGCAGAAACTGGCAATGTAACATATCTTCCTGTTCTTCTGTAATTGGGTTCTTGACAAAAGAGGAGTGCAAGCTGTCAGACATCATTCAAAGGCTACAGAATGTTAACGGATGTCTTACAGCACTGCATTTTTTTTTCATTTCCTCCTTTACAGTTTGTTCTTTCTGATTATAGTATCATGTTATTCTGTACAAAGCTGCTATTTTCAATAAACATATCGTTTGTTTATCACCAATTGTATATCTTTTTTATCAGCGCCTGGGCAGAGTCACATTGTCAGCAGACTCCATTTACACACTATCACACACTCCTCCACCCATGCTGAGCTAAAAAAGCTACCCAGCCCAAACGGGCTCCAAGTTAATAAAACACATCTTACACTACACTAAATGCAATGTACTGTACATGTAGTGACTCTGCACATGCACTCTGTGAACCTCGGTTTGTCAGATTTTATGAGGCAATTTCTCTTCTCATGATGCAGAAAAGCCAATCTACAGTGTCTTGGTGACTCGGAGAGGACAGTCCTAGCCGAAGTGCCGCAAACACTCAGCAGAACTTCTCCCAATCAAGATTCATTGGCTTCATTACAAGAGCCTGGGGCACAGGCCTCTTACTCATACCGCTTCCATTCTGACTAGACAGAGCTCAGTATAGTGGCCTACTACCACACACACACACACACACACACACACACACACACAAACATATTCGGAGCCAACAGTGTCTACAATTGCTCTGCAGTAAGCCATCCAATTTACCTACACTTGGTCAGTATGTTTCGAAAAATGTCCATATAAAGGCAGCGACAAAAGCAGAGTTCATGAGAGGTAGTGAAGCAAACCCCAGGATTTCTTTCTGCTGTTGTTTCCAGCCTAAGCCTGTTTCCATGGTAACCTCACCAGAGACCGAGCTGTAGACAAGGGCACACAATTCCTTTTAAAATGATAGCCAACCTGTGTGTGTGTGGTGTGGTGTGTGTGTGTCCGTGTGTGTGTCCATTTGTGTGTGTGTGTGTGTGTGTGTGTGTGTGTGTGTGTGTGTGTGTGTGTGTGTGTGTGTGTGTGTGTTCGTGTTTGTCTGGATGCGTGCGTGCTTTGTGATTTGGCCTGTAAGTACCCCAAACTTGTGCTATCACATAGCCATATCACGGACCGCCACTCAGCTGACTCCACCCGAGCCTGACTCCATTTCCTCTGTGCTTCAGTACAGCTCCCTGGGTGGAGTCCATGCTGCTTAAACAGCCACCCACACCTTCAATATCCGTCCCACCCGATTATGCAAACTTTGTTTTTCCTCTCCTTCCTCCTCACAAGCTGTGCCCAGCCATGCCCAGTCCTTTGGGACCAACACCAGTCCCAGATAAACAACTGGTTTCTAAGACACAGCTCCCCAGTGCCTGTTTAGGGCAGATCTTTGCTCACCCAGAGCCTGGTGGGTTTGGGCCAGCCTTTCCCTGGAACTCGCTCACTTTAAAATGCAGCCCAACAACTGCCTAGTGAGGTCTTGGGAGTTTGGGGGAAAGCTTGGCTTGAGACATGTGCTTTTAATTAGCCAGTGTGGCGCAGAGCCAAACTTCTTCTCTGTTACCTGGACTGGAGGCCAAAGCACATGAAAATATCACACTTAGGAAGAGTCACTTTCATCTTCCAAAACCCCCCCCCTAGCTCACCAAAAACACATTAATGCCTGGAGACACCCACACCACCAGAGAGTGCCGGTGAGGGTCTGAGAGGGCTGGTGAGTTAGAGGCTGTTGACATTTTCTTTTTCATCTTTGATCTCAAGTGGGTTCATTGAGAAACAAAGACTCAAGTGATGGACAAGGCTGGGCCAGACAGAAAGTACACAGCAGGATCTGCACAAACAGATGAGAACATTTAAGTCCAAATTTAGGGATTTTTCAAAAAAAAAAAAAAACCAGTAGTGTCAAAGAAATACTATTTTCTAGCCTAATGCATTGAACCTGAGTTTTAGACCTAACAACTGCTACCTCATAAATACTGTAGTGCTGGAACACTATAGTCATAAGTCACCCCTCATTTCTTTTTATTAAATGTCATTAAATTAAATGTAATTTAATTATGTAGATTAAATTCAATTAATAGGAACAAATGTTTTACTGACACAGGCTGCAAAGTATCTAAAGATGCAATTTTAAAATTAGTTGTTGAATTGAGGTTATAACAACCTCAGCAGCAACCTCATTTCCCCTCTTGTCTGTTCCAGCAACGCAGCATACAGCAACACCAGTATACTAATCACCGGCCAAATTATCTGTCATCATCTGCACATGTTTCTTACTGGTACATGCCTTGAGTTAGATTGTATTTTTATGCTTCAGTGATTTATAGGTGTCTGTGTGTCTTAACAAACAAAAACTGGTCAGGTACAGGGACTAGACTGAAAAGTAGAGACAAAAACTTGCCAAAAATGAATTTGGAAGGCTGAGAACTATTGCACACGACTACATTAAAAATAAAAAGAAAGTCTAAAAAGAAAATATGAGGACATAAAGGGTGGTTCAAGACTTTTGCACAGTACTGTATGATGCTTAGAATAAACAACAATAAACAATAAATAATAATTTCAACTCAATGCTATGTGTATATAAATTAAAATACAATAACACACACAATCACATATTTTTTATTATTAAATAAAAAAAAAATGCAGGAGTTTGAAAATCCTGAAAATTATATTTGTAAATAGAATAAAAAAATAATCATCTTAACCATTTAGTCAGAGCTTATGGACTTACCTTTGCCATGGCTCTTGGGCTCGTCCATCAGTGGGACCATGATGGTGGAGTTGAGATGGTTGGAGGGTGAGCGTACTGCTGTAGTGTACATTAGTGGCAATGACTGCACCACTACTGGGATGCGCTGCACCTGTCTGGCCAGTTTGCTGGGGCTGGAAGGGGGCACTGGGTGGATGATATGTAAATATGACTGGCCTCTGACTCCCGAGGGAGATCCCACCAGAGGCCCAGGAGTCAACACTGAGGGCTTTCCTGAAGAAATGGAGGCGATTACAGAAGGCGATGGTGATGAAGATGAAGAGGAGGAGGACGGAGAGAAGGCCGAAGTGACGGGCGAGGCAGAGGAGGATGGAGGTGAGGACCGAGTCTTGTTGATTGACAGGTCCACGGGTTCTGTCTGAGTGTGAAAGTGCTCAGAAGAGAGCAGGTCCTCCGGTGGCTCTGCCTTCACTTTGCTAAGGAGAAGGGGAACTGCCTCCATATCAGGGTAGCTGTGCACTTTAGGGGACTAAGGAGGAGAGACAAAGACATAAACAAAAATATGAAGCTCTATTCAAGCTGTCATGCAGTATACTTTAAAACAGAAAACAGTACTTATGAGTATGAACACTGTTACACACTAACCTGCACCCAGATAAGCCCTCTCACACAGTGACACTATTTTGGAGGTTTAAGATATGACATCACAGGGCTGGGATGAGTGCCATTCGCTGCAGTTGTGTCTCTCTTATGTTGTTCCTTTCAATCCCTGTGACTCATTCCTCTTGGCTTCACTCATATCTCCTCTAAAATCTGTTCTCCACCACTGCAAAAACATCATATGGGCCCAATTTCCTGACCAGCATTGGCACTGTCATGTGCCTCGAAGGAGCTATGTGCTGGTGGCTCAGCCGGGGCGTCCCTCAGCCTTCCTTTCACTCCCCCACACATGCACTTACTTCTTATGCTAATCCCAACATAACAAGCATGCTCAGATAGCCTGACTTTTTCAAACTGTATCTTTATTCTGACCTTTATAACTTACTGTATATTTGGTCTTTTTTTTTGGGGGGGGGGGGGGGGAGTTCATGCCCAAGGCCATTCTGGGACCATTCCCAACCACCAGCTTTTTACAAATCTTAAAAGGGCAGCAGTTTGTAATCGGCAAAGTACAGGAACGTGAACAATGCAGCTTGTCAACCGTGCAGTCTTAACTGCTATGAAGTAAGAGCAGTACGCGTAGAAGAGGGCACAGAATGAAGATTGAACTCTCAGAGCCTTGGCTAATGACCGCTGCATTGTGAAACTTTTACAATAATTTTAAGCCTACAGGAAGTATTACTGAATAATAAATGGCTAGCATAATGAAGTAGCATCTCAGTCTAAAACACAAATGGTGGCCATTTTCGAATACAGTAAGACATGATTTTAACACAGACGTTAGTCGGTTACGGCCAGAGCAGTAAGAGGTCAGAACCCATGGCCACAAGGTCAGGATTACAAGCTTCAATCGATGGGGCAGAGAGAAAAGATTGTGTGACTAGCCTTTCACTCTGATTAGCATGTCATTGTGGCTAACAATGGCTCACCAGGTTTTTCTACACAATAGAAATCAACAACAACTAAAATATATATAATGATAACAGGTCTATCAGTTACATATTTTGGGGGCAGTGGTGGCTCAAACTGTTAAGCCTCTGGGTTACTTATTGGAAGGTCAATAGTTCCAGCCTTAGCAGGGACACTGTATCATAGCTGACCATACATGGACATGTGACAAATAATTTAATCTTAATATTTGTATGTTTTTCACCTACTGTATATGTGCATTTTTTTCATTGCCATACAAGGATATAAACAACCTGTTTACACTCCAACTAAATCAGATCTGTGCTCATCACTGTTCATGTTACTGATTTTGCTTCATGAAAATGGGAAGGATTGAACCAACAAAGAAGAATTATTTTTTTTATTTACTTTATAACCCTGCCTACAGTATCTGACTGCAGAAATCACATTAAGTAAATCCAGTTTAAGAAGCAGGGCTGTAAAACCATTCAGTCTGCCTAAAGATGGTGTTTCAATTGCTAGATTGCTAAGTATGTCTTACTGTATCTTTCAGCCGTAATGAAATGAGTATAAGCCTAATTGATTCAGTTTGTAAATGGGTTAAATTCAAGCTCCGATATCCAGAGACACCACTGGTTACACTGTAGAGACTGAAGCGTTCTAATGTTTAAATGTTAATAGAATTAGGATATTTCAGTTAAAAGAACAAAACTCACTGTAAGAGCCTGGTGAGATAAGGAACGTTGGTCGAAACTTTGTGGTAAAAGGCATCAGTTATCCAGGTTGTAATAAATAAAAAGAGTGATGAGGGTCAGGGGTTATTTCAGCAAACAGTGACCTGTTAAGTGACAACAACGAAGCTTTAGTGTGTCAAATGCTATGACTGACATTTATGCTGTACAGACGACAGTACATTGCTATTTCTACACCTTTAACCTTCTCAGTCTCGACGTCTAACATTTCGTACCTTGTAATCACTCTTTCTGTTTATTACAACTGATGTCTTTTCCCATGAGGTTTGCACAAAATTCCTCCTCTTACTAGAATACACACCAATCAGCCATAACTTCTAAACCAGTAACATTAAAACCATCTAGATTTTTTTACTTTAGCAACTGATTCCTATATGGTGGGTCCTCCAGGGATCAGATGTTTTCGTCCAGCACATTCCATGAATGCTCAGTTGGATTGAGATCTCATGAAATTTAACAACCTTGAGCTCTTTGCCTACTTGGCTTCATATGCAGCAGGCTGTGATATACTGGATGTTCTGATCCCCTTCCATCTTTCCCAGCATTGACTTTTTCAGCAATTTGTGCTGCATTGGCTTTTCGGCTTAATCAGACTGAACTCAAGCGTTGATGAGCCTTGGTTGCTCATGATCCTTTTACCAGTTTACCGGTATATACAGTAGTTGATAATCAACGTTATTCAAATCCTGTTGTGATGCTATTAGTGTTGTGAATGACTGGTATATACTGTTCAACCACAAAACTAACACAAGTATACACTGATTGGGAGAAAATGTGATGCCTTCAGATGATGACTCATGAGGTCTCATGAGGTTAATTGTGACTGAGATACATGCACACAGAATCATAGTACAGTACGTGTCAGGAAAACCTAAAGTTTAGTAGTACTCATCAAACCTTGATTGTATGAAGTTTATGATGAGTCCCGACAGCGACAATTAAAAGACTTTGTCCATAAGATGAGACAAATAAATTTTTGTCAAGTTCAAGTCACTAAGAACAATGATATCTCTGGTTAACCACTCTGAGGAGACTGAGGAACTGCAGCAGGACTACTTAACCACAGCTTTAGTTGCGAATGTAATTACTGAATAACTTCTTGTATTTTTGAGCTGTGTTACAAAATAGCCAATTTTTCTGCAGAAAAAAAAGGCACAACAATCAGGCAAAGTGTTCTAAGCTGTTAATGTTACTTTAACCTTAATTTTTTTCCCCAATCTACCAAACTCCAAAAGATGTACTCTTTGAGATTGAGTGTGTGTTTTTCTATTTGCATGTGTGTTCACAGTATGCATGTATTATGTGGTTGCAGCATCCAGAGAAGCACCCTCACATCTCTCTCTCTCTCTCACACACACACTCACATAGCTCGACACTGCATTGAGTTTGAGCTCACCAGAAAAATAATGACAATCCGCATTATTCACCTGGCTTGTTTAGCTCTAAAGCAATTTGTTTAAATGTGTTAACAGATCAAAACATTACATTACATCCTGTTAATTAAACAAAACAGTATGAATGATTTGCAGCCGGTGCATTTACAGAGACTGACACTGTGATTACAGAACAGGTCATTAGAAGACGACACCATGAAACCACTATGGAAAACCTCCTTTTTTTTCAAATGTGTGAATGAGTAAAGTGATCCTGAACCTCACTGTGAAATCCAATCTAAAATAAATAACCTGATTTCAATTTCTGCCAAACTAACATCGCTCTAAATCTAAAAAGGTTTGTGGGAAAGCCAAAAAAAAAAAACCATGCATGTCACATTTCCTTCCCTTGTTTGAATGTCATTGCAGCAGAAAGCAGTGTGTTTCTAAACCTCAGTCAGCCCACTCTTTCATATTCACGCCTCCTCACTCCTACCAGCTCGCCTTCTGTCTCGCTGCCTTTCGTTTTTAATTTGAGGCTAGTGTCTGAGGTATTTATGTTAGCTTGTTGGGGTAAAGGCTTTCACTCCCATTTCCAGCTTGGTCTTGGCAAGTCTCCACCCAGATGAAGACCACATCTGACTCCCGTTGTGGTGTGATATCCTTTAAAGAGACACTTTATATGTAGTTCGCTTCCCACTATAGCTGTTTGGGGATAAACTGAAAGCGAACTATGCTCTGTGTGCAAGATAATTCATTTCTAATCGCTCACACTACATTGAGTTGAACTACTTATCATACACGGTATGTATCTTAATTTAGAAAGAAAAACAGAAATAAAGTCACTTCACTAGGTTACAGCATGAACAACATACAGTAACATACTGTACAATAACATTCTTAGGAAGTTGAAGTGACTACAAATAGACCAGTTCAGTATTCCTAGACATGTAGTAGAAGCAAAGGGAGTGACACACACACACAAACACACACACACACACACACACACACGTGATGTGATGACATAAAAAAATCAATATATAATAAAGAATGAGAGAAAGACAGCAGTGTGTTTGTGCATCTGTGTCTGTCTCTTGCCAAGATGGCCAGCCTGATTGCAGACTGGAAACCCTAAGAGCATTCCTTCTTCAGCTGTGATTCTCTCCCCATCCTACTGCTCCATCAGGGCCACCATGGCTACACCCTGCCCCAAAAGTGGACCTCTTAAACTGTTCTACCAAGTCTGGAAGTAATTAAGCTATCACATTGTGAAAAGCAAGTCTTTTTTTTTTTGCTTGTGTGTATCAAAGCGTATGGGTTTGGGACAAATACACTGGGTAAACATGGAGAACTTGGTGATATATGGTTATATAGGGCAATGTGAAAAGGCAACAGACTCCTTACCCCTCTCTCGGATTCCAGAGGCTCTGCTTTGACTCGGACTGCTGGCATTCCGTCAAGCATTAACATCCTGTTATTGATGGCGTCTGTGAGGACAGACAGAGGCAGAGAGGAACAGACAGAGGTGAGACTTGGGTAAGTTGTGTTTACCATGACTAAGCACTCATATGCTACTCCTTAGCTTTTCCACACTAAAGTGAACTGCTACTCGCACTAAACAGGAAACACTGAATACAATAGAGTGGCTGATGATTTCATGAAGGTATGTAGTTAGTAAACAGATTTATGCCCTGTAGTAAGAAAACACATCTGTGATGGCATTTTCATTACACGGCTGTTAAAGTGGTGCACACAGATGGTTCTGTTCTATAATGGGATCATAGACACTAAGCGAGTCTAGAGTAATTAGTCTAGAACAAATGTAGAGCGGTTCAACATGTGGCTTACCTTTTCGCAAACTAAAAGACTTGTCTGAAAACATATTGTGTGCGAATCCCTGAACAGTGCGCATAAAAAACATCAAGAGGAAAGGAAGGATTTTAATGCTCGCAAAATTCTTACTTTATTCTAAACATAAGTCTGAATTGTATTTGACAGATAACTGAACTGAACATTCCAACAACATTGCATTAAATCAGCCTCATGATGTCATTTTTAAGATTAAAATGAAAGGAAAAAAAGAAAGAGTCATTAGCTGGTAACTTGACGTGTTTAAACCATGACCCACCTATTTAAGGACTCGCAAGCCATCCAGCTTTGTGTGTGCGGTTCAAATTAAGATGTTATAAAATAAAAAAATAAAAAATAAAAGATTATGCAAATGCAGGTGGATTTACTTCCTGGCTTTTCTTTTTATATATATAATTACTTCTATGCATGTTGATTTATGCAATTTCCTATTCTTACAGTATGTAGCCTTAGATGCCTACAGCTCTTGTTGCCCATCCAGCTTAAGGTTCCATGTTTTGTACAATACTGTGCAAACGTCTTAAGCCACCCCTCAGTTCCTCATATTTTGCTTCCAAGTTAGCCAACTTTTTTTTTTAATGCAGTCTTAAAGGAATAGTTCTCCAGGCTTCCTGAAAGACTTTTTTGGCTTCTGATTATGGCAAGTTTCGCTTCGTGGACCTGACCAGTTTCAGAGGATTTTTTTTAAATGACATGCGAGTCATTCAAGCATAAATCATTTAAATTAGGCCATAAACGTAAAAGTGAAAAATGGGTGCAAATGAAGATAGATGATCAGGCCGGTGATTATACTGGTAATGCTAAATGGTTGGAGCAGACGAGAGGGGAAATGAGGTTGCATAAACAATCTACAGTAAACAACATTATACAAGTATACTTTATTAAAAAAATTTATAACTCATATATTCAGGCACTTTAAAAAAAATTCAAACTACATAATTTAATTTCATTTAATTTAGTAAGAAGAAATTTGCTGTGTCTCCAGCATTTTGCACAGTACATGCTAAGATGCTTTTCTGTTAACCAATGTTTACCAACTAAAGGGTGTTTATGTGAGTTACTACAGGCTTCCTCTCAGCTCAAACTGACCTGGCCATCTTCCTCTGACCTCGCTCACCAACATGGCATTTCCCATGGCACATGTGCTATGAGCTAGAGGTATTTTTTTACTATTACTCAATCATTGTCTATACAGCCTTATCCTGTGTACAGGGTCACAGGAGACTTAGGGCATGAGGCACCCTGGATGGAGTGCCAATCCGTCATTGGGCAAACGCACGCACAAGCTTATACACACACCACAGGCAATTTGAGAACCTCAATTAGCCTAACCTGCATATCTTTGAATTGAGGGAGGAAACCGAATCACCTGGAGGAAACCCACCAAACGCGTGGAGAACCTGCAAACTCTATGCACACATACCCTGAGGCGCCACAAGGACTGATGTGCATACTGTAAAAGTCTTTTTTTACAGAAGCATCTAAAATACTTACTGTAAAACAATCATGCCATAGTCACCAATATCACATTTCTCTATTTCCGATGTCTGATTAGAATATTGGCTGACTGAATATTGAACTGCTGGCTGATCAGAAAACTGCATGAATACACAGATGTACAGGTCTTCCTAATAAAGCATCTAATCAAATATATGCATTGTTGTATCGAATATAAGCACTGTTCCATATTTCCTGTATCAGTTCTTCTAAACATATTACATATCATATGAAGAAGACAAACAACTAACAAAAAAGTTTATTATTGTACAAGAATTAGGACAGATGTTTAACATGAACAGTACCCTCGAAACAATTAACTACAGAGATTTTACAGATAAAACAAAAAAGCTCTGCATCACCTAGGTGACAAGCTCCATCTCTCTCTTTCTCTCTCTCTCTCTCTCTCTCTCTCTCTCTCTCTCTCTCTCATACAAACACACACACAGACACACATCCAGGAAGACAGACATAAATACACACACAGACAAAAAAGAATCTACAGACAACAGCCTGCCTTATAGAAATGCTTCTATATGAAAACTGCCCTAGGTGGTTTTATGTTGGAACAAAAGGCTGCAGTCTTTTTACCACCGTCCCCTCCGGCCTGATCCTCACTGTAAGAGGCACTTGAAAAACAGAAAAGTGAAAAACGCATCCACGTCCCGGCCCCGACAACTAAAGACGAGCGGCGAGACAGGTTTAATGAACTGGTAGAATCTGATTACAAGCTAATATACTTCTCAGAGCATAGCCACAGTGGAAAGATGAAATGGTTTAGTAGTCCCACTGAGACCATCTCTTCTTTCGTGTCTACTCAATTTGTCATTTTTAAAAGCACTGAA
Source organism: Clarias gariepinus (assembly GCF_024256425.1). Lineage (NCBI taxonomy): Eukaryota > Metazoa > Chordata > Actinopteri > Siluriformes > Clariidae > Clarias > Clarias gariepinus. The sequence goes on from NC_071104.1 coordinate 16,670,408, forward strand.
GCACAGAAAGCACATCTAGATCAGAGGGAAACTGACAGTACTTGGTAAAATCACAGGAGATGCATTAATTCTCACAGCGTTTGAAGCCAGTTTAGTTTTGCATAGCATTAACAGGCATTAACACTGTAAGATTTAATTGAGTCCTGTCTTCTTTTTTTAAGGACAAGCATGCTCTGGACAAGTCATGTTGCAAATGAGAAAATAATGTAATCGGGTAGGTGAATTTCATGAGTTCATTTAACCCAAGCAGAGCTCATGTAGTCTGCACAGAGCATGCAGAGAAACAGCGGACAGTATCTCGCATGTGGTAGAATGGATGTGCGGGGATGAAGCTGTAGCTTTTCGACACAAGACCTTCATGAAAAGAGCCAATCATAATAAAAGTGTGCCTCAGGAGGAGATGTCCTGAGGTAACCTGCTCCCTTATTATTTTAACAGCAGCATATGAAGAAATGCAAGCATAGCAGATATGTTTTCAACATCTCCATTACACTTCACTCCTGGTGTAGGCCACTTCAACGGTCTAAATCAGCAATCGGCCCAGGCTATTCCAGCTTGCAGAGAGCCATCAGCTAGCGAATTAACCCTAGCACACTAGAGTGTGAAATTAGTAGTTGGCTAATTGTCAGCCAGCCAAATGACTCAGAGCCAGATCTACTAAAGCAATTAGCACGCCTTAATATGGTTAACACTTCTGAAACATTCTATAACAGTGGTCAATACAAAGGTCTTGCCAAAAGAATTGCAAGCTTTTAAATATTTGCACAAATAAACAATGCCTTTAGTGGTGACTTAGCATTTCTCAGACACACTTATCCAAAGACTTACTGTACATTTATCTAAAATTAGATGAAAGATAAAATTTATACAACTGAGCAGCTGAGGGTTTAGAAGTTCAGCAGTGCTAGGATTTGAACTCACAACCTTCTGATCACGAGCCCACCCACCTACCCACTGAGATACCACCTCCACATTTGCTCTAGAAGGTTAATGGGCCAGTTGGTAATATGGATTTGCTGTATGTGACCTAAAATAAAGTTAAAGCAAAAGAATTTACAGTCTTTTACCCTTGAAGCATTCGAGGGAAGAAAAAAGTGGAATATCAGAGCAAAAAGAGGAAAAAAAAGGAGATAGTTGTTAAATTGCAAAGTGCTTGATTAGCAATGCCCACATTCTTTGGCACATTGTTTTGTTGAACACCTTGCACCTTTCTCCGAAAATTCATGCCCTGAGTATTGTTTGGAGTTTTATTGCTTAGAACAATCTTTTCTGCAGAACAGCTGTTTTTTTTCCACTGCAAACATTTTATTCATTTAAAAAGATATGTTAGCTTAATTTACAATATGTGTACTATGTTAAGCACATTTTAAGGTCACTGTTAATTGTGAAAATCAGTAATATCTTGGATGGAAAAAAAATCTAATGGATCCTTTGATCATGTTTTTGTAGTAAGTCACTGGCAGAAAAAAAAATGGGAGTTAGGGAAAAAATTAGTGTAAGGGAAAAAATGAGTTTTGTTACACACAAAAACTTTTTTAACGACAAAGATTGTTGAAGATTATGAGAAACATTAAAAACAATACAAAACGTTTAATTTAAAGTGCATCATCAGCATTGTAATTCACCAATCTGTGACTGCTGGTGAGACAGATTTTGTGAAAACCCCAAGAGTCCAGTCCCTGTGCCTGACCAAATTTCAGAGCAATGTTTTTGTTTGTAAAGCCACAAAGAGACCTCTGAATCATTCAAGCATGCAACAAACATATAACTTAAGGCATGAACCAGTGATAAACAGTGCAGATGATGATCGATGGTATTCTTGGTATTCTGGTGATGTTGAGTGCTATGTGGCATTCATTCCTTTTGGAGAGAGGTATAAGGTGTTCAACAAAACTTGTGTGCAAAAGAATGTGGTTGGAACAGATGAGAGGGGAAATGAGGTTGCTGCTTAGGTTATTTTATAAACAACATATATATATATATATATATATATATATATATATATATATATATATATATATATAGAGAGAGAGAGAGAGAGAGAGAGAGAGAGAGAAAGAGAGAGATTTATATTTTCAGCACCTCCCAACTGCTTTTTACACAGTAATTTACTCCACACACAGCAGACTGCATTTTGTAGGTGGTTCCAGGTGCAGTTTGCACAATGAACTGTAGCATTAATAAACCCGAATGTTAATGTAGGAAGCATCGTCAAGCATCAAGTTCCATTTTCCACTGTGCCTCCTGAAATAGGTACATCTGGTCCATAGTCTTTTGTTACATAAAAAAGCATGGTCCTCCACTGATCTAGCCGTAGTGAACATGTATTGTGATACGGATGTCTTCAGGTAGTGGTGGACCAAGAAGATGTTACCATGGCAACCTAAGTTGGAGCACCGAGGTTTGCTGTGCCTCTAGATCAACACATGAGCTTTATCAGTGACCAGAGACCTTGCTGTCTGACAGGCAGCCATTCTTATATGCCTGCAAACAAGCCCTATATTTGTCATCCATTCACATCATATGCTATCACACTCTCCAACAGTAATGGATATCAAATGGAATGGTACAGAGGCTATATGGGGAAACCTCTGGCCAAGCTAACCGCACAAAGACCACTCGAGAAATCTCCAAAGGGAAATCAATAAAGAAAATCAAGCAGCTGGGTATTTCATGGGAAGTAGTTAAAATTACATCATTAACATAACTGAGTGGAGCACTGTGATGTTAACTATCAGCTTTTTATATTCTCACATGTCTCACCATTTGATTAAGACTACAGAAGAAGAAAGACAATAATAGTAAATTATCATAAATAGCCAACCCCCAAAAAATTACAAAATGATGTATGTTTTATCTTAACAAATAAGGTTTAAAGTGAAGCGCTTTATTCTTCAGCTATACATTAATCCGCTTGATTTTCAGTGAGAAAGGAAATCATTTTGGTTTAAAACTGTGAATGGGTTACTGCCACTTAATATGCCTTCTTTTCATATCCCTGAATTAAGTGCAGCATTTTAAACGTGTTGCCTTGTAAAGCAATCATTCGTAGTCCATGCAGTGACCTATGACCATTTAGTTCCTTTGCTAAAAACAGAGTTAGAGTTTGCCATTTACCTTTTTTAATCAAGCTATCATTTATATATTACTGTATTAGCATGCACACTGCAGAATAATGGCTAAATATTGTATTTTATAGAGCTTGTAGCAGAAACGTTGCCAATGAAGAAAACGGGTTCATAAGCTGATCTGATTAGCTGTTGCAGCAGCAGTGTTCACTCAAACCCAACCTCTTTGCACCACTCTGTGCAACTGTACCACATGCACTGATGGCCACAAAGATATATCAAAAATATACGTACAGTCATTTGCTTTGCTTTTGGATTATTTAATATATGAGAAATGAAGAATTGTGCAGGATTTTACTGCTGAAAAGCAATAGCAAGAATATACAATTAATTAATACAATAATATGTAATGAATGGTAACGACATTAGGTTTAATAATATTTGCTCATCACTAAAATGCCTTTTGCAATAATGAGCTTTTTTTCAACTTTGCCACAAGAACAACAATAATAAGTTATTGAACCAAACACTTCTAAATAGAGTATATCTACAGAACTAATTAAAAAATAGGAAGAAATGCCTCTCTTAAACTAACTGAACACTGTTTAAGCATGCACAAACCGTAAGCTTGTGTTTGTTATAGAGAACTGATTAAAATCATCATTCCATTTCAATACGGCTTTGAAGTGTGAACGGTGGCGAATGCTCAGGCGTCTTGTTGCCATGCACTACCAGAACTAGGTCTCAAAAGGCACATGAAAAGAATGACAGCAATTCAACTAGAAATGGCCAATGGGAAGAGTAATCACCCAGAACTTGTTCTGGCCATAAGGGAAACAGAGAAAAGGGAGGGAGGAGATGTTGATGGCATTCCAGTGACCACTCACAGCTCAAGCACTGATCTAAAGATGGGTGCTGATAGAGACCATTGCATTTCATGGAAAGGGATCTGTGTAGACTTGAGCTCAGCTAATGACAAGCGGATCAATACGAGGTGGCAGCCCAAGACACAAAAGCGTGACCTTCCCAGATCCAGCAGTGACCCCACCACATAATAATTTAAAAGAGCACTGAGCATTCAGCCCTCTACAGCCAGGGGCTCACTAAATTTATTTTGCATTCTTGCCAGACTTAATCTGGCAGTGTTTCTTAAAACCCAGTATTGCACTGATACAAGTAATGTGAAAATGGGTGCCTGGTCTGGGGATTACTGCTATTTACAGTGAGCGCATCATATGGAATTGGTGGAGTTATATCTGGGGATGTTTTACACTTGTATATATGAAGTATTATATATTGCATTGTATTAGTAATTCTGTACATGGAAAAGTAGGTGATAATTGGAACAAAGTGTTCTATATACTGTAAGTTGGAGGATTTGGGTTTTTCCAGGGGCAGTTTAGCAGAGTTCTAACAGATAAGCTCTGTTGGTTCGGCTAAGGCTTTTCTCCCATGGTGACCCTGCTGCCACAAGCTAAGGGGCGAACAAAGGATCGTTATGGGTGTGCTAGTGTGTGTCTGTGTTGGTGTGTGTCTGACCAGAGCAACAAAATAACTTTAAATTATATTCAAGACAAGTGGCTGGTACTTCTCCATTGTACAGTAAGTGAACCTCCATGTTTTTTAAGGAAGATTTATATCGTGAGTGTGCAACATTCTTATCTTGTTTATCGTATTTATTTGTTCTTAAGCTTAGAGCATCTTGTCCTTGTCTTGTTCGTGGATTTATTTCAGTGGATCTCTATCCTCTTCCTGGGCTTTTTTTCGGACAGTGATTTAAGTCAGGAATGTCAAAAATCATATGTGCTGGTGAGAATTCACACAGAGCAGGGTTTTCTTCGGCTTGCTCTGCACTGTGTCTGAGGGAAAGATCAGTTCATAAGCCACTTCCGTCTGCAAAGACCCTCCGAACACCCCCGAACGATGAGTCAGCCTGACATCGACTCCAGCAGAGCACCAAAAGGAACTGTTCTGTTCACTTTACCCTTGTGTTTCTCACAGGAACTTGTCATGCTTTTAGCGAGAGAAAAAAAAAAGAAGGGAATAGCCAGTTCATTACGTGATGATTGCCAGGCTAATTCTGTTGGCTTTTTGTTAATTTTTAAAGAGCTTGTCAGCACTGCCAGCACCACCCACATATGTGGCTGTAAGCCTTCCACTTTTCTCTCTCACAAATCATTTTAGTGCTGTCCATTCAAACAGTACATGCCAATGGTTCATGTCACTGGAGGAGTGAGAGTGGAATGACTGTGTAAAAGCTTAGCAGGAATATTAGCTCTGACTCTTACTGAAGCTGAATTGAAAGTGAAATTCCGTAGGCATTGTATAATTTATTTTCCACACATGCTTCGTCCACTAACATTGCAGGGGCCCCTAACCCTAGCCCCCTATACTCTGGTGGACACTTTTTTCAGCTGTTAATCTTTTCTGGCACAAGCTGAATGACTTCAGACTTTCCATTTCATAAGAAGCATTTTCTTTGGCAGGCAGGTCAATCCTAAGGCTGTGGATGCTTTGGGGACATTTTTGAATCGAACTCAAGAGGAATATGCTACTTCAATCCCACTGAGATTTCTCTCTCTCTCTCTTTCTTCCCCTCCTTATGTGTGTGTGTGTGTGTGTGTGTCCTCATCAATGTATTTACCTCAGGGGACCCTCTTAGCCATTCTCTTTTGGCTAAAATCAGCAGTCACAAATCATGTCTTTCGTGCGACGAATTGTATTCTCATTTTGTTGCTTCCATTTATCGCATAACTTTGACAAATGTGCTCCTACTGAGAGATAAACTTCGAAAAATCTTTGAAAAACCAGATGAACTGTGTAAATGTACTGGAAGTGATGACTTTATCCTCACCGGCTTGTATTGGAACCTGGCAAGAGTGTAGTTTAGAGACGATGGAATGCAGTTTAGGTACACACTGGCTATTTTTACCCTGAGTAAAAAAACACAATAAGTGGACAAAGTGAGCAAGCCTTAATGCTCACAACCCCCCACTGCAAGACCCTTTATCCTAACAGGGGAGAAAAAAGCATAGATACCGGAATGGCAGCCCTACAGTAGGCTACATCACTTTTCTCAGCATCTCCTGTGGCCTCAAACACCTGATAGAAGGCAGGAGCCCTTTAATAGAACGCTGATACTGGTGTTAACATTAAGTAGGCTCTCTATTGGGCTGACGGAAGTGCTTGTAGTCCAGTGGATTGTCCTTCGGCTCTGGCTATTTCTGCATGGGGAGATCCTGTGTCAGTAATTCTGTAGGGGTGAAATGGTCACTTGGTTCATACACACTTGTATATGCAGGGTGTGTAATCAGGCTAAGTGCTAGAAACATGACGGTTGTCCTACCACCATTCATAATGCAATATTAAAGGTTTTACACTGATGATTAAACCAAACTATGTTCATGTTTAAGGCTCACTGCACGGTTCATACATCTGCTTACATAATGGGACAAAGTTTGCTTAAGCCTAACCTGAACCTTGGTTTGATGTGCAAATTAAGGTGGAAACCAGGTTGCATTCAAAACACAGCTTGAATGACTGTATTTTCTAATATTTGATAACCACACTGTTTGACATCTTGCTCTGGAATTGGTTTTTGGTGCTGATGTTTAGATTTAACATGTCATGCTTGGGGCATGAAACAAGCACATTAAGTCAATAGGATTTTTGCCTTTTTTTTGTTTGTTTTTTTCATTCACAACAAAACAACTACATGTGGGTGGTTCTTGTATGATTTATCCGTTTCTCATAAACAGGTCAGGCTTCCTGATCCTTGGATCCCTTGCTAAATCTGGCAGTGCCACTGTAGTGTGCCCCCTTCCTGCACTCTCCTCTACAATATCACACCGCTTTACATTTCACACACACACACACACACACACACACACACACACACACACACACACACACACACACGCACTCTAGTTGTTACTAATTTTAAACAAATCAGTTCTTACTCCAAGCTAGCAATCTGTTTACAAATGGTGACAGTTTAGGAAATATAAATGATCTGATCGTATGCAACCCATAACCTTAAAATAGTGGATGTGACCAGAAACACATGACCCCTCCTATCGTTCCTCTTTGTCTAAGTGCAGGGGTATCAGCGGCTGGTGCGCCAAAATAGATCTGACACGAAAACCTTAACTGCTCTCAGAGGTGTGTAGCAATTTAGAATTGATCACTGTGGAAAACCCCGATAGCAGAATGTGGTGGAGAAACAGGCGACCTCGACCGGATCAATAAAGATTGTTCAATCACTGACATGCACCCACTGCTCCTTATGCACTGACCTCAAGCCCTCGGTGCACACACACACAGACGAGCCGGCCTGATCTGTAATGCACTGCAGCACACTAATGAACCTCTCTGTCTTTCTCTTTTAAAGAATAGTCGTTCCAGACCAAGGTTGTGATCCTCTGGAGTGGCTCACTAGTGCTTTTCACTATAATGACAAGCATCAACACAGAACCTGACTTATTGAACGCTGAGCCGCTGACAGGTCGCCATGATTAACCGAGCAGATTCATACCGTCACGTTCATTCACATGTCATTAATCCCTCTTAATGAGCACAGCCCAATGTAATTAGTCAAGTCCCTGACATGAGCCTGTAAAGTTGACAGTTCTCAGTATCACTACTGTCACCCATCATTCGCTGTAAAACATCCCTTTCTTATCTCAAAGGATCACTGCTGTTGGCTTACCATTCTGAAGCGAAAGAGTTGTTTAATCACTCCCTGGATACAATAAAGTCACTTTCTTAATTAGTTAATCACATCTTACTTAATTCAATTTAAACACATTCAACAATCCTGCGAGAAACAAAGAAGAAATCTCTGCTAAAGGTGACACACAGCTGTCCCAATCATTTTGCTCAAGACAAAAAAAAATTCAGAAGCCATCTGAGTGCCAGGACCAGCTGTAGGCCGCATGGGGACTCTTTTTCTGAAGAAAGGTAACCCATTCACCCAAAGCAAACACAACCCAGAGCGCAGATGTAGAAAACAAAAATAATGCGACACCCTCACGCTGTGCTATCTCGCATGTTTTTGAAATGCACATCATAGTTGGAAAGTTAAAATAATAAATAATAATAAATATAGTTCTGCATCTAAGGGTCTAAAGAAAATAAGCTTTTATGAGGGATTATTCATTATGTTTACTTTAGTAGTATTTAGTCCACATTTTAAAAACCTGGATATTAAATGAGGTTGGACCTTGAAGAGGTAATTAAAGGTCAAGGAGTTTTGTGTAGATTATGCTGTTTGATTATGCTGGACCACCATACTACAGTATAACACATCGCTTTAACTGGAATCGATCTTGTCATAACTTTCTGTTTAAGATAAATGAAAAAACTGTAGCACATTTTAGTTTCTATTCCTTCGTTACACAAATATATGTGAAAATAGAAGTGGAATTATATTGTGATTCTGTTAAAGGTTGCGCATATGATGTGTGTGAGTATGTACAGTATGTGTGTGTTTGTGTAGAGAAATGCCAGAGTTCAGGGTGGAGGTGGTGGAGTGCATTATCATCTGTACCATAAACGAGTCTTCTGTCCCTCAGGGGTGACTGTATCCCAGTCTTAATGGGCAGTCTGTAGTCTGCCTTAGTCATGTCCTGCTCTCTCACTGCCCTCTCCAATAAACATACACACACACACACACACACACATAGACACATAGACATACACACATGTACACAAACATAAACAGTCTCTCACACACACACACACACACACACACACACACACACAAACAGAAACCACACACTACGCACAAGCACCCAGTAATGTTAACACGTATCTCCTCTCACCTTAATGTGTGCAGGAAGAAGTATATTTACTTCCACAACCTGAATACTGATATGACCATATTTATCTGCTCCAGCTCTTGGAAATACACTTCAACAACACAAGCAAACAATTTTCACTAAGCAGTGTACAGTTTCTGCAAACCCATCCGCCCACACACACACACACACACACACACACACACACTGATCGAGCACCGAACAAACCGATTGAGCAATGCTGTACAGAGGAACATCATAAACACAGCTTTATATTTCTCACACGGCTCTTGACAGCCTTGAGCTACTACATGTAAACATGTACACCCTTTCAAACTGCAGGCGTATACTTATATTACTCACCGTCTGTTTTCCAACAAATAACAACTCCAACAAGAAATGTACACCACCGAAATGTTCAGTAATACAGGATGTCTTGTGTGAGAATATTTTTAGAACAGAAATTTGGCCCATTCAGGGAGCACTTAATACAAAAAGCAGCTGTGTTTATGTTCATGCTTCACATGGGCCGACTCCTGTTTAGATACGGTTTAGATTCTCTTATTTCACCTAAAATTGACTAAAAAAGTAAAAGTCGGAGTCAACATAGGATTCAAAAATGAGATGAGTTAAAGCTTTTAAAGATGATATACTGTACGGACCCTCGGTTTTTAATTGATGGTGGTGTTAAGAGAGCTCGGTCACACACAAGTGATCTGTTTTCAGTGTGAAACAGCACAAAATGATGAGCTTGTCACCAAATCAATGACCAAACAACACTTCGCACTGCTAACTTCCCTATAAGTCCTCTCAGGTTTCAGTAACTGACAATCGTGGACGGCGGGTGCGTTGTCATGGTGACGCTAGAGAGACTATGGTGGATAGATGGCAAGTGGCACAGCTCTTCTGCTCTTCCTGTCACTTACAGCGCTTCATACTACTCTTCATGTACAATCAGATACTCACTCCTCACTATACCGCTCAGGCTCTGTCATCCATTTCCCACATGGATTTACTCCAGCTGGAAGAAGGGATATGGTACAGTTGAAGGCATCTATTGTGGTGCACTGTTTCGATGCTGATGAAATCAGATGGTGAGGGACTTAAGCTTTGTTGTGTTTCCTGTCAACTTTGACAAAAGCAATCACCATTTCAATTATTTAACCACTAATTAGTAATGAATCCAGCTATCATTGTAACAGGTGTTATTAAACTAACGTGTTAACAGGATGTGAATAAAAATATGATAAAAAAAAAAAAAGATTTAAGAGTAATTTTCCCCAAAATGAGATAAAAAGAATAATCATGAAGCTTTTGGAGAGTGCTCCATGTATACGTTTAGGTTCAGCAACGGTCTGTGCCCAAAAAATGAGGTTAGCTCACAATCTGAATGTACTTAATGATGAGGTTTTTCCATCAATGGATTTTCCTTTCTTGATGGCACGTGCATATTCCAAGATGACAATGCCAGTATTTATCAGGTTTAAATTGTGAAAGAATGGTTCAGGGAGCATGACGCATCATTTTCACACATGGATTGGCCATCACAGAGTGCAGACCTTAACCTCATTGTGGATCTTTGGGATGTGCGGGAGAAGGCATTACACAGCATTAACGATACAAGATCATAGGGAGAGACTTTGAATGGAAACAAATGGTGTGACACTTGAGGCTTGGGTGGCAATTGTCGTCCTACCAGTTTAATAGTATATTAATAATAATCATTGTTATTCGATTCATGTGGCAGTGGGGTATATAGATAAACAGATCTAGAGAGAGAGAGAGAGAGAGAGAGAGAGAGAGAGAGAGAAGTATACTGAAGCATATGATATTATACATAGCATAATTATATAAAAAAATTATTATGTTTGAATATCTAAAAATATTAATAGGCATACTGTATATAGAGGAAAGATCATATATATAAGGAATGAACAAAGTTAAATAAAAAAACTAAGAGTTAAAACAATCGGATTATAATGCAGAGATTAAGGTTTGCAGAGATTAAGGATTAAGGTATGTAATGTCATGTACTGTATATTATTTGCATTCATTTTAGGAAAATGATCAGATCCCGGATTACCACAGCAGAAACTGTTGGGCAAATAAATAAATAAATAAATGCAGTGTGCTATACGAATAAAGATGAGTTGAGTTGAGTTGAGTTGGTACTGTTAGTTGAGTCTCTTGAAAGCACTGTAAGCTATCTATATTTCCCCCCCACCAGGAAAAAATTCCTGTTGCAAGTATATAGAAGAGGTTTGAAATTAGCAGGTTTCTGAAGTGAATTATTCATTCCAGATGTTTTGTATAGAAATATCTCATTCATAAAGATATAGGAGGATGTAATATTATGCTACACCTAAAGTCACCCAAAGCCTCAGTTACTGTCTATAGGAGGTAAATAATTTGTACTGTGTAATATTGCACTAAATCCAACGAAGCCCCTTCACATTCTGCTAACTGTGTCAAAGTTTAACTGGCCCCGCTTTCCTCCACAGCTATAGTAAACAAACTAGTGCTGGACAAACAGGTCAAGGGTTGAACACGCCACAGATCACACACGAGAACATTTGCAACTTTGCAAAAATGTAGAAATGAGGAAAAAACTGGAAGACGAGAGTGATTAGGCTTTATGCGCCATGCCCTTGAAGAGCATCAATACAAACATAGTGAAGGAACTTTGTTTGCCACAAACATTTTTTGTACTCAACTCTCCATCAGTGAATCTCAACAAAATTAACTTTAACGCATTTTCTTGTTGCACTGTTGCACTATGGACTTTATAACACAAAGTTATAGAAGGGATTGATTCATGGTTGTATCTATCTCGTATCACGCGAATGAGGATTGGTTTCCCATTGGAGGATTGGAGGTTTTCCTTACCTTGTTCATTGGACAAACATTTTTCAATTTACATCAAGAATTTCTATTTCTGTAAAGCTGCTTGTCCAATGTCCAGTGTTAAAAGTGTTATACAAATGAATTAGAATAGAATAGAAGTGAATAGTGTCCTTATTTCCCTAACCATAAATCAAGGAAGTATAATAATTACAAAGTAGCACATGTAAATAATCTCATACCAATCGGTAGCCTGTACTGATTATTAGTCTTTCCTTGAAAAATATAGCTAAATGCAGATAAATAAGTCTTGGCGACTTTACTACTGAGTAGCCCTGGCAAGCGAGAGCTAATTTGTGGAATTTTCATATCAAATCACGCTTCATTGTTTTATTTAATTACTTGTTTACTATAAATTTTTCATTGTTCTAGGTGTGAAAGAGTAATATTATTCTCTCTGTTGTTTTCTGTGGGCATGTGCCTGAGTCATTTCATACATGACGGTGGTGAGTAAAATATCCTCAGCCTCTCTTATGCTGTAACTTACACTGATAATTAACATGAAATTATCTCACTTATGATGGAGTACAATATGACCAAATCCTGGAGGTTTTTATGTCAGAGGTACACCACACCAATCGCTCCTTTTACTGTGTTAATCCAATATTCACTCCTGTATCCATCACTCCATAAAAGAGCCTGGATTAAGTGGCTTATGGTTTTTACTGTACATAATGAAAACTTCTCTCTCCCTATACTGTGTGCAGTATATTTGTCACATATGTCGAATTACCACAGTTTGGGGCCAGGGGTTGTCCACAGATAAGTCTAGCCTGGTGCTCTCTTGCCATAACTCAACCCTAGAGCCTGTTTGCACCAAGGATGAAGGGCGCTTTTTATGGGTTCTACCAGCTGACCCCTCTAGCGCGGCGTTCTTCTTCAGGCAGTGCCCATCAATAATCTACACCCTCTACAGTCTAACCTGACAGACCTCTGGGCAACACAGAGGTGGTTAACTTTGAACACTCCTCCCCCAGTTAAGGCCATGCTGGTCTTTTAATGGAATCCTGCAATGCAGCTGAGTAAACTGGAAGCAGTGAAGATAAGAAGATAAGCAGACCTTCCTCTGATGATTGTGTGCTACTATTGAACCCCTATACCTGCTATCTGGGAACCACGGACAATACGTTTCAATGTTCTCCTGACAGAGACAAGGGCAATGGATTTCTTTCTTCAAAGCTTTTAAAAAAAAGAAAGAAGATGTTAATTTGTATGGATCAGAGGTGATGTGTGGCTGGTCAATGTAGATGAAAGTGTCTGATCTTGTGTTTATAGCCAAAGTAAGTAAATGATTTCATTATTAAAGTATTTACAACATTCATTTCAAAGTTTTTAATCGGTTTTAACGCAGCTTACAGTATATAGACCACCCCACCATGCATACACACACTGTCTTTAAGCAGAGTAGTGTTTAAATACAGAGAGAGTGAAAGTTAAATAGGACGTAATCTCTTTGGGTGAATAGTCTTAAGCAGCAGGAGAGGGCAGCTAAAGCGAACAGTTGCCTCACAGTTCCAGGCAAGCACTAACACAGGCTAAAGTCCCACAGGTCAGTACACACTGACACCCAATGCTATCCAACAGCATAGCCCAACACCACTTCCTGTGTGCAAATGCCTTTGCTGTCAGCTCTGGCCAGGTTTGCTGTAATTGAAAAGAACAGCCACGGGCCAGCCCACAGCCGCACTGACAGCCAGCCATCAATACCAATGACTGTTCCTCTGCAAGTGCCAGAGGAGCAGATGACATCCAAGACACCACCCTTGCAACACCCGGTCTGTCAGCCTCCACCCCACACACACACACACACACACACACACACACCTCCCACCCCTGGTGTCCTTCCACCGCCACTCAAGCCTCATAAGCTTTAACTCGTTGGCAATTGCGCCTTGTGAATGAGCAAATCTGTCATATTAGTATTTGGTCCTTTTTCCCATACGTACTGTACATGGAAACACACATACATATTCTACACGGAACAAACTTTTTAAGTAAATGAAGACAACAGACCTTGGCTATCATCCTATAAGCATCCTTTTGCTCTGTCTCTCGTTCTCACACATATACATCTCTGAAAGTGTGTCAACAGTAACTGCAGAAAAACACTCTCTGTAATCAGCGAGTTGTTTTTTGTTTTTTTTTTTCGTTTTTTTAAAACCCTGAATATTTGTCAGACAGTACAAGTACAAATAAATCTACAGGGAAGCTGCTGAGACGCTGCACAATACTTCAGTAAAAAAGTGACAAAAATTAAAAATGTTCTTTAAAGTGGTTCTTTCTCTAGTAATATTAATTCGGTAACGCAACTGGCAGCACCTGCCTGAGATGTTCGTGTAATGCTGGGTACGGGCATGACGAACAAGAGGTGATCTGAGTTGTCATTTGACGAGACAGCATAATGACAGTTTAACAAGATGCACAGAACTAAACCAGTGACAAGCCAAGAAAACACCATACATGGAGCAGAACTGTAGTGAACGATCAAAGAAAGTGAGAGTGAATCAAGATATAAAAATAGATATACAGACCTGATCAGGAGCTGCAGAGAGGCAGAAACTGTTTTCCTTATACAGTCCGCTCTCTCTCTCTCTCTCTCTGTGTGTGTGTCTTCCTCTCCTCGCTCGCTCTCTCTCTCTCTCTCTCTCTGACTCCCTCCCTTCTGCTCAGCTCCTCTCAGCTGCTCTGGGTAGTTCTCAGGAAATGAATGGGGGCTCACAGAGAACTGTTGTACTTGCAAATGACTTACCACAGTCACATGATCCACTAAATGTAGGGTGGGCCGGTGGGTGGAGGCTTCATAAGCAAGAGAAGACAATATACTCTAAGCTTTAACAGCGTGCATCGAATTACACGGGGCCCCTCGTGGGAGGTTTCCGACATGTCTGCTCCGCTCCCTCCCAGCCCTGAGAGCCACAGTCATGGAGCCATGCTCGAGTCCCTCCCCACATGCAGGGAGGGGAGAGAGGGTGTGTGTGTGTGTGAGAGAGAGAGAGAGAGAGAGAGAGAAAGTCTTTCTTCCTACTTACAGTGGAACCTGCACTGTGAGAAATGTCAGAGCATATGACAAAAAGAAAGTTTGATGGAATATTTTCACACGAGCATTAAAGAGAATTTTGGTCTCTGTGCATTTCTCTGAAAATATAAAAAGTTGGCAATGACATGCACTTCAGGTGTGTACTATCATTATCATAACATTCTTTTTTTTTAGTAATATGCATTAATGAATAATGTCTATATTATTTATTCAAATATACAATATAATGCCAAGCAATATGATAAGATATGTTGTGCAGAAGCACAGAACTTTTCTCTTTTTTTCTTTCTTTTTTTTTTTGTAGATGAGTTGCTGAAAGATGCAGCAGCGGCAATCACGATTCACATTTACTCCTCTGAGAATCCTAATTAATGTATAGGATGCCAAGCTTATTTGCATCACAGCTAGATAGACCGCTGTTTCTCCCAGCACACACACATGTGCACATATGCAAAAATGGAAAGATGCACCAGTGGATTTTTTTTTTTTTCAAGAAAGCTAAGAAATCTGCATCATCCAACTAAACCCAAAATAGCTTTCGTAATAATAATAATAATAATAATAATAATAATAATAAATCAATTATCATCATCATCTAACGTTGCAAATCTGTTAGGGTTTACTAAATCAAAGCTGCATTTTTTAGCATTCTGGAGTACCTGGGCAAACCTTGACGCATCCAGTATTTCACAAAAATAAATAAAATATTATGTTTAGACTTATGAAATAGTTGTTTCATTATAAGACAGCCAATTACAAAGAAAAAAATGGCAACAGTTATCCTCATGCCTGACAAAATGGCTTTTTCAAGCACCCTTTTCTTACTGATTGTTCCCAATGCCTCTGCTTTTTACAGTGTATCGCCCAGCTGCAGCCGCTAGCGAGAGCAGCAATTTCCCCTGGAATAATGACATCTCGAGGAGGCTGCACTTCTCTCTTTGCCTGCCCTACGTTGGCCCACAAAGGGTCCTGGCATGTCTTGTAAAGGGTTGAACTAGAATCAGGCATGCCGGATGGGAGAAATGGGAGAGCGTATGGGAGTCTGCCAGAGAGCCTGGCCTCTTCCTGCCTCCCCAGCAAAGAGAGAGAGAGAGAGAGTAGGGAGGGGGACCTGAGCTAACAACCAACCTCTGATTAAAGCTGTTTCTAAGTGGCAGAGTGGACCCAAAGCGATTAGGTGGGCTCAAGTGTCCACAGCCGACCGTTTACCTACATACAAGGGAAACAGCTGGTTTGGGGTGATAAGATTATACGTGCTCAGCTAGGCCAACACTGTGTAGAGAATTAGTCACTTGTAGTGTTAACATGATGCTAGGTATAATAAATTTCTGTGTCTTTCATTAACCTTGATGAAAATTAACAGTGTAGGAAACAAACAGCCTTTCTATTTTTGCTGGATGGTCTGTTCCCCTAAACATGGGAGTGGTGCAATACAGTTATTATTGTTGTTGTGTGTGTGGTTTGGGTGGGGCTTTTTATTCTCCTGTTCCTCATACTGCACTTTTCTGAACTGTGTATGACTGATATCATTCCAGAAATCTGTTGAATTCTTTCAGCATAGTGGTCACTGCCCCATGTGCCCTTATCTCCAGTGGGACAACTCAGTTTGAACCCAGTGCAGTGTCGCCAGATCTTTTTTTAGTCTCTGCTATTTCTCTAGCTTCTTGTGCTCCGTTTCTTGGACATTATCATTACTTGAGATTGCTACATCTATCACCACTGCTGTTCCTGTTGCTTATCTATTATTACTATGTCTGGTTGGTTTGTTATTAATTGTTTATCTGCCTGGATCTGGAGCTCCCAGAGGATCTTAGCTTTGTTATCTACTACCCTCAGCGGTTCCTCCTTTTTGAACTCAGGAACGTCCAACCCATACTCTGTCCATTTAGCAATTGTACGCCTAGAGGCACAACAGCCTTCATCATACATCCTACTGCTAGGTGCTGTTATGTCTTAGGGGCTTTCCACAGTTTGGGTTTTATTTCTAACCGTTCAGTGGTGTCCATTACACTACACAAAACACTGCTATGCAAAAATTTGGGGTAATGAAATCGGAAAATGAAATCAGGTATCAGGATGCACTAATAGAGGTAGTCATGCCAGCAGAGACAGTGTGAGGCTCTCTGGGCAGTCAGTGTTCTACTAGGAAACATTGATTCCTAGAATTGACATGTACTTCCTAACTAAACATTATTGCAGACCAAATACACCCCTTCATGGCAGCGGTATTCCCTAATGGCAGTGAACTCAGTGACAGCAAGAGAATGCAACCTGACATGCTACAAAAATTGGGAACGGTTTGAAGATTATGACGAAAGATTCAGGGTATTAACTTGCCCTCCAAATTGCCCAGATTTCAACCTTATTTAATATATCTGGGATGTGCTAGATAAACAAATGCAATAAATGGAGCACTCACCTCGCAACTTACAGGATTAAAAGAATCTGGTGCAAACGTCTTGGTGAACGATAGCACAGTACATCTTATGGTCTTTTGGAGTCCATGCCATGTCTGGACAGGTCAGAGCTGTTTAGGTGGCAGAAGGAGGACCTAAACAATGCTACATATGTGATATTAATGTTATGTATACTGTATGTACTCTATATTAAATGTAGTAAAATTCTAGTTTGGCACACAATGTTTTGACAGAAACAAGACATTTGGGTCCTGTATAGTACTTTATAATCCTTCATATCCAAGTACAGTCTTTCAGAGACTATATGGAATGCATACTACACTGGGTAGAATTGCTGCCTCACAGCTTCAGGGTTCTTGGTTGAATCCCTGAGCTCAGGCAACTGGAGTTTTGCATGCTCTCTCTTTCTTTTTTAGCTTTCTAGCTTTCCCTGTCCACAAACACTAAATTACCCACAGGTGTGTGTGCGTGCGTGTATGTGTGTGTGTGTGTGTGTGTGTGTGAAAGAGAGATAGGGGGTGCCTTGCTATGGATAGTCTTAAAATTAAAGCTGTTAATGAATAAATGAATGAATGAATGAATGAATGAATAAAGGAAGAAAGGAATGTCATTGCATTTCATGTTATACTGTTCTTACAGTGGAGAGTCCACATAATCTAAAACTAACCATAAATTTATTAAAATGTTATTATTTAACCACATCATTATTTATGTTTTTAACATACGTAAATCTATTCACTTCCACTAATTTGTATAACGTTAGAAATTAGACTCCCATTGGATGTTCCAAGACATTAAATGTAACTGCAAACAAATAAAAGTTTGATAAGAGGAATAAAACACTACAAGATTTGCTATTACAGTACAACAGTGGGAATGCACCACCCCATCTTTTTTTTCATATAACAGCATGTCCTAGAGTGTAATATTCCTTGTTTCATAAGGGTTTGTTTTGGACAGCAGTCCTATACAAATATATAAGTTGAAAGATGAAGAGGAAGCCTTATCATATGTACGGTTACAAGACAAGAGACAACAAAACCTCAAGTCAATAAAGAAATCACCAGCAGTACAGTAGAGTAATAATGGCAATAATGGTGTCTCTCCTGCTGCGTCACTTGCTTTGCCTTCCTGCACTCTTGTGCTCAAATTGTTCAGAATTTGACATCACTGCATTATGGATATTTTCTCAGCAGTTTCAACTGGAAAATGGATCGCTCTAAAATTACCCCTATTGTCATTTATAAAAGGTCGCACCTTTCATTTTGAAAGGATAGTTTCTCAAGAGCAAGTCAGAAGAATTATGAGCTGTGAATATAAAAAAAAAAAACTCAAATATGGCCTTGAAAGCAGCCATATAAAATAAAAAATAAAATAAACCAAAGATGAGATACATGCGAAAGCTGCCAAGACACAATTATTTGGGAGAAGTAAACCCCATTGTAAACAGTCCTGTTTAATATAGGCTATTTCATTTATGTTTGAAGACATATGCAAATGGAATTATGTTGTACTGTATGGGCCAGAGTAGTAAGATTACTTATAATGTTATTTATTAGGTTATAATTATTACATTTTACGCTCACAGAAATGGATGTAAAATAGAACTGGACAAATATGGAAACATAATACCGTTATTGACAGAAAGAAAAGGGGAAAATTAGCATGTCGAGAGAGGAAAGAAAGTGCACTCAAAAGACAAAAATGTTCATGGTCTATCTTCTTAATACAACCATCAATATGTGACTCAACATCCCTCGGCAATTTGAATGTTGACTATGACAAAAAGCCTAAGTGCAGTGTTCATGTATTTCAACACTGACTCTTTTCAACAGAACACAAAATACTATCCGTTCTGAAGCCACACTGAATCAGATGCTCTTTTCCTGCCAATGAATCCATTATATCCACTGTTCATCAATGAGGCGAGTCTAGAGACACATGACAATGTGTTTGCTTGGGGGGAGGCAAAGCTCTCCTGGAGTCAGTATATGTATGTGTGCTTGTATGTGTGTGTGTATCCACCTGCCACACAGGGAGGGATCTGCCTGTTAGAGCTGCAGGCAGTGCTTCTCTATGCTGGGGCCAAGGTCAGTAAAATACCGCAGGCAGAGGCAGAGGCAGAAACGGGGTCGGCCGCCTCGCCTCCACCACCACCACCACCACCACCAAGACTGCGTCCAATAGCGACTGCATTTGCAGCTGCAGGGCTCAAACACACACTGTGGAGGACTGAACACATAAACACAAACACATAAGTGGACACACACGCGCACACACACACACACACACACACACAGAGAAGCTGCACAAATGCTTAAAATACAGATGAAAAGGAAAAAGTGGAGAAAAAGAAGGCTGTGGAATCTGTGTGCACGCAAACGCATTTGGATCTCCACTCCAAAAATTCACACACCCATGCATTTCGCTCTCAAGTGCTCTTCTAATGTACTTGATGATTTACAGGCATAATGGAATTTTAAAAGGTTTGGATTAACAGACAGCATGCAGTGTGACTGTTACACAATGTGTCCTCCACTTTGTAAGAGAACGGTTGTGAAAGTAACAAGGGGAGCGATATGTTTGCAAGCTGGTCTCCTGGTATTACGTGCTCTAGGTGCAGATGCATTACCTGGATCACCTTCCCTCTGGTGCTGACATTTAACCCACCTCGAATGCATGAGTCATCTGATAGCAACTGGGTCACTGTGAATAAAGCAACGTCATTTACTGATTGTCAGTTGCTTATTAAAAATTTGCCGTAGCTCGAATAAGTGGAATAGAAATGAATGTGCGTGTTTGCTGTGAGCAGTCCTGGGAGCTTTAGTTGTTGAATAGTTCCACATTTCACACAAAATGTCTTTAATTTGCTCTTTTGTTTTTTGACATGCATTTTTTTATACATCATTCCAATATCATGTATTCTGGTTTCCTGATTCCAGTCCTTGAACATGCTCAGTTCTTACTGCGGGTAGAAGAGGAATAGTGCATTCTGCGTCTCCCTGTATAACACGCATCTCATTTCAAATTAGTTGCATCTACCTGCTTATTCACCGGCACACCTTACAAACTTGCAAACTATCAGGTTATATGATGTGGGCTGAGCACCAGGTAGCATAATGTGCTGTAGTGCACTTTTTCTGCTCTTTCTCCAGCCCTCAGCCTTGGTTTGGTTGAGGAGAGACCTCTTGTTGTTTGTGAGCAGCTCCACCCCTCCTGTGCAGGCTGGAGGTTGGGAACAGCCAGTGCTCTTCATTGTGGGGGCTTTTGGTACACCGAGGAGGCTGCCAGAAGGTAGCCATGGCAACAGCATTGCTTTCACTCGCTACTTTTTTTTTCTCCCTGCGCTCTAAAAGGGACTGTGGAGAATTGAAGGGGCCCTCATCACAGGCAAAATTAAAGAGGTCACAGTCATTTGCTGGCACCAGTTGAAATGATCATGGAGACGGATGTGTTGCAAAGCTATGGCGAGATACAAAAATTAGAGATGACCGTATTAAGCCAAGACAGCTCGGAAACTGTTTATTATTTTCTGCCTACATGAGGGAAGGAGAAAATGAAAGCCATTCATTTACCTTTTGAATTCATTGTGAGCAAAAAAGCCCAAGCCAATAATGAACTGTGGTGGAATGATTACCGCTCATTTTCATCAACAAGACGGAAAGGTAGTTATTAATACCGAGGGACCTTCAGCAATAAATATTGCCAGGGAATTTCATCAATAAATGTTGCCTGAGAGTTACGTCAATTAAAAAACCTGGACTCTTAAACCTGCACACGAGTGTCGTTTGCTAAATGTATTGCATGATTATTTCAATGTATTGGATACGAGCTGTTGAATATTCAAAAGCGATATTAGACATCGGAAACCGCCCACGTTCTGATTTCCATCAACAGTTTTGGGATTTCTGGTATAATACATACAGTATGTGCCAAAAACTGTAATCCACTTCTCCCACATTTACATAACTGGCAGCATCAAGTATTCCATACGCCGGGGAAAAAAATAGAAACCAACATCTATTTCCTATAATTGAATCATCCTTATGTATCTTTATCCTAGGCTAAAGTAACACATACATGCGTCTGGTCACCTAAAACCCTGGAATGCTCAAGTTTACATTACATGAGAGTCAAACAATGTTTAATTTTATGTTTAGTTTAAACAGTTTTTGTTCATCTACAGTGAAGAAGTCCAGAAGTGGACCTGAAATGCTTAACAAAAATATATGTTTTAAGAAAAACTGCATAATCCTATTTTTGGCTACTAATGAGTTCATTCTTTAAAAAAGTGAAGTACATTTGGCCAAGACAAAATCTCCAGAAGATCACTGTAACACATCCAAAGGAGCTCTAATAAAAACAACATTTTTATCAGATAGGCCAGCTGAAAAAATAAAACCTGGAGGCTTGAAGACATACAGTATGAAATTTCAAGGAAATATTTTATGTTCTTTGGTTGAGTGATTAAAACATCAAGACAGAACGCTCTAAACTCTGAGCATTTTATTCTAATTCTACACTGATGGGGTTTTATGACAGGCACTGTTCCTATATTTAGCAAACCTCAATATAGTCTGATTATCTATCACTTTACACCACATAGCGAATTCAGAGTTTCTCTTCTCAAACAGCATAACAGATATATGTTTTATTGCAAATAGTCTTTTAATTGAAGCAATTGTAATTATTAATCATTCCAACATTTTACAAACTAAACAAAAAAATCTATCATTTAGCCTGCAATTTGTAGTCATATCTTCCCAATATAAAAACAGCAAGATATCAGTATTCTGACATCAATCAGAATTCAATTATCTCTTATTATTATTACTATTTTATTATTATTATTATTTTTTTTTAGAAAATCACTTAATCAGCCTAAATCAACCTAGCATTGAAACATTTTTTTCTGTAAATTAAAAATGGCATCTATGGTGCTTTGGTCTGTATAACCAAAGATTAACATTTAATATAATATCAATATACAGACATGATGATTGTCTTCATTTATAACAATGCTATAAACTGTGGAATTGTAACTTTCCTTGCATCAGGGCAACAAGGGAAATGCTTGAAATGATGCATGCATCATGCATAGCGCCTGTACAAGCCATTACAACGCAGTCAGCTGACTACCTCAATGTACTGAATGACCAGGTTATCACATGAATTGATTTTTTTTTCCTTCCGTAATGGCAAAGCGATATTTCAGGACTTATGCTGTGAAAGAGTGGTTCTGGAAATCATTTTCACACATGAGCTGGCCATCGCATTGGGCACCATATTCAAAGCTAATGGCCGGAGGAATGAAATCTTAGAGTGTGACTTTTTGCCAGGCAATGCATGTGCTCATGTGTTATTAGAGCCAAGATGGCTACAACCTTGCTGCACAAAAGAAATTGTAATATGGCATCATATACTGTGCAAGTAAACTAGTTTTCCCCCCAAAATAATCCTTTATTTATTATGAGTTGTAGCAACATGGCATTTAATATAAATAATAATATGATGGTATAACATCTGCAATTTTGATATACAGGTACAGAAAAACTCAAAAGAGCTAAGGTTATCACCACATGTGCTCTATTTAAATAATTAGCTAAACAAAACAATTTTATGTGAGAGTAATACAAGTCTTTCATTGTCCCCTTCTCTTCCTAGCAGTTCACATAATAATGGCACATTGTTAAATCCCACTGATTAGACTGAAAATGCAGCAGCAAGTATAATGACAAACAGCAGGAATCTAAATGAAGAGTTACTGCAGACTAAAATAACTTATAATCTGATCCCACTCCTCTAAGAAGAGTTTGATTTGTTGTTGCATTTCAGCTATAACGTTCACTGATTGTGTTGTTAATCACAAGATTTGAACACTTGTGCGTACTTTAGATATTGTCTAAAATGCACCTTACACTTTAGCTTTTAGCATAGGCAAGCTCTTTTCTTCCCTGGTTCAGTTAAATGATTAATTAATAATACGGGGACTATAGTTATGTACATAACTGGTAAACAACAAGCGAAACATGTGCAATGGTAGTCTGCAAGATGGCGGCCTAGTGCCTAGTTAGCGAAACCCTTGCATTTAATTAATTTTTTTTTTTTTTTAAAGGTACAGCTAGATGAGAATAACGCTCCTGTAAAATTGTAAAAAGCTGTTTTTCTAAGGTTGCATTGCATATTCTAAGAATTTTCACATGATAACCTAAAAAAGTCACGAACGAATTTTGTGATACTTGAAGGTTGCAGTCTTATTTTTATACAAAATTTCATTTGCCGGTTTGCATGCATCCAAGGAAGGGATTGAAGCAAGCTTAAAAGCAGCTGCAATGAAACTGGTACTTGCTAAAAAGTGCCAAGCAATATTGATGGAGACAAAAGTAAAAATAATTGAGAGAATGGAAAGAGGTGAAAAGATGGCAGACACTGGTTTTTGTTGTAGTTAAAATTAATTGTTTAACCACTGATTTAGATTCAAGCAACCTAAAAAACAAGCACAAGATCATAGAACATGTTAGTTTTATACTGTGTATAGCCAATTGTATCCTAGTACCTAGACAATGTTTGTTGGACTTACGAACAAAATAGATTTACGAACAAGCTCTCAAAACAGAACTCATTCATATGTTGGGGACTTACTATATAGTAATTAGCAAGCTCTTTTCTTCCCTGGTTCAGTTAAGTGATTAATTAATAATACAGCGACTATAGTTATGTACATAACTGGTAAACAACAAAGATGGCAGACATTGGTTTTTGTTGTAGTTAAAATTAATTGTTTAACCACTGATTTAGATTCAAGCAACCTAAAAAAACAAGCGCAAGATTATAGAACATGTTAGTTTTATACTGTGTATAGCCAATTGTATCCTAGTTCCTAGACAATGTTTGTTGGACTTACGAACAAATTGGATTTACGAACAAGCTCTCAAAACAGAACTCATTCGTATGTTGGGGACTTACTGTATAGTAATTAGATTGGAAAAGAAAGTCATAGATTCTTATCTTTAAAAGCTTTAAATTTTATTAAAGAGTTATTAAAAAGTTTTAATGTTAATGGGAAGTAAATAAATGAGGAAATCAGCTTGTATTGTTTCTATGTCAACATATGGCCTCTTTTGGTGAGCAAGTAAGCAGTCCTTGCCCAGACTTACTGACAAAACACCTGATTCTACAGTGATAGCTGGATTTCTTCCTAATGTAATATGATGATGTTAACACTCCTATGCATAACATCCCTTAACATACATTCTCTCATGGCTTATTACTTTAATATAGTACTACTTACGTGTAAGTTACTTAACAGTAGTTCAATTAAATGTGCATATTGAACAGTATTAAAACCAAACATCTGTCCAGTAATAGCTTTAGAAATGAGCAACAAGGTATTTTTTTCTGCTTAATGCTATAGTCATGTTGTTACTGGATTTAGATTTAAATGTATACGCTGTCTAGAACTGAGTCTATTAAGATGTACTGTTTTGAAGCTATTATAAGAATGATTATAAGAGATTTATGAAATCTGTCACAGGTTAAGTTTTAAGGGTTTAGGGTGACATGACATTAATGTTCACTTTGGAATCTCATAATGTTTCAACCCAAGGGAGTAATATTTTTAAGAGTATTAAAATATTAACATATTACATTACATAAAGTTTAAACGAACAAACAAATGCATAAGACAAGTAAATGGGTTTGTATGTACACACAAAACAAACAATAAATGCAGGGAACCTTTGTGAGTTTGAGTGACGTGCAAACTGGGAGCAGTGGCATTTTCAGGTGAATCACTGTCTGTGTGTGATGGGCTTCTGGGAGTCACAGCCATGCCTTGTCCCTGACTTCCCCCACATTTGCAGCAGATGGCCCTCACCATCATGTCTGATGGAGGAATTTATCTGGCAGGGCTTTCTGACCAGGGCCACCCCTTCTTTTTTTTGCAACACTGACCTATTTGTATTCTCTCCACAGCAGATGATACACCCAGCCCTTTTCACTCTGGGCATCTGGGGGACGGCTACGGGTGTCATAGCCAGGCTTGCCTGGCAAGAAGAGAAAGCAGTCTTCAGCAACTACACACACACACACACACACACACACACACACACACACACACACAGTGTTCCTGTTAGCCATCTGAGGTGAGAGGAACATCAGTTTACAGTTTTCTGTATCATAAGTGGCTATAACACCCAACAACACACAAGGCCAGTCAAGCTTGCAGACCGTAAGTACACCCATGCATTTGCCAAAAAATTTTAAAACTCTATAGAGAAGCCATAGCTTCAAGGTGACACATACCCCAATGTTCACACTTTCACATGAACAACTATTCAGTACATATGGGAATTAGAAGGGCTGTTAGAAGGGCTTGTTTTAGTATACCCAGAACATTTTTCGTAAAGAATTGATTGGGATGGAAAGAGGGTGGGGAGGTGTATCCATTGTACAATTTTCTTAGGAGCCCCAGTATATCTAGCATTAACATACCCATTTCACTTCCCCAAGAGGCCATTCATTCATCTTCATTAAGTTTATCCTGGTAGTGGTCATGGTGGATCAGAAGCCTATCCCTGGAACACTGGGAGTAAGTTGGCAATACAACCTGGACGGCGCATCAGCCCAACACAAGGCACCATGCACACACCCAGTACTATGCAAGAGTCTTAGTCATCCTGTGTTATTAATACAAATTTTAGTTTTTTGTTTGTTTTATGAATTTATGAATGAGTTAGTACTAAAACATTTCTGATTGTACATTTCTGAATACATCAGTATTCCATCACAAAATTAAAAGTCAAAGAAAAATGTTTGTATGGCAGAAAAGAAAGCACACCATTATCTAAGAGACCACATTTTGGAAAATGTGCTGGGTTTTGCGTGCTAAAAAGAAGTCCTCAGAATAACTGTGGGTAGTTCTGCAGGATGATCAGTACAACTTAACAGCTAATTTCCTTCTAAAATCACACAAATTTTACCTGAGACTAAAGGGTCCTTAAAACATTGTCCTTTATACATTACATCTATTACATTATTACATCTGACCTTTATAGTTTATTATTATTTTTTTTAAAAGGTCCTTGCTCTTGCAGCATCTACTTTCATGTGCCTAAGACTTTTGTACAGTTGTTTATTATGAACAAAGTAATGAAAGAAAACTGGTAAGCCAGAAAACTAGGCGAAAACAAGATGGATGCAGCGAGAAAATGACCATAAAATCTGGATCTTCAGTCATTCAAACTCATGATCAAAACCAGGACCTGAAGCTGTTAGGAAGCAACAGGCCAATATGCCAATGGACATCAATTGGCACAATAATGCCAAGCCACATTTAGTTAAATATGTTAAATTATTATGTGATTCTCCAGTCATGGGTAATGCGTCTAAGACAATTATATGAAGGCTTGATAAGCCAATGATGCTATGATAAGCTGCATCCCTTAGAATGTCATTCTAATACCTATTTCTCAATAGTGTAAGTCGATATTAAAGGAAGAATTCTAGTAAGGGTGAAGATTTTGTACTGATAAAGGGGTGACAGGTTGCTGCTGTTGCCTCCAGCAATATCAAATGGTGGGTAATGTGAACAAGATTATGTGCTTATTTGAATTTATTTATTTATTTAATAGACACCACATTTTAGCACCCCTCCTCCCCCTTTACTTTATCTCTTGCTCATGACTACTCTTCCTCCCTCTGTCTTTCATTTTTCTTTCTTTGTACACACACACACACACACACACACACACACACACTTAATGTGACAGAAGCGACAGTGCTGTTTGGGGGACATGGAGGAATGCAGAGCTGAGCAATCAACATCATAAACTCAGCACGTGGAGGCAGTTGGTCCAATAATGCACCTCTAATTGAATAACATATTCACAGCACTTCTCCTAGGAGGCTACTTCAGGCACAGCAAGGCCTGAGAGACAGATAGCACTGATCCCCTTTACACAACTTTTTTACCCAGGTTACTTCTTGCCAGTGGCAGGAAGTGCAGGTGGGGTATACAGTAGGTCTACCATGTGCATCAGATGAATCTTCATTGTAAAGACTTATTTACAATTGTATTTACCTACAATATGTATGCGTTTATAAATACTTAATACCTCTGATGCATCTAATCTTTTAATTTGTCTAGATACATGGAAGCAAGAAAGCATGCTTGCTGCCCTATTTAGCTCCATAGACTTATTATTGTATATAGGGGACTGCAATAATCCTTAATAGAGGTCCATTAGAATCACACTGCCCCATGGTCAGTCTATAAACATAAAAAGGAATTGAATAAAAATATTCTCCATGACTGCCGAGATTTTGTTTTAAAGTTTTGTCATTAGATCTAATAAATGTCTGCAAAAATTGTAGTGTGCTCATGTACGGACAAAATTCTATTGTAATATATATTGCAAATCTGGAAAGGGAACGGGAGATAATGGAATAAATTAAGTCTGTACATTGAACATTTGTGTGCACCAAGCCAATATTGTTCCCCATACAAAGGCTACGATAAAGACAAAAAGGGTTTTTTTTTTTTTTTTAAGCTAATTTCTTTCGTGAATTTTTGAGTTATGTAGTTAGGTTAATAATTTTGCACAAGGGTACATCTAAAACTGTTCAATAAAACCTTCTAGGCTGTGTGCTTTGTATGGCTGTATTCTGTCTAAGGCTATGTCACCAGGATCTTTGGTCACAAGCTGCTGCTGATGCTTCTTCTTTCTTTAATATTCAACAGCTTTTGATTTCTCTAATTTCAATTTCTATAACATGGATATTTGGAATTGTTTGTTTGTAAGCATTTTTCCCCAGCAGAGGTTTTTCATAGAAAGCAGAGGTAGAGAGAAAAAGATACATAGTGAGGGAGAGAGAGTGAGAGAGTGAGAAACTATTCTCCAGGGAGGGATAAGTCTTATTAAGACCCCTCCTTTGGTTCTGTGCTTCTGTGCTCTGCCACCCATCAGTTCACAGCAGGGGCAGGATGAGTTCCATTTCCTCTCTCTGCAGTGCCATCCAGCTGTCCCCCCCAAAAAACACACTCTTTTCCCAGTGGGGCAGGAATACCACCCAGTAATAGACTTTAATGTCTGATAAAGAATTGCACTCAAGACACACAGCTATGATTTCAACTTTTAACTTCAATCCTCTGACTTTAAATAGAATACTTGTAGTTCAATGATATGATGTTATACTGTATTTCCAAGAAAAAAGGGACAGACAGACAGACAGACAGACAGACAGACAGATAGATAGATAGATAGATAGATAGATAGATAGATAGATAGATAGATAGATAGATAGATAGATAGATAGATAGATAGATTTAAAAAAGAATACAGCTCTCCTTACATTTGCTTTTGCTGTAAGGAATATAAACTTGGAAAATCTTACTTTACTTTCACAGATTGGACCTATCAACAACAGGATACTACATGGAACCCTACTGAGGTTACACTCATATTGTAATACACTCATATTGTATTAAAACTAATATTCAGGTACAGTACCTGTCAACAGTTTGGACGCAAGGTTGAATTTTTTTTATATATATTATAGAATAATATTGGAGCTTTTTCCAAACATATGGCATTAGGTAATTAATTAACAACAACAGTCAGCTGTTCTGGAATAGTTCTTGCAAGAACAGTGTTGTCAAGAGGATTAGGAAAACCCATCAAGCACCATGATGTAACTGGCTCTCATAAAAACCATCCCAGGAAAGCGGGACCAAACCGTACTGTATCTTTGCGGCATAGGAGAAGTTCATTAAGACTTACCAGCCTCAGAAATCACCAGTTAACAGCGCCTCAGTTAAGAGCAGTTATGAAGATAGAAAGAAATAAAAATCAGGAAAGACCATGGAATTAGAGGGTCCAAACTTTGACTTGTAGTGTATAACCCTTGCAGTCAATTAAATCATTTTAGAAATTTACCCATGAGTGAAAGTGAAATTTAACTAAAGAGTCAGTGGCGGTATACCAGACTGGAAAAGAGAAGAGCGGGTGCTTGGCGAAACCCACATTCGAAACCAGTCACATTAGGACTTTCAGTAAGATAACATATCTGCTAATGTTGTCATCATAAACAACACTTTGTCTCCTTATTAATTGCTTCTACGCCATTCAGAATCTCCTCTGATCTGTCTGTGTTGATCTTTCATTACGGTTTGTTAACGTAAGTTGTGCTGGTTCAAGGTATTCTGTTTTATTCCAGCAACACAGACAGTAGCTCAGACAAGCTTTGTATTAGGTGTTGTGTGTCTGTACACTATGCACGACTGCAAAGATGCATTTGATTCTACCAATTTTCACTTAAGGTTCTTAAAAGTTGCACCTTAACCATTAAATCAAATATTTTGCTTACTCAAGGTCAAGTGTTTCCAATTCCTTTCTACTCCATACAGATATTAAAAATATTGAAATGAAGGTTTTTGTAATAGTTCCAGCAAGAATTTAAAACTACTTTCAACCCTGGACATAACACATTGATTTACCCTTCATAGTTGGTTGCACTACATTTATCCAGCAGAGTGCTTGAATTAGCAAGTCTTTCCCAATTAGTCTCCTCACAACGGTGGTGCACAGCCAGTCAAAGGGCTCATTACCCTGGTGCATCAGTCCTCCATATGCAGCCTACACCCAGAGCCTAATGTACTCAGCAGTTCACTGCAAATGTATAGTTGTAGACGAATATAACAAATAAGCCAAAGTTGGAAGTGTTTCTACAGTATGGTCCTTTTTTGCGTTTTTTTTTTTTTTTTTTTTTTTCAGACATGGCAAATGTCTAACTTCAGTCTCTTCACAACATAGCTCTGGTTCTGTTGTGATGGATCATCCCTATTAAAACATAACACTTGAGAACACCTGGTTTATGAAATGCGAGATGTACTTGCTACAAAGTTAAAACTGACTAATCTATACAGAAAGTTGTAGACAAATGCAAACTTTTCAATTAAAGTTCTCTCCAGTAATAATGCTGCTCAGTAAGTTCAGCAAAGCATTTTAGGTGCTTAGCATATCCATTTACATGCTAATGCAGCTACTGCTGGTATGGTACTGGTCTATGCATCACAGTTATGCTTAATGTAAGCTAAAAGACCCTCGACACTCCTCACAGTCCTTTACATAGAGCTCTTAATGATCTCTGCAGTTAATATTCTCAGCTGCACCCACACAGAGTACCACTAACTGAGTGGCACCGATACCTCTCGGGACCATAGTGAACCAGGAGTCAATAGTAGAGCATTATGGAGTAACAGCCGGACCAGCAGGTGGAGTTGCATGGGACTAAAAGCATCCTAGTACAATATTATCCTTTTATTGTCCTTCTTAAAGAGCAATTTCTAGTGTAACTGGTGTAGTCATTTAAAACATCTAAAATAATTTTATATGGATTTTTTTTTTTTTAAATATTAGCAGAGACATGGGCACTTTGATTAAACATTCAGGGCAGCCTGATATTGCTATATCGTAATATCCTAGGGCTGTGTGGTGGAATTTAAATGATCCATGATCCCTCATTATTTTTACATACCTGTTCCTACTTTGATTATACATAAACCTGAAAACCAGAATGACAGACTTTGCGAAGGCAATGAACCAGCTTTAGAGATGTTTTGCTCTGTAACTCATTACCAAGGCCATCCTCTACTCCAGCAGCTCCAGGCCAGCCTTTGCCCCAGAGCAAAGCAAACACCTTTCCCTTCAGTCCTTGGTAACCCACACCGTAGCTGGGAACCCTGCCGGAGCTACATTACACTAACTTCACTCTGAGCAAACAAAAGCTGCCCTGTCCACTCCAAGGCCCAGATGTTTCGCATTGATCCCCCTGTGGTTTTGGCAGCATGGAATGGCCATGATTGTTGCCCTCTCAGTTTTTTTTGTCACGGACTGGATTAGAAAACAAAGGAGAAGGAAAAGTCTGCGGGTGTGTTTGGCTCCGCTATGCATGTCTGCTGGGTGCAGTGTCACATTTCAGCCAGAAGCGAAGCTGGCCTGTTCACTTTATCTCTTTCTCTCTCTATCCCCATCTCTGGTTAATAATGCAGAGTGTCTCTCAGTCTAATGTTCTGCAGCATTCGAGTGTTGGATACACCCATGGAGAAGAGCTTAGCTGTCCGCCTGTGAGGTTCAGAGACTCAGGTTGCTCTGGCTGCTAGCCTACACTGAGCCCCATGCAACCACTCAAGCTCATTTAACACACAGAGAGGAAGAAAGACAGACAGAGAGAGACAGGGAGAGAGAGAGAGAGAGAGAGAACATTAGGGTTGGAGTGTTAAGGCACACCCATGTTCAGTGCACGGTTGCTAATCTAGATAATACAACAGTGTGCTATAAAACTTGGTCAGCGATTTGGAGAAGACAAAACTCATGGATTGTCTTGAGGTAGAAAGAGCGTCAGGGAAATTACTGTGGAATTTTAATACAATTTGTTTTACCCTTGCCTTTGGTGAAGCAAAGCAAGCACACACCCCTTTGCCCATACTGTGTAAGTTAATAAGTCTCTTTTCCAGCACTGGAATAAACAGTTCAAGCGGAACTATGTGGAACAGTGGTGCGCTCTCCAGCAGCGAGGTACAGATTTACAGTCATGCAATGTATACCGGAGTCCACATAAGGCTTGGTACTGTATTTAAGTCATGTTTGCATAACCCTGTATGACATCATTCTATATAAGGCTCTCACCCTAACAAACATCTTCGGCAATATCTATACGGAAGCTTGTCCATATCCCTCCATGCACACACAAACAAAAGCATGTCATTAATATGATCATATAAAATAGTGACTAGTTGGCATGCCTGCCCAACAGACTAGGTGTATGTGCAAATGTTCACTGATAAGTTGCTAGGAGAAGCCAGTCTTTCCTCTCCCTCTGTGTGTCAGTGTGATTTTCTTTATCTGTCAGTGTGCAGCTTGCGCATGGAATCTGCCCTGAGTGTACTGCTGCTCCAGCGTGGGAGGGGAGTGGGCGAAGGTGCACGGCATCTGCCACAGTTCACAGCCTGAGGAGAAACAGCAACACATCACATTCAGTCTCTCTTCCATGGCAGGCTCTGCACTGTTAAGCAGCAGAGATAGCAGCTCAATGCCATGTAGGCTAGGTTTCAATGAATCATATTTTGGCAAAGAGTTTTATCCTCACAGCTCCCTCTGCCTTGAATACATTCAGAATGGATAAAACGAGGTGGAAAATGCATCATAAAGGCTTCTTGGCATCTATCAAGCTAAAAGTAAAAACTTTATGTACGTATGCAATTAATTATTGCTATACAGTATATAGTAATACATTACTATATATAGTAATACATTACTACTCAATTAGCGACATTTTTAATATCTCTACACCTTGAGATTTTTTTTGCTTCACAATTTATAAAATGACATCGAATCATGGGCAATTAGTTTTGTCGGCCAGTTATTGTAATCTTTACATAAGGGAGTATGGAAGGCAGCTTTTTTTTTTCTTTTTTTTTTTAAAGGGCATTCTCTATTCCAATATACACTGTTGTTTTTCTCTTATGTTTGCTTTAGCATTGATCTTTTATATGCCAATATACCTGCATAAATACCCTTTCTTTTTAAGGCACATATTTTGTAGGTAAATAATGTAGATCTATTTCTCGGGCACATTATTTATTTATTTATTTATTTATTTTACATTTTACTCACATCGCTGCCTATGGGACATTTTAACATTTTACCAGCATTTACCCATCATATGCATGCTTGCACAATGAAACAAGATAAATCTATAATAAACCCCATAACGAAGTAAGGTTCAGTCTGTGGTTTACAGTATGTTAAAGTCATCTTATAGGTTGTTTTTTTTTTTATTAAGTTTTTCTTAAGGTTTGGAGATTGTGTAGCCAACACCCTTACTGGTCTGCATTTGCATAATAAGATATAATTGGCTATAATGTTTTATGACATTTATTGACTTGCTAAGGTTCACTACAAACAACTTTTCCCATTATTTTTTTTTTAGCTCACCAAAAATTGTGTACTTTCCCTCTGTGCACTTCTAACTAAAATATTTCTTCTTTAATTTTTCCTTCTTCACTGTTTACAAAGTCTTATCCTTAAATTAGGTCTTGTTATGTTTCCATGCAGGTTTGTCCAGAACACTTCCTGCTGCAGTCAGGTTTAACACCAAACACAGTGTGGAGTGTATGCTATTTTTTGAGGAAGGCCTACTGCCCCTGGCCTGCAGGATCAGTGGACACTAATGGAATATGTTTCTAAAAAGCCCTGCTAGCTTCATGGAATTCTCCAGGCTGTAAGAGATAGTTTGGTAAAGTGCCTGGAAAGATCTTCCTAGCTGAATATGTGCCAATTTGAATCTTCAAGGACTTATGGTTTAAATTATGTGTTCAGCTGCATACAAAATAGTTTATTTGTGTCTAGCCCAGCTGGGCTGAATATTGATTATAATGCTGTAAAGAATATATGGACTCACTGAAAATCACATTTCCTTCTGGAAATGAGTAATACCAACAGCTTCAGCTGTGTACCGAGAGGCTATAAGCAAACGTTTGTAAGCATTGCAGTGTGAGAAAGCTGTAGGGGAACGAAGGTGAATACTTTACACAAGGAAAGTTGTTCTTTTATACAAGAATTACATACATTGTTTTGATGTCCATTGAAATTTTATGTTTTAACCCAGTGTTTCATTGCTAGTTTTAAAATGCACTTACTCCAATCTACTAAATTATAAGCAGATCTGTGTGACTCAGGAAGGCCCACAGTGTTAAACCAGGCCTACTTAAGCAGTGACAATCTAGGGCCAAGGCCTGGGAGCAGAAAAACAGGCTACACTGATCTGCTAGCCACACTTGTCACTCATATTGCACTGTATTGAGATTACCCAGGCTAAACAAAATTTCGAAATATTTAGAAAGTTTGTTTTAGTTACCCAACCAAAATAAATTTTGGTTATACTGAATACACAGTAGGCGGCACAGTGGTATCGTAGTTAGCACTGTCTGTCACCTTGCATGTCCAAGGTCCAGGTTCAATTCCTGCATCAGGGTCTATGTGCATGGAGTTAGCATGTTCTGCTCGTGCTTGGTGGGTTTCCTTCTGCCCACAGTTAAAAGACATGCAATTTGGGCTAATTGGCGTTTCCAAATTGCCCCTAGTGTGTATGAGCGTGTGACCTGACCAACCCCAGATCATAACACCGCCTCCAGAGGCTTGTACAGTGTGCACTATGCTTGATTGGGAAAAATATGCATGATGCATCACTTCATGCGTTTTAGTTCTTCCCCTAATGCACCCATCACTCTGGAATAGGGTCAATCTGGACTCATCAGACCACATGACCTTTAAACAAAATATAATTGCTGGAGTTGATATTCATTTGAATAACTTTAAATACCCTCTAAAAACAGCATTTCCAGCATATCCATTTTAGATTAGGTAGGTGTGTATCAGTGGGTAGTAGGACCCACTCAAAATCGTGGTCATGTTTTTGATATGATATTAGCATTGAGATTAAAAATAAATAAATCAGGCGATTGAATGCCCATTGTCAATGTTCTGCTATACCCTGGTGTATAATAATCTCTCTCTGTTTCTCTGTTGCTCTTGCTCTCTTTTTTTTTATCATACACACACGGTATATATAAAAAACGACAACTTGCCATCAATGTAAATGGCATCAAACATAACTGGTAGCATTTCAAACAGCATGGAAGGAGGGTGTCTTGAGCTATAGAACAGCTCATAGTGCTGCCAGATCAATGTATTTCCCCATTATCATAGAAGATAAAATAATTATAGATTCATATTTAATACTGTAGCAAACGTAACTAGGAATAAAACAAATACAGAAACATGTACATAATTTTTTGTAGTAGCAAAATTAAAAAGATTGGGCAAAGATTCAGACTATAAATCTAAAGATTAGATGGAGATTAGAGCACAACATGGAATGGTGTGCTCCACTTCGACAGACAAAACTGTCGGAATTATTTGCTCACCAAAACCAAAAACTTATGCTCTAGACCACTTACCTAGAGGTTTCTTTAAACAATCAATACAAGAAGTAATCAAGCCTCTGCTTAAAATAAAAATATTCCCTTAGCACAGGCTATTTACCTAAATCTGTCAAACTAGCAGTTATTTAAAAAATCTAACCTTGACCCTTATCAGCTTTCAAGTATATAGGCGAAAATCAAACCTCCATTTATCTCCAAGATTTTGGAAAAGGCACCTATACCCAAACCTGTAAAAGAATAACATTCATAAAGCTGCAATCTAGGCCTTATCATATCACAGAAAAAGCCCTGGTTAAAGTGGTAGAGTGTTGTGTATACTTACTTGTGTTGCTTGACCTTAGCGTAGCAACTGAAGATTCTTGTTGAAATTAGGGTTAATGCTCTCTGCTGGTTCAGGTCTTATTTGACTGATCATTGTCAGTTTGTAAATATAAATGGTGGCTTTTCAGTGCATACATGTTTGATGTTCCACAAGGTTTTATTTTAATAAATTTAAGGAATGTGTAAAGGACATTAGATACTAGATGCTATTAACTTCCCTCTATTGAATTCTAACTTAGTGCTTGTAATAAGACCACATGTAACTATACATGGGCATTTTGATTACAAAGTAACTCTGGACTCTGGATTTTCAGTTACAATATGTGCATCTGTACAACAACTTTGTGTGAACATCGACAGTAAAAGAAATGTATTATTGACAGTAAAAAAAAAAGCTCCATATGCACAATGCAACAAGAAATTCACAGGATTGAGAATAGACAGCTACTGTATTTGACCACAAGAAAACCACTTGTTAGTACAGTTAGTCAGACTAAAACTTCAGTGTGCTAGGCATGGGATGATGGCACAGCATATTCCAAGCACTCAAACTGTGAAAGAATGATTTTTGGAAGCATGAAGATTCATCACACATGAGTTGGCCCCCATAGAATCCTGACCTTAACCCCATTAAAATTCTTTGGGATGTGTTAAAGAGACTTTATGGAGTGTTTAGACCCTCCCATCGTCAATACAAGAGCTCAGCCAAAAAATAATGCAACTCTGGATGGAAATAAATGTTGTGACATTGTATAAGATTGTCAAAGCAATGCCGCTCACAACAATGCATGTCATAATCAAACTCATTTTAATTACTTAGTCTACACCTAATACATATGTGGCAGTGCTGTGGTAGGGCAAATAAATATAAAGTTTGTCAGACCCGATTACACCACCCAGAGGTTAACCGGGGATATAATGGCAATAAGGAACAGAGGTAAAACATTCCGTAGCATGCAATGCTGGATCTTAAATAGCCATCACACGCAATTAAAAAAAAGGACAAGGCACTCGGTGTACCCACACAAAAATGAAGTAAAACAATACAAACAAATCAAAACAAAATTTCGGGCACCAACTCTTCAGCGGCAAGGGCAGACTAAAGGAGGTACCGGCCTTACAGGTGCTCTTCACACACATCCACACACTCACACAAAGTGAAACGTGAACTCAAGCTACACTGCACTCTACACAATTAAACTACCCCCAGTACCAAAATACAAATACCAAATAACGTAGCTCGGACAGCCCACCGAAATTATCACCTAAAGTTCGGAGTTACTTTACGCTACTTTACGACATTCTCCACAATACACAAATGTAAACCCCGGTTAGCATCCCCCAATGACAGAACGCACAGCACATAAGGAGCATATACCTACCTGACAATGAGTAGACAGTCTGGCTCAAACAGATATCCATTAGCCAATGCACACACTAATGGAAAAATCAAACATCGGTATTTTAATGTACATGCCCACCTTTTCATTAGCCACATAGGTACAAACAATAATCACACACCTTCTGTCCATGCGCACACCGTAAAGGCGGTCCCAGTCGTGACGTATGCCAGGTAAGATAAAATCCAGCCTTAAGTACTGTCGGGAACCATTCTAATAGGCTACCATGGGTGACAAATCACCTACCTGTGGGCCAATGGGAAAACCCCATTGCCCACATTGCCACAATCTACCCACAGCTCTTGAATCGTCGGCCCGACGATTACCCAATGAACCTAAACCCAAGACCTGAACAGTGCAGATGGAGGATTAGACGAGGCATCAACAGCCTCAACACTTACCACCCTCCACCTAGGAAGATGGTTGAGATTGGAATGATAGCCGGCAGTAGTTCGCCTTGTGCATCTCACTGCCCCATCACCATAAGAGGGACCTACAGGACCAGGATTGATCATGGGTGATTGACTTACCACGCCCTGCCCTAATGGTCCTAAAGCACCCACCCTCAACACCAATGAACTGGGGCCTGCCAGAACCCGGTCCTGACTCTGTAACTCGATGGCAGCGGGCCGAGTCTCCGGTACCACCCGAACCAGGTCAACTTCCTCAAAGGAGGAAGGCTCTTCCAGCAACGGCTCATCGGTAACTGGTGACGTATCCTCTGAAGAAGACACTGAAGATTCCCCCCCTACTCTTGCCTTTACCACCAGGTACACCACTGAGCTCCAGCGGTCCTGAATCTTATGACGACTCTTGAGACCTTAGTTAATATAAATAGTTAAAGATAAATTAACTGGCCTACACCAAAGGGTACATCCCGGACACGAGAAGGACATGATACCAGTTATTAACACTATCAGGACCCTTCTCCTGGCCACGACCCAACAGGAAATCGACAGGCAGTCATGGTTCTTGCCCAAACATCAGAAAATATGGAGACTCCCCAGTCACTTAAAAGGGGAGTTGTGTTATAGCAGTAGAGTAATTGGGGAAGTGCAGAAACCCAATCATCCTTTCACGAACTGGGCAGGGTGCGCAAAAGATTGTGCAGCGTCCGATTAAACCGCTTACACTGCCAATTACCTACAGGGTGCCCCGACTGGTGTGAGACTTTTCCACCAGGTACAAGCTACATAGCTGCTGGACAACTCAAAACTACGGCCTTGGTCTAAGTGGATACGAGCAGGAACACCAAACTTGCAAAACCACTCGACACCAACACCTGAGCCACAGTTTCAGCCCACTGGTTCCAAGTAGGGACCGCCTGCGTAAAATTGGTGAACACATCAGTCACTTTCAATACGTTCTCGACTCCAGAACGCAAGGGCTCAAGCAAAGTGAAGTCAATGGCCAAGATCTCGTTTGGCCTTTCTGCCAACAGGTGGCCCATAAAACTCTGAGGCGCCAGGTGTGTATCCTTGGCAGCCTGACATGTCTCACACTCACGGCACCACTGAGCCACATCAGGGAGAGGACTGCCCCCAAGCCACCATAGCTTGCATCCACCTCTAAAATAAATGGAAGGGAGAAGTCTGCATAGGCCAACACTGGAGCTGTCGTAAGCCTGATCTTTAACTCCTCAAAGCTCTGTTGGCACTGCTCCGACCAAATATCAGAAAAACTCCTACTAGCCCATACCAGGGGCCTGACAGCAGCACACTCAGCCACTGCCCGATGCAAGGGAGCCGCTAACTTTGCAAAGCCCTGCACGAAACACCGATAATAGCTGGCAAATCCCAAGAACGAGCGTAACTCAGATGCACTGGTGGGACACCGCCACTGTGAAACTGCCTCAATCTTACCTGGGTCGGTGGATACGCCCTGAGCAGAAATAACATGACCTAGATACTTTATCTCTTTCTGGAAAAACGCCAATTTAGCCTTCAAACCCTCATGCTCTAAGCGACCCAGCACAACCTCCAACCGCTCCGTGCTGCGAAACGGAAGAGGAGAACACCACAATGTCATCTAAAAATAACAATAGTAAGCTACCCTGTTGATCCCCAAACAGCCGTTCCATTGAACGCTGAAAAGTGCCTGGAGCATTACACAGCCCGAAAAGCATACGATTAAACTCAAATAGGCCGAAGGGAGTACTAAATGCCGTCTTAGCTCTATCCCTTTCGAGGACAGGGACTTGGTTATAACCACTAGCCAAATCCATAGTGGAAAACCACCCGGCCCCCTCAAGAAATCAAGCGACTCCTCAATGCGCGAAAGGGGAAAAGCATCCTTCCTTGTCTTTGCATTTAACTGACGGTAGTCAACACACATACGCAGGCTTCCGTCTTTTTTCCGCTACTATAGGCGACGCATATGGACTACAGTTCTCTCTAATAACATTGGCCTCTAGGAGCTGGTTGATATGCGACTTAACTACTTCATACTCAAATTCGCCTATACTGCTGACAAACAGGAACTAAATTCAGCAACGGTATCTCATGCGAAATCACATCTGTGCAACCCAGGTCACCCTCGTCGGCTGATATCACAGACTGATAACGCCTCAACAGCGCTCTGACCTCACTTTGCTCCTCCTGCGAAAAGACAGACATATTAACAGCTTCAATTTGGTCTTGGATCGGAGCAACTGCCTCCACGACTTGCGAATGCATTAAAATCGTCACTGGCTCATCCTCAGTTATTCCTGCTGGCAAATTTACCACCTGAACACTATAAAGTGTTCCCAACATCGTTCCAGCATACAGCATTACATCTATGGTCCCTACATTAACCATAGGCAAATAGACTGTACCACGGACGACTCTGACAAGCGCAGGCGAAGCCAGCAATCCCGCTGGCAACCCGGATAGCGGAGGCTAAAACAAAACAGTCCCCTCTGCATACTGTTCAGAACATGTGGCTGGTACAAGCTTTAACATCCCACCTGGAACACAACACGACTTACGACCCCAAAATCTGACCTTCCCCGTGCGTACTACTGAGGACTGATCCTCTGCTAGATGACAGTGTTGTAACGCCTGTAAAACAAATTTTGGGGCCTGCAGTAAAGAGGGACAATCAAACAAGCCAGGGCCATACTGACCAAAAAGCTTCTGGTAGCATCGGCTAAGGACATTCATCCCCAACACCCCAGGAACTCCAGTACCAAGGCCCCCAGAAGGGGTCCTTGACCACCAAAATCCCACACTTGGGAATCAAATGATTATCTCAATATCCAACTCCATATAGCCAATGTAAGGAATTGACAACCCATTAGCTGCACGGAGCTGGAACCAGTGGCATGTCTTTAACCGATCTACACCCCATGATTGAAAATGCATTTGGAAGCAACTTTCGGTAATGGTAGACACCATAGACCCAGTGTCAACCAAACAAGGCACTTGAACACTACCAATATGGACAAGAAGATAAGGACAAGACGACATTAAATGGGAGAAAGCAGTACCTGAGCCGTTCCCCTCCCCAACCGCGCTTTGGCTCCGCAACGCAGTGGGGACTAGTTTCCCGATGGCGCAGGTGAGTCAAACTGTGCACTATTGGTTCGCGTCGTAGCAGTTAACAAAAAACGAGTAGGTACATGCTGCCCATCGCACTCTCAAGCAAAGTGCTCTGGTTTCTGACATCTTCGGCACACAATCTGGTTACGACGAGGAGATTGACTATGGGCCTGAGGAGTCTAAACGGCGATACTTTGAGTTATTTTACTTATTTGTTCCTGTTGCAACCACAACATTTCTTCATTAGCCACATAGCTACAAACAATAATCACACACCTTCTGTCCATGCGCACACCGTAAAGGCGGTCCCAGTCGTGACGTATGCCAGGTAAGATAATAATCCAGCCTTAAGTACTGTCGGAAACCATTCTAATAGGCTACCATGGGTGACAAATCACCTACCTGTGGGCCAATGGAAAAACCCTATTGCCCACATTGCCACAATCATGAAAACAAAATATATTGTTTTATTGCAGCATGACATACGATATTACCGAATGAAAGTGCATATATGGGCAGGCAGGACTTGTCACAGAGATCATAGCCTGCAGTAAATTGTTAAGGATGATTTACTCACTGAAGGTTAATACTGCAAGCAGATGCAGATTGAGTCTTTACATAGAGCTAGAAGCGAAGGGAACAAGACAAATACAGGACAAGTGCTCTGCTCAGTCAGTAAGAAAGTCAGTTTTGGTTTTAGGGTTTGTTTTTTTAAGAGAATAATTTCTGCCCTGTACTTTAAAATTGGCGAGCTGAGTCTGCTACTAAGTTTGAGCCCAGCAGAACTCAACAGCATGGCAACGGATCAACTTTGCAATTTGTCAGTCATGAAGAGTTTCAGTGACCCCTTAAAACATTAAAACATTACTCATTTAAACTGGAAAAAAGGGGGGGACTCCAGGAAAGACAGAGCACCGAGGATGACCGAGTCAGATGGGGACCATTGGTGAAATCCTTGAACTGAGTAAAGAGTCCCCAGATTATTGTACAATTAACTGCATTGCACAAACATGGTTTCTTTTTTTAGTATTAATATTTGTGAATGGTTTTATTACAAATAATACTTTTTGTGGATTTGAAGCCTAGAATCATACCAGACGTCTGCAATATCCAAATGACCTGTTCAACCAATCACTAAACATTTTAATATGCGTTGGTGGCATGCTGACCAAACTCAATGGCCTCTTTTTCTGAGGGAGTGCAATGAATCATAACAAAACAAGGCACACTGAGCTGGAAACAGTTTATCTGTGGAAATAGTCGAACTCAGCATGATCTTGCATGTCTGGAAACTGAAGACTGGAGACTGTTTTTGTTGTTCTCTTTTATGAACATAGGAATGTCATTGTGTACTGACTCAGCAAAATGAGCTTTGTTCATCCATGTGTCAGTTATAATCATTTGTTTGGTAAACTGCCGCTCCTGTGAGAGATACTCATCGAATCGGAGATCTCTGATCAAACCAGATGTTTACGATATTATTAAACAATCACAAAACTTTTTGTATGTATTACAGTGGCCTAACTAAAGATGTATAGTGACAGTGGTCCCTTGGGACCATTTTTGACTATTTTATTGTCAATTTGAGTGAAGTCCTATTGTCGAAATGAATACTTTGTAGGTGCAGGAAGCCCTGGGTGTCCCTCAGAGCCTTCAGTGAGGCAACCACTAAAACATGGTGGTTAGTTAAATACCTGGACAATGAGAACATGGG
The DNA here is from genome assembly GCF_024256425.1 of Clarias gariepinus. NCBI lineage: Eukaryota > Metazoa > Chordata > Actinopteri > Siluriformes > Clariidae > Clarias > Clarias gariepinus. The sequence continues at coordinate 16,712,589 of NC_071104.1, forward strand.
GTGGCCTGCGCTCAAGGCAGTCTGGACTGCCAGGGAAACAGCAGAACTCAAGTACAAACGAGCTAACAGTGGCAAATCAGCAAGAACACACACACACACACACACACACACACACACACACACTGACCTGGTTTTAATCACCATGGATTTTTATGAAGCTTGTGGAAAAAGTAAAACAGGACTGTAATAATAATGTTTCGTTTGGCTTGCTGTAGGGTAGAAGTATGTAGCTACTACGTCTGAGTATTTGGGCAACCTTCTTGAGATGTTTGCTCATGTTGCATAACATCATTACTAACAGTGTCTGCTCATATTTGCCAGTCAGGGTTGGTTCAACAGCTAAAATTTAAAAGAAAAAAAAGAATCACAGATTTAACTGTAAACCTAGTGTATTAGTCAGTGCCTATATACATAACCCAGTTTATTTTTTGTTGCTTGATTATTTATTTACCAGGAATTATAGAAGTGTAAAGTTGTCACACAAAAATACAAAGCACATGCATGATTTATTTATTTATTTATTTTATAGGGACAAGTAGGAACACTTAACATGTTCATACTATAGCACTTATAGCCAAAGCTAATTTGCAACGCTCGTGCCTAGTTTGAGTGATGCAAAAATGAGTGCCATATGTTTTAATCAGTCAATTGTAAGATCATTTGACTAAACGTGTAGAAGAAAGACAGGGTTGTCTGTTAGTTGAGAGTGCTGAGGACCAGGTCTAAGGTGTTTACTGAACTACATAACGGGATTAGGGAGCAAAAGTGATTGGGCGCTGTCACATTCACTATGCCTAACATTTGGGTTGGCCTGTGGATACTTTCCCAGAGTCCACAATGACAAGACATTTACAAAGTTTTTTCTGGCCACACTTAGAGGTAAGCCCAGGATTATCATTATCATGCTCTCCACAGTAATTAAAAAAAACATCAATTCCCCAATTTCACATACCTGTTTTTTGCTTGTTTTTCCCCTCTCCCAATCCCTTTACTTCATATTAATTTGAAAAACCTAGAGGTGGTAACAGGTCAGTAGGTCTGAAATCCACCTTGTGTTTTATGGCACATTATTAAAAGTGGTGAAGGTAAATCATCAGAATAAGAAAATGTCAATTTCTGAGCTACAGTGGCTTCATGCAGAGTCTGAAATGGGTTTTGTACAACTCTGGAGTTCCTGGAACTTTGCTGGCGGATGTTGGGTGGGGGGCATCATCCATGACTTAGTGTACTTCCCAATGTAATGTGAGCCAAGACATCTGCATAGCTAGAGAGAGGGAGTTTTGGTGCACACAGTATAGAGAATCCTGGCAAATAAAACAACAAAATGACAGATAAATAATACATGGTATTCTTTTAAGTAAGGTGACATTGGATTGGAAGGTTTCCCTTAAATTCTTCAACTGCATGTGATGAAGTTCACACACAGCCAGGTGACTGTGTTGATGTTTTTATATCAGACAACATACTGTATAAACAATTTTGCTGCAAAAGAACACATCATACATCACATTTGTACAATTTTATTGCACTATTTGGTTTTTGGAGGAAGGTAGGACAGGGTTTCTTTTGGCTTTTTAGGTGCATCTGGTCATAAAAAATATAATATTAAATGTTTCTTTTTCCAAGTGGCAAAAACACATACCACTCTCTCACTCATCGTCTGTATTGCTTTATCCTGAATAGAGGGTCGTGGGGGGCCTGGAGCCTATCTCAGGAGAATTAGGGCACGAGGCGGGGTACACCCTGGATGGGGTGCCAATCCATCGCAGGGCACACAGAAATACACACACTCATTCACATTACGGGCAATATGGGAGCACCAATTTCCATGCTTTTGGGAGGAAACCAGAGTACCTCCACCAAACACATGGAGAACATGCAAACTCCATGCACACAAACTAGAGGTGGGAATCGAACCTGGACCCTATAGGTGCAAGGCATTAGCGCTAGCCACTAATTCAGCGTGTAACCCATAAAACACATATCAATGCTTAAAAAAAAAAAAGAAACCAGGTCTGAATATTAGTTCCGCCTTACCAATGCCTTTTCTGTTCATTATTGTTAGCAACTTACTCTTAGTGGTAATCTTTTAGTAATCAGTTTCTGAAATTATATTCATCCAGTTTTTATCATTCGGAATTGCTGCGCAATTTACCACAAAGCAATAAGTAATAGAAAATAGTTGTAATAAGGACAGCTTTCTATATTTTTTTTCTACAGCATTTGTCATGCTTACATATAGGATGTGTAATCAGTCAAATAATTAAAATGCAGTAAATAAAATGAGGGTTAATGATATTCCTGCATTCCTTGAGAGACATGAAGGTTGAAGATTGTGAGCACATTAACACTTAATATATATTTCTTTGTGTGTCTCTGTGTGTGCACGCATGTGTGACCTCCCATATCCTAGAGTGCCTGCCACCACACCCCCAAGCACTCACTGTGTATATTCGGCCTTAGACTGAGCCAGGTTGCCAGAGCTACACAACTCCCACCCATTAGCTGCAGGAATCCAACATAACCATGGTAACCAGTCTCTCACCCCCAGGGAGACGAGCAGCATAACTGAAAGGCTCCATTCAATTTCCACATCCTCAGCCCACTAGGGCTGACAGGCTCACAGTTGCTCTTGTTGCACTGGACAGGGATATGTGCTCATTAAAAAGCCAAAACACTCTCCGTCTTTCCTGCATACGGAGGCACACATTCACTGATACACAGTCATGTGCACACATACATCAGGTAATCATTACATTAGGTTCCACTTTGGTGTCTGCTTTTCGTGCATTCATGAACTGCATCAGGTCACTTAGATACCCTGACAGTGCTCTGTTTGATGTCTGACCTCGAATTGTCTGACTGAAATTTTCTGATCCACGCTTGTGTTTTTTTCTCCTATCAGAGAGCAGACAAATAGCTGCATGATCGCTGGTGGCAGAGAAGCAATAGATCAATATTTTCCCCCATCTCTACTATATCTTTTCCTCAAGACCGCATTCAGAAATGATTTGTACTGTGATTCTGTCTGTGAAAATGAACGCCTGTTCCTGTCTGTTTCAGAAGTAAAGGAATAAAATGAGATGGCTAACTAAGGGACAGAAAGAAGTACACCTGAGACATGCCGCTCTACTTTAAGTACACAAGATGGCATAATTGCAGAGGACATTATCAATCGGCAATTTGCATGTCTGCAATTAGTCACAGCGATATCAAGAGGTTCCATCTCCTCCCTCATGCAATGACGCAGTCTGAACACTCGCCTCGCCGCCACCATGATGAATCTGGCCTGATGAGCGCCAGGAAAGGTTAATGAAGCACAATGGGAAAATCAGTTCTCCTCCACCCGTGTGCTAGAGAGATGCTGGAGGAGTGGGTGGAGTGGGAGACAACAGAGCCTGGCTCTCTCTCCAGCGAGTAGAGGCATTGCTGCCCACACAGGCAGCATTAAAGCTTGACCAAACCTCCTGGTGAAACTTCAGAAGTGGGAGAATTATTAGGCTAGAGATGGGCAGGAGTTGGCTATAGTTATGAGAGTTATGGGTGATTCGACTTACTGTACACAAGACATGATGCGTAGTCTGATGTTAAAACCTGAATAAGATCAATGCGCCATTGTTAGAAGAGTTCCACCCACTGAAGATTTTCCACATGCAAGATATTTTCAGAGAGTCCTTGATAGTTGTTTTATTATTGCATTTTTTAAAATTCATTATATACGTTATGCACATGTTCTGTAAACATACTATATATTTATTTCTAGACCCATATAATATTAATTACATTTGTTTCAAACCTGAGCAGTACCTTTCAGTAAGCACCTTCCTTGTCCTACTTATAAATAGCTCTGGATTGCACTGGCCCTCTCTTTTCTGATAGAGGAATCAGTCGTAGTGAGATGAGAGAGAATGAAAGAATGGGCCCCCAGCCAGATGCCTGAAACCTGAGGGAGCTCAAGCACTGTTCCACATTGCCTTTTCTAATCAGCCATCTCTTTCTCCTTCTCTCTCGCTCTCTCTCTCTCTCTCTCTCATTTTAGCAACTCCATTTGTTCTATCCAGAGAGGGCATTCATTCATTTCAGTCTCTGCTAGTGCATCTAGTCACCTCAGACAACTGCAGCAAAGAGAGAAAGCACTTTTCTGTGCTTAGGAGCAAAAAACAGGCTGCATAGTGGTGATGTTGGGGGCTGGGATGTGTGTTTTTTGTTTGAGTGAGGGCGTAGGCTGTTTGTTTCTAGTTAACAGGGTGTGATGACCGTGGTGTAAGATGGAAGATGGTTGTGAAATAAACTAAGGGTGTGCCCACAGCCAAAGCAGGGTTCGTGCGTGTGCGTCTGTGTTTTTGTGAGCACACCCTTGTTACCAGTAGCACAATAGAGGCTGAACAGTGTCGGAGTGAGTTTGTAAAGCAGACTCACTCCTCCCAAAATAAAGTTCACCAAAGACATGTAGCATGGGAGATGAGCAACAGTCCATCGGTGGTGCCACAGGCGCCACTGCCAGAAACAAGGCAGAACAACAAATATTTGCCAGCAGCCTCCACCCCTCATTCCCCCAAAGGCCCACAGGAGAGCCCATTTCTTCGCCATGTGTTTGCACTGCTTGTGTGGAATACTCACTCCCATCGCACCATTTTCATTAAACTGCACTGGATTCATCTCACACATCAGATCACCACAGTCATCCTGTTCTCTCTCCACCCACTTCACCTCAGTGGCCATGGAGCACCTCCAGCTATGATGAGCTAACATTCATAAACTTTCCTCACTGATAACTAATTAAATCCCCAAAGCTGAGGTCCTTGCATCATTGAGGTCAGAAAAAAAGTCTTTAAAAAAAAAGGCCTGTTCCACTTTTCTTTTCTGTTAGCAACAGCTCTAATAATCCATTCTGGTCAAGAGTTGAATTATAATAAGAGGAGCCAAAGTCTTGTTGTTGATTGTGTATTGATCAAGTGCCATTTGACAAGAGATCTTACCTCAGCTGGAAAAATAGGTTTTGATTAGCTGGCCATAATGTACACTAAATGTGATATTATGGCTGGAAAGCTTATTTAACAACAGGTAAAGAATACACTGTATTACACTAAATTATTTTCCCTTTGCAAACAACAAAGTTGTTAAAATGAATTTGTGAGTTACATGTAGATGTGTAATGTCAGTCACTCACTCATTGTCTATAAAACTTTATCCTTAAGCCTATCCAAGGAGACTTGGACATGAGGCATGGTACACATACGCACACTTACTCCCTTATTCACACACTATGGGCAAGTTGGAAACACCAATCCTAATCTGCATGTCTTTCGGCCTTTTAGAGGAAACTGGATTTCCCGGAGGAAACCCACCAATCAAAAAGAGAACATGCAACCTCCATGCACACATACCTACCTGAGTCAGGAATCAACGTCCGACCCTTAAGGTCCAGGCCACAATGCCACTCTGCCATCTATGTGTAATATCGATTTTTGGGAAGAAAGAATCGCCACAATTATCGGTATAACAGGCGATATAACAATTATTACAAACATGTTTCAAAACAATATACTCATTCATATAAAATACATCATGTACACCTTGCATGGTCTATCCTTTGGTGTACTTTGAACATTTGACATCTAGATTCTAGATCACACTAAACAATGGGCTATGATCCAGACAGTTGTGAAGTACTATTTTTAGAGATCTTGGATTGTTGAAAACGTGATGATGGGCCAGCTGGGGAGTTGTGTGGATGCCCCACTAACCCCAGACCAAGATGTGCTTTGTCTTAGCCCCCAACAGGGAAACAGGTTAATTTGGTGCTGTATCAGGTAAAGCCGGTGATTTTTCCAGCTATGCTGTAGCTGGTCCTGTGGGAATAGTGCAGAGCTTGCCAGGCTGTTGGGGGTTGTGAGAAGAACTATAGCTTGCAAATGGCCTCCAGGCAGGAGAAGAGCCTTGACAGGTACACTAGCACAAGCACTGATTGCATTGAAAATCCGCCTCTGGCCGCAAACCATATCACAAGATCTCTTGTTTGTGTGTCTTCTGCTTCGTCCAATTTCCCTAGTGTCAGCTGTGACACAATGAACTGGACTGTTATTGCTAAATATGTTAGACACCTATGATGTTTGATACCCATGTCTTTTTATTTGCTCTTGTCTTGATTACTGGCTCTATGTTTGAGCACAGCACATGAAATGAAACCACTTAAATTTAATCGGGTGTAGCCGACAATACATAATTCATACACATTGCCAGCATATTTTGGAACATGAACTATTGATGGAGAGACTGCTGAAGGCATTTGGGGAAACCAGGATGGGGTATGGAGGTCAGAAAGACCCTCTGGGACGTAGCCAGACTTAACTATTTGTCCCAGGCAGACGATGCACACCTGGGTCTCATGAATGCCAGTTCCCTCAAGTCTAGTACCTGCCCTTTATATGTTGAGCCTAGATAACTATACTATAGTGCATCTGTTAAATATACAGATCATTTAATCCCATGAACTGAAACAAAAGATCTAGAACTCTTTCACAGGGCTGTGAAACGACCCTCTGAAATGACTATTAAAGATTATATCTACAAAGAGTTTTCCCGTATGAGAGATTTCTATTAAAGGAAAGCTCTGCCATAAAACACATATACAGTAATACGTTTATATTGATCTATCTGTTAAATGCATAGGGAAGGTGGTAACAATGCGTCCTGTGGACATCATTGATAAACATGGTACTGCAGTTAAGTGCACTTTCTCTTATGCCATATTTCAGTGGGAATTAATGGTATATTAAAATAAAATCACATGCAGAAATAGTGATGATAAAATGTTCAGTATATAAAGCAGCCGTATAATGTATTTACACTGGCCTATGATTTGGCTAGTTGGCATTCTAAAAGATCACAAGCTTGGTGCTGGTGCTATACGAGGATGGTGATATTAGTGTAGAAGTTAAACCCTTTGTGTTTAAACGAAGTGTAGAGATGAAAAAGACTAAAGAGGGGCTGCGTTAGTCACTCGATGTAGAGATGGTTTCCCATGGTGCATGCAGCATTGTGGACTTGAGAAAACTTAATTCAAAGTGAAATGAAAAAAGTCAACTCGGAATTATATTTGTAAAAAAAAAAACTTCCTGACATTCGATGCTATATTTTGACACGAGTGTAGTTTTACACTTGTATTTAAAAGGTATACATAAATAGAAGTAGGATTCAGGATTCAGATTTAGTTTAGAATATCAGAAGCAGATCTGTATGTATCTCTTTTTCTTTTATTCCACCATTCTCGCATGCTGCATTAGATACCAGTCTACTCTGCCACAAGCCATGCAGGATGTATAACCTTATAAGGCAGGAGGAAAACTTCCCTCTCTCCTCCTTAGACACCAAACAGCCTCCCCAACACAGGCTGCTAGTTTTCTAACTCTCCTCTCATGACCATGACCTTGATCTGGCTCTGCCCACAGACATGGACTTATTGCTGGGGGAAGCCTTGCCCAAGAAAAAAAAGAGAAAATAAAAAAAGCCTGGGATTAGAGAATCACAATGGTGAAGCAGTACACAAAAGCACAGAGAATACTTCTTGTTCATTTTTCTGTGTGTAATGTGAAAGTAACTTTAAGTGATTCTATTCAAGATTATCGAGAACAATAACGAGTCACTCTGAATGTTCCTTATAAACAGGGAAAACAGAAATCAAAAGCACAGGTGTCTGCTTTTATGCAATCAGCTATGTATAATTTCAGGTAATGCTATTTCCTCCTTTGTCCTCGTAAAGAAATCTCAATTCTTACAAGCCTGAATGATCCACTGTGTTCCCAAGCACTCGAGTGGCCTTTGACATCAGCTCCCGTGCTGTATATCTTTATGGAAGGGAGTGCAGACATGGTACCAAATAAACAGTAGTGATAAGGCCGTGTAGAGGAAGTGCTGTGTACAAGAATTCTTTGCTGCCTTGCAGCATCCGTCCAGGCATTTCCCCTCCGCAGGGAGCGCCGTCGCTCAGGAGTATGCATGGAATGTGACCTTATGTTTGGAGTAGGATATTCGTTAGAATACTGCCCCGTGAGTGCTGCTTTGAAAAATTCTTCCTCCCCATAAAAAAACAGTTTTGATATAGGAAAGCAGACTATACAAAAGCCTGAGCAGCACAATATCTTGATATCTTAGGGCTGGTCAAGTGACTCACACTGTTCCTGCAGTAAAAACTGACCAACAGCAGCTTGTGACTCTAGATTATGAAGGTGGGCATTACAACATCACAAAGGACAAAGCCCCAATATATGCTCATGCACCTGACTATCCAGGATACAGCTGCTTGTTTTAAGCAGTGTTAGACAGTATCTATGCTCAACAACATAAAACATAATATAATTAACCAGGACTGACAGGTTCAATCCTTACTACAACCTTATAAAACACACCTTAAAAAGATGCAAAAAGAGTTTATTGGAAAAGGAAGATATTTTTGGACGCAAAAAAAAAAATGTTTTACCATGTTTAGTTTTGACTACTACATTGTATTGTGATGGCCAATTCATGTGTGAAAATGATTCCTTATGCTCCCAGGACCACTTTTTTACAACTTGAATGTTGGAATATCCCAATTCCTGGTCATTCAATACATTTGGGTCATCAGCTGACTTCACTTGCTTGCCTTGGAACCTTGCTGAGCCTAGAGTTGACCAACTGAAGCAACCCCTGATCATACTATCTGCATCCAGAAGCTTGTACAGTGGGCACTATGCATCATGGATGCATCACATCATACACTTTCCTTGCATTCTGATGGGCCCATTAGTCCAAATGACCTTGTCCATGGCTCTAAAATCTGGTGGGCCATTAAACATGTTGTTCTGCAATTGTGCAACATAAGGTCTATAGGACATTGGCTTAAATCTGTTTAATTAAGCATTTTTAGTTGCATAAAGTTGTGAATGAGACATTAAGCATAATACTAAAACATAAAACTAATACATTTGTATTAAATTAATAAGTAGTTTAATTACTGTGCTGCCCTTGGTTGTCAGGAAAAAAAATTTGCTTAAATAGGAGTTTAAAAAGTGTCTGAAAGCTAAAAAGCTATTTTTAATTATCCTGAGCATGTTGGTCCTAATTCTAAATTGTATTCAGCACATTTCAATTCAGTTAATATTTAGCCAGAAAAAAGTCTGGTTTATGTTTTTTCAGTAACAATAATGATGACAATAACAATTATTCCATAATAATTAAAAATAAAAACATGGATGATAATGATGATAATAATAATAATGATACTGTAACAATAAAGACTTTTGAAAACCGTTAATAACTTTCGACATGTAGTAGTAGCCCAAGGTATATTTCTTTTCAGAAGAATCAGGTGATAAAGTACAAAATGAAAAAGAACAGATCCATCCTTGGCTAAAGTCCCAATATCCTCAAGTCTATTTTCAAGCTTAAGTTACTTTTAACCTGAAGCAAGATATTGATTGTTAATAACACAACTTCATCTTAAACTGATTTTCATTCTCTTTATTTAATATTTGCACCAGTACTGCAATGATGTCCCAGTATATTGGGACAGCTTTTCATCATCCTTGGCATCTCTACAAATGTGTACAGCAATACACTATTATTTCACTCATAAACAAGTGATTTTCCATTTTGTACTTTATAGAAAATATAGGTATTGTCAAATATTCAACACTTGTGTCATCAAATTTAATATAAAAATGTCTAAAACTCATAATGTATAAAAAGCCAGTGAAGAATGTTTTAATAAGGCATGGGCTCTTGATTAACATACAAGTGGACAGAGTCCACAGATTCTTCCCCCCCATTCAATGATATTTACAGAGGAAGAATAATTAAACTCTGCAATTAAAGTGCAGAAAGCACTACAACCCACCAAGCATGGACAATATTCCAAATGTAACCTGGTTACAAGTTTAATAATAAAAAAAGAACAAGTTTTGTTATGTTATGTGCACCTTTGTAAATGTAAATAATTTTTTCTCTCAACATCATTTATGCAGATAATTTTCTGCAAGCACAGTTCAAGTGTCACATATTTTTGCATATCTCACATCTTAAAGAGAGGAAATGTGTGAACTGGCTAAACACCAACACAGCAGTTGTGTGCCCCACCCATAACAGTGTTGGCTCGGTGTGTCCAACACAAGCAATACCTGTGTTTTATGCCGGCTCAATGACGACAGTCAAACCTTGGATGAATGGATCACTGATATTTTGGAAAATTTGCTTCATGTGGCAAAGCAAAGATAGCAATGCAGTGAGGAAGAATTTCTTACCAGCTTTAAAGAACAGCGGCCATGGAAATCAAGATGATTTCATGACAAACATCCAACAAGATACTTTTATTTTGGAATAATTTGCTGATTTTTTTTTTCGTGCTTTTCTCAAATGATGTTGTGTAAATCTTTTTTGTTGCATATGTTAACATTGTTTACCACACTAATGTCCATGACGAAACAGACTTTATAAACTGACCTGAGTGCTTATATAAACATAGAGCTGATTTCACACCAGCATAAGAAGCAAATTATGTTCCAAGCTTCCAAACAATAAAACAGAGCAGATTTTTTGGCCTTTAGCCATACAATTATCAGACCTGATATAACCCACTTAACACCTTCAGTGTCTGTCTGTATTTGAAATACTATCAAAATGTCACTGCTGGCATAGCGAACCATTTTAAGACCAAAGAAACCCCTACGGAAGGAAAGAAAAAAACAAGCAAACTGCAGGATTTGCGGAGCCTAACAGAGTGATGCACTAATGAATGCCTTGATGAAGACAGGACAGAAAATAAAACAGAACCACTAAGAGAACAGCAATCATCAGTAAAAAATCAAGCAGAAATTCAGCTTTCTGGAAACAAAAGTACTGTAGGAGTAAGTCAACCTTTGAGAGATGACCACAAGGAAAAAACTGAAAAGTTTTCAAAAAGTAGAGTGTAGTATCTAGCACACAGCCTGCATAGATTCTGCTTATTGATTCAATTATTCAAATTCAATTATTCTAATTATTAATTGACTGCAAGTCTGCATTAATAAGTTCATATTAAGATATTAAGAGCAAGTAGAATCTATGTGTTGGTGTGTGTAATATATAATTTTTTTTAAATATTAGTTAAAATCCCTGCACACTGCTTCTGCCAGTCAAATTCCAGCATCAGAATCAATGCATCACTTTCAATATTTCATACAAGTATTTCATTAATCTTAAATTGGTATAAAATATTAATGATGGAACGCTACTTATCCAGTCCTAAGGCATCGGGAATAAGATGCTTTACACACTTTACACAAATTTGTTTGATTCATACTATGTGAAATAGCAGCTCTTGACTGGTGGAGGAGCCTTTCCTGTAACAAACCCCATACTGAATCACAGAAAAAAAGGGGGGAAAAACTATATATATATATATATATATATATATATATATATATTTTTTTTTTTTTTTTTTTTTTTTTTGCAGACCTTGTGCAACAGCATTCTGAATAGCTACAACAGTAACTGAGTGTTCATTAGAAACGTGCGATGTATAAAACATTCATAAAACTTCATTAATGCTCTGTTTCATGGAACTAATCAAAAGGAAAGATCTGAATAAAAAACAAAGCATCCTGCACATGCTTTATATTTGCGCAGATTTTAGAAACCTTTTTACAAATGAGTTTGTAGTACATGACAAAACAGATTGTTATGTTAAAAAAAAAGAAGAAGTTACCAGTGGATTACAGGGGTTCTTTTTCCCAGGGGATTGTTTTTCTTTCTTTTTCAGAATTCTTAGACACCTGAAGAATTTGCACACCTGCATAGAATATTTTAACACATTAAATGCCCTGTGCAAACAAACTTTTTTTTTTTAAACCATGTAGCTTGCATAACTCATGAGCATACGTTGCAGCATCGTGGCAGACAGCGTGGTAGGCGCTTCCTGTCTTCAGCAAGCCTGATTTGCCTTGAAGCACATTCAGTAACTGATGAACTGCCAGCGAGGTGTAGGAGTTTGGAGAGTAAGTTAAATTTGGATGGTGCTGCAAAGTCAGAGGAAATTCAGAACGAGTTTCATTTCCTGCTTGAACTTTGGGTTAAGCTCTTTGAGCAGTGTGTCGATCTGATAAGCTAAATATTTTGGTTTTTGGCGGTCGATGGCGTCACTGCCGCTTTTGTTGTGTTCCTTCAGGAAAAGTTCCCCGGCAAGCTCAAAGTCACACTGCCTGCCATTTTTAAAGCATATGCCGACATCAAGGCAGCGATCCTCCTTGCACAGCCATGAGTCATACTGCACTTTGGAAAAAATAAAAAATACATTCATCTTGCTTTCAAGTGTTTTCAACACAGCTGACATTGAAGCAAAGTTTCTGTTCTACATACCAGCCATGATCCCTAAACCTAAAGTAAATTCAGTACAATGGGGTGAAGCAAGACTTATAGGACATGTGGGCATGTTTTTTTTAGCCATGGAAGTACACAGACAGCTAAATGTTTGTTACACTTCCTCCACGGTAAAGACCCCCAGATCTTAGTCATGGTCAGTTTGACATGTGCCTAAAGTTTAACAGCTCCTTAAAAGCTATGCTAGGGAATAACTCCTCAGCACATGGATGTAATCTACATGTTCAGTAGGGACACACTTGCTAAATCAAAATTATTTGGTGGCTGCTTTGGTTTTGCTGTCATTGCTTATCTTCAGCTGGGTCATTTCCACGTCAGCTGAGTCTGCAGGGAGGCTGCAGCGCATGCGCTCAATGGTCTTCTGGTAGTTGGCCTTCTCCTGCTCCAGTGAGCGGATCATGTGCTTCATCTGGCTCTCACGTGCCAGAAAGCTTTCTACGCTGTTCTCGAGAGTCTGTATTTTCACCCGTGCTGCCTGCACACACACACACAGAGATGACACACACTGATCAGCCACAACATTAAAACCACAGGTGAATTGAAAAAGCACAGATTATCAATCATATACAAATAAACTGTTGACATCATGGGCACCCACGGCTTGTCATCACGGCACAGCAGGGGAACCAGTCTGAACCCACAGAAAAAGTAACATATTGCAAATTGCTGGCCAAGATAAAGGTATCAGAACACTCAGTGCACCACTTATGGGGTTTCCTATCGATCCAATTAAGCATCCATGGAATGCAAATTAAAAACAAGTCCAATTCACAGAGGCTCCACCCTCTAGATCCACCACTAACAGCCTGGCACCACACACAACAGCACATCCCTAAAAGTCATGAAGTCATGTGGAGTCATGTCCCAAGAGGCCAGAGCTGTCCTGGTGGCACAAGGGCAGCCTGCACAATATTAACCCTAATGTTTTGGCTTTTAATGTTATGGCTGATTGGTCTACGTAGATCATAAAACCACAGAGTATGTGCAAGTTACTATATGCCTCAATGTGTATTAATGCAGTATCCACTAAAAGGACAAGGTGAGAGAATTTTTTAAAAGCCATTAAATACCACAGGGAAAAAAACACAAAATATCAAGATAGATGATGTCAGGTTGAAGAATTATTATTATGAGATTGTCTGTCAGCTTTTCTTTTTTTAGGAGATAAATCAAGCCCCACTCTGGTAATGGACACTGGTACTTCTTTTACAATCTACTGCAAATCTGACCATTTCTATTAAAAATGATCTCTTTACAATTCACCGCCACAGAACAAATTCCAAGCAATATAAAAACTCCAAGCTTGGCCAAGTCCATGAAACATAAATAAAATACAACAATTTCGGCAAATGAACATATATCTGCAAATGTTCTCAAAAGGAGTATATTTGGCAAATGCTTTGGCACAAATGTTAAGAGTTGTATTGCTTTGTCGTGTCAGGACTCTAAGAGAAATGGTACGATGCTGCCACCTTTTGGCATCTATCAAACATAACCATTGGCATTTTTAAAGAGGTTGTTTAAATAAACCATTTTTACACATTCCTAAATTTATGATATATTTAAAGTTATATGCTAAATCATACCTAATAATATGGAAAGCAATTCAAAAAAAAAGTCCACACCTGCAGTTTCTCCAGCAGATCCATATTTTGCATTTTAAGCTGGGCATTGGTCTTCTCGAGTTTGTCCAGCCTGTCTGATTCCTCCGAAAGTGGAGCGGCGTCCACCATCTCGTCCTGTAGGACGTGGTACTCCACCTCATAGGCATGCAGTTGCTTGGATATGTCTATCTCTAAAGCCTGCAGAACAACAGTGCCCTCCAGCCATTACCACGAGTTATCCAATAACCAAAACAATCTACCAAAAACAATATGTTGAAATTCAAGGTTGTTTAATACAAACTAATCCTGATCTACTATAGGTGTAAGCTAAAACCATGAAAAAGAACTATGGTTGCTTCCTGTTATCAGCTCAGGCGTGACTAACATAACATGGTCAGTAAAAATAGGAAATGCACAACAGATTAACTGTAAAATGTTCTGTGCAGTTCTCTATTTGTTCTGCAAACAGTCACATGATATTGTTCTGCCTCTGTGACTAAACCCCTGTTTGGAGGGTGTGGTTTTTTTCTGAGTTATTCTCAGAGGAAAATGCACAGAAATGTAATTTCTCTTTATACCTTGGTGATTGTTTCTTCCATCTGGTTGTGTGAGAGGGTGGGTATGGTAGACTTCAGGTAGTCTACGATGCTCTCAAAGCTGTCACACTCCAGAATCTCTCCCTCATGGCTGCTCAGCAAACACAGGGCCACCTTAAAAATCACATCTGTACCCTGGACAAACAGCAGGTCTGCCAAACACAATGCACATACATTCATAAAATATGCAGACAGAAACAAGAAAGTGACTGTAAACAGAACTAGCACCCTGATCTCCACAACTCTGCCTACTGGTCTAAGAACTGTCACTGAATTAAACAGCACAATACACACACAGCAGCTTAGAATAGACTCATACCAAAGATGCGGGAGACGAAGCCGAGGGGAAATTGGGAGGCGAAGAGTGTGAGAAACCATGGCGCTGCATACAGGCTAGGGCCGATCTCATGCTCCTCCAGGTGAGAATACAGACCACGATGGTAGTCATGCAGCAGCCGAGACAACTGGTACATCTGAATCTACACAGACACAAGAGAGGGCGGGTCGGGAGGGTGAACTCTGATCCGATACAAAGAGCCTGATACCTTGTTGTGGCCACTGAATCTTTCTCTAGTATAAAGGATTAAACATTAGCACAACAGATGATGAATAACCAGAGAGCAGGTAGCAGGTGGGTTGAATGAACAACTATTTGAAAGTTGAGAAGACACAGCTGGCAATATATTTGCCATAACTTTAATGTATACACAAAAAAAGACGTTGATTTCTAAGGAATTTTACTGTATATAGAGTATTTCAGGCTGTTTACCCAATTTTGCACATACTACAGTCCTCTGCATTTTGAAGGTCTGCAGCTTAACAGAGGCAAATCAGTAACTTATCTGCTGTACTACGGTTTCAATTGAGTCTTTGAAAAAAAAAAAAAAACCTGTCCAGTTGCATTCTTTATGCACACATCAAACACACTAGGGCCTTAATAAGTACAAAAGGTGTGGCATTAAAAATGAAAGAAAGGTCACTGCTCTCACCTGCAGAGAGATCATGTCAGGCCGGTACTGGCGCCGCAGCCCCAGATCGTACATTAAAAACTTCAGTGTGTCAAAGGCTTGCTCCTCGCTCATGTGCAGAAGCAGCACCCCAGCTACGAAGCTGATGCCCTGGCAGTAGCCCACCTCCGTATCCAATAAAGAGTAAGCCTTTAGCAGGTTATAGAGGGAAAGCTGGCCTGCTCCTAGCTGTGCACTGAAGTACGTGTGTGTCGGGAATGTGCGACCTGCAGCACAAAGGAGAATAACCACGTCACTGCATAGAAAAAATAACTGGATAATGTATATCATACATTTATATCAGCTTTATCAACCACACTTAAAGGAAAATTAATCTACAATCCATTTTAGGAAGTGTGTATAGTATAGTCTTGCAATCTGTATTCCTCATGGGGTCAGGGATAGCTCAGTGGTTAAGGCATTGGACTACGGCTCAGAAGGTCTCAGGGACAAACCCCTTAAGCAAGGCCCTTAACCCTCAACTGCTCAGATAATGAGATAAAAATGTAAGTCCCTCTGGATAAGGGCGTCTGCCAAATGCCTGAAATGTAAATGTTAGAGAAACAACACTCTAACAAAAGCAAAAAGGGGAAATAAGCGAGTTAAACTAAAAGTATTGCAGTAAAACTGTCATGACTTAATTTCATGTTATTCAAAATACATTTTGGCTAGAAATGTTTGTACAAATTCAGCTTCATAAATCACTTTATTTAAAGTAATTTTATTTTTTTACTTTTTAATGCACACAATTGTTTAAGTAGCAGAATTATACAGTCTAACATACTGTGGGAAATCATATAAACAAACATACTCTTTCAGATACTAAACAACTCCACCAGGGCTGAGACAAATATGCAATGATTTAGGAATGCGGTCTGCATTAATAATACAAGCTGCATTAATTTTTTTTTTTTAGCTACAGCAGTGTCCATAGTATTTTGACAGCAACACGGTTTGTCTAACTCTGTTCCCCACAACACTGGATTTGAAATTAAGCAATCGAGACGTGAGTGAAATTTAGGAACTACAGTTATGTTTTGCAAAGTCCCATAATTTTCCCATACTCAAAAGCAATTGTAAAAATGTCTATCTTATCATTTCACAAGTGCTTGAATACCATGAAGGTAGAAAGTTTTCTCATCATTCAACTGACTGCTTCAAAATCTTAAAAGCTCTACTAGAATGAAATGGAACTTGTTTAATGGCAGAAACATGTGGAAATGGCTTGGAACAAACTTAGGACTATGTTAAAAATAAGTCAATAATGTGCAAGTGGTATTTGTAAATGATCATGTGTGCAGTTCAAACAGAAAGATGTGTGTCCTCTGTAAGTTGGTGACAAAGTTTTAAGGATCAGGTGATCCACTTGCTGGAGGTTCACGAGAGCAGGCTCCGGGGCACCTCACCCAGAATTGTTATTGACAGATGTATGGCCTCCTTTTGCTCTTTGCTTCTTTAAATGTTTTACTGTGCTGTATTTGAAGTCTTCTGTTAACGTCAATTGGTTTTCTGAATTAGAAATGTCAAAAAGTTGTGGTTTGACTTGAATGCTGCATGTATTTTAACAACTAATTTATACCATGCATAAAAAGTTTTTTTTAGTTCAAGTGTATAGTTTAACATACAGTGAAACCTTGGACTGTGAGAAAAAAAATGTGCAAAAATTTGGAAAACAAACAAGTCTTGGTTTACGAGTATCGAGTATCATGTATCATGCATGCGCTTCTTGTTTTGATGCCGAGCGTCACGTGATCACAACTGAGCCAACGGTTTGTCTCTCTCTCGTGCTGCGGAATTGTGGATGATCGTCTCCCCTGCTGGGTCTTAGTACGTGTCCCTTACCGGTATAATCAACATCCGTGCACGCGTGTACTGTTTAATACAACACTGTGTGCACATACTGTACAGCACCTGCGCGCATAAATGGAAACACTTATCTGTCAGGAAATTTTTTTTTTTTTTTTTTACTTATTTTTAAAGGTAAAGTGCAGGTTAATTTGTTTTATTTTTACTTTATATTTTGTGCTACTTAGTTTTATGTATTTATTTTTCTGTGCTGTGGAACAAATAATTTGAGTTTCCATTATTTCTTATGAGAAAATTCAATTTGGTTTACTAATGTTTTAAAGCCCGCTGCTAGAACGAATTATGCTCGTAATCCAAGGCTCCACTGTACAGTTAACGATTAATCAGTTTTTAAGTAGGCACTGAAATAAATAGCAGACTTGTAATAAAAAAGCTGTGCTGTTTGACAACTGTGAATACTCAAAAGTGCTTAAGATAAGTCCCGGTTTGACTTGAACACCCCTCATATATTTAATATCCCTTTTTTTAATCCATGATATTCAAGGTAACAGATGAATTGCAGTAGGGGGGATCAGTAAGACTGGTTTTAAAGCAGTGCTTAGAGATCATAAGTCATACACAGTACCCAGGTCCACCAGGATGGCGTGCTGCTGTGTGGTGAGTTGCTTAAGCAGATCCTGGTAGGATGTATCGGGAGGCTGCTGCCGCTGAGGTAGACGGTGGCGTAGGCGATACTGCTGTGAGAGAAGCAGCCACACCTCACCTCTCCGACTTTTTGGGACACCTTCACACAAACAAACATGAACATACATACAGTATTGAACAGAATCCTTCCTGTTGAATTATTCAACAACAAATCTATTGTTGACAAAGACATTACAGATACAGTATTGTTTGATATTGTGAGTAGGGGGGAAATTTTCAGTTACCCTGGCAGAGAGCAGTTTGAATCTCATCTTTATCCCATTGCACTTTGGTCCTGCAAGGCACATTCAGCTTTTTCTCCCACAGTGCCTGCACCTCTGTAGGACACTCACCTACCTCCTGATAGTCCAGCTTCATTTTACGGATGTGTAGCTCATCTCGGCTGGCTAAATATAAAGCATACACAAGCAGGCACACAACTCTCAGCTGCAAATCTCTTACATTGATTTAACGGCGATTCAAATTAAGATTACAGCTGTATATAAAAGCCACTCAAATCTAATCAGTTATAAAAATATAAAAACAGTTACACAGCCATCAGTTTCCTGATGTCTACTGTCCCTGTAAGGACAGAAGAGTTAACGATGCCACTGAATTATCCACTTGTGGCCTTGCTCTGGCTTAAGCATTTCTACATCCAACGTTAGCAGGAGATAATGGCACTTAAGCAGCTACTGCAGCTCTTTCAACAACTATGATATGCAATGCAATTAGAATGCAGTAAGCTTCTCAAACTGTCCAACAAGACGCTCTAGCAACTAGGAATAGGACAAGCAGATGACTATAATGCACTGTTTTATCAAGATGTTAATTTTGATTCCAAACTTGCAGTAAGTTAATCTGTTTAAAATGCATTCTAGTCTTCCTTGCCTCTTTTTGTGAGTGAATATGTTGGCATGCCACTGGTTAAAGGCACTGCAGGCTGTTCATACATAGCCAAGCCTTCTCTCTTTGTCTTACCTTCTGCTCAAAACAAGCATTTTCAGTTTCTGTTGTCCTCAACACAGGTGACTCAAACACACAAATGCATGATGTGAAGCAAAGAGAAGAGGGGAATGGAAGACAGTGTCGTGATCACTTGAGGAAAAATACTTTGACCTTTTGTAGCCAATAGAGGGCAATATTTTACAAATAAATTCATACATAAATAAAGCTTCAACCTGAAAAACTAATCCATGACTGTCAATACACTTAAAAAAGTAGCATATTACATCTGATTCTATGAGAACTTGCTATAGAATCTGTATGATGCAGATGAGAGGTCAATAAAAATACTTTCCTAGATATACAGTATGAAAACTCATATCTTATATAAACCTTATATAATTAAATACATCTTTGTGACAGAATCTCAAAACAGAAAAAAGCACTCATGCCAACAGGAGAAACCACAAACACTATCGTGAGATTTTGTGTGTATTTATGTGTGTAAAAGAGAGAGAGAGGAGATCAGTGGCAAATCAACAAGCACAATGTTCCTAGTGTACACGCCTATGACTACTACATCTAGTGATGTGTAAATATGTGAGGGTAAAGCAGGCCCTCGGGCAGGTCAGGGAAGAAATATGTGCGATATGGCTGTGTGACACTAACCCTCCAGGCGCTGGTTCTCCTTTTCCATGCGGATAAGGAGAATCTGTTGATGAATGGCCTTCTTCCACAGTGCTCTATAATCAGTAGCGGTGCGGCATCCAGTCTCTCCTCTCAGACTTTGAGTGGAGGAAAGCAACCCGGATAGGGAATCCTGCTCTTGTTGTAAGGCACGGGGAGAAAGCGGCAGCAGCTCACTGCCATCCATTTCTATTAAAAAATCACAAACTCATATTCAGTGTTCAATATATTATATAGTTGAGTAAAAAAGATACCTTAGTGTTTAATTTCTTTCTAGAGCATCTGAAATGTAACCGTGTTTACCACTAACTAAACCTTTACATCCCTTCATACATCCGCTGTTTGGGTGGCAATTATTTACGAAGTTGGGTTGCCGGCTCAACGCCCAATTGTATCTGCACACTTGTCCAACACCTAAACCATCGATCCACCCCTGACCCCCATAAAAACTTGTGGCTAATTGATGGTGCTTCTAAAAAACCTTCACAAAAGTCTAATTACTCAAAATGACTTTTAACATGCAATGAATGGCCCAAAAATATCTGGAACAGAAAACAACTAATCACTGAAACTACTAAAATTGGTTTAAGAAGTTATTTTATTTTTTTTATGAATTTCATAGAAGACTGTTTGGTGACATCAAACTGTTTAAAGGGGTAGCTCATTGGTTAAGGCACTGGACTACGGTTTGGAAGATCCCAGGTTCAAACCCCACAACCACCACGTTGCCACTGTTGGGCCCTTGAGCAACCCTAACTGCTCAGATTTGTAATGAGATAAAAAATGTAAGTCGGTCTGGGTAAAAGTGTCTGCCAAATGCCTAAATGCCTAAATGTAAATGTAAAAAAAAAAAAAACAGCAGGACTCACGGCTATGATTTATAGTGTAACTATGAACATTTTCACATGCACAATGCGAGGAGAACTCAGGGGATTGCGACTAAACTGTGTAGTCTTAAGGAAAATTACTTATCAGTGGAGCTAATCAGAGAAAAAGGTCTCAATTTGCTAGGGAGCATAAAGAATGGACTGTGGAGCACTGGAACAAGGTCACGTGGTCTGATGAGTCCTGATTTACCCTGTTCCAGGGTAATGGGTGGATCAAGGTAAGAAGAGACATCACGCCTAGTGCATATCCTGTTATGATCTGGAGTTGCTTCTGTTGCTCGGGTCTAGGTTCAGCAACGTTTTATGCCCAAAGAACTAGGTCAGCTGATTACCTGAATATATTGAATGACCAGGTTTTTCCCCCATGAGTGGATTTTTTTTCTCTCTCTCTGATGGGCATATTCCACAAAAGAGTGGATCAGGGAGCATGAGTAGGGTTGGGTACTGAAAAATGGTGCCAATGCGGTTTTACTCTGGAGGGAAATATTCTTACTAAACTGCATAAACTTAGTGAAAAAATGCCACAGCGAATGCAAAGCATGAGGCAGTACAAGGAAATATTAGTGTGTGACTTTTTTTTTGGCTGTGCAGTGTATATCCCTTAACGGTGGAAATTTTCATTTAAAAATTAAGAAAAAAAGGGTGATTATATGATGATTTTCTGTGATTTCCTGAATTCAGACGTTATTTTGTTGGTCTGTTTTTTTGAGTCCATTGAAATAGGCCAGACAACACAAATTAGGAACATAAGGTAAAATAAAATAAAAAACCTTTATAAGTATTGTTACATCCCTGCCCCTGGGGAGAAGTACGATGTGTTTAAGTTGGCACACTTAAGGTGAGCAGTTAAACAAAACCAAAGATTCAAGTAGGGTTAATATTACAAACCACAATTAGCTGGTTCTCTTATCTCTTACTGATATATTTGGCAGAAATGTTGTCTCTACACACATTTGTTTGTGTACGTTTACAAACCAGTCTTGTGCATAGAGGCTGAGGCTTTGTTCATGGGTGAAGCCACCCTTAGGAAAATCTTCTGACGCCAAGACACTTTGCGCGTAGTCACTGCTGTCACCGAGTCACTGCTGCAACCAGACAACCTCCTATTTCTGTCCTCTCCATTACTGTCACACACACACACACACACACACACACACACACACACACAAACACACACACACACACACACACACACACACAGTGTTAGAGAGAAACAGTTGGAGAGTACAGATAAACTCATCCCATTAAAATCTTATTTAGAATTCTGGAGACTGAAATAATGAAGAAAAAGCATTTTATACTTTGTTACAATTTCCAAATATGAATTTTGAAATAAATCCACAAATATGCATTTTGAACAATCTAGATAAAAGTATAAAACAAATCTTTAATTTTGGAGTGTTCTTTAAAATACAAATAGCTTTTTCTTCATTTTTCCGGCAGGCAGGAATAAGACCTTGGATTTACAGTAGTAGAAAAATGTTATGTTAACAGTAAACCTGAACCCAATTCTCATGCTAATGTTATAATATAAAAACGTGCAGTTCACAAAGACAAAATATCACAAGATATTAGATATTAGTTCTGCAATTCTTAGAAAAAAGAGTACCGATTTATTAAACGGCTTTATGTGTGATGAAAAGAAAAAGCGTACCAGTTGCTTATGGTGGATTAATATGTAAGGAGACACACTGACTAAAGCACTAAGGCACATACAAAGTAGTTAGGTCAATATTTAAATGCAAAAGTGAGAGTAGGTTTTACAAACACTTCTATCCTAAAACATCCTTAAATATACAAGATGGCCACTTTATAGGAACACCTGTACCCATGCAGGTACATGCAATCATCCAACCAGCCAATAATGCAACAGAAACACAACGCATAAAATCACACACAGGTTACAGTAACAGCCTCAGTTCACAGCCAACATAAGAATGAAAAAAAATGTGATCTCGGGATCTTTGACCCGGCAACGCTGAGTATTTTAGAATAAAGAATCATGTCAAGAAATTAAAAACATTCAGTGAGCAGTTTTCAGATTCTGTGGAATAAAATGCCTTATCGTTAAGGGAGGTCAGAAGAAAACAACCAGACTGGTATGTGATGATGGGAGTAACTCAAATAACCAGTAAAGAAATTAAAAATTGTCCAACCCACCAAATCTTAAGGCAGGTGATCACAATAGATTTTAATCCTGTCAGCCAAGTTTCTGAAATACTGAAAAACCTCTGACTGTTAAAAAACGACCAGGTCTCTGCGATCACATTCTTTCTTCCTTCTGATGTTTGATGTGGACATTAACTGCAGCGGTTCACAGCGCACTACTGTCATTTGATTGGCTAACTGCATGGATAGACATGTTTCTTTTAAAGTGGCTGGTGGATGTACATGAGTGTATGCGTACCCATTAATCAAATAGCAAATAATAGATTAAAGAAAATTGAGGCTTGAAGACCAAACTAACTTGAGCTAGAAATATGAGATCAGAAAAAAAACAATACCCAAGTGTTGCTCCAACACCCTCATATTGTATATATTTCACAATAGTTTTTTACTGGCAATCTTCATACAGCAAACAGCGATTTAAGTCAAGCAAACAGTTATCAGATATGTGGTAATATTTTTTTAAGGAGCTTTCAACAGCTCTTTAAGTTATCACTCACTGGGTTCCATTTAAACTGTCGAACAGAAAAGCAGCAAAAAACAAAAAAAAAGTATTTTTTTATTTCTATAAAATTGGAATCCTTAGCCTTCAATATAACTAATTGTTGTTTTAGAGAGCTTGTCTGAATTCTGTTCGCATTTGAGGAAAGACTCCTTCAAGCCTGCAAGCTTCCAAGATAACTAAACATGGAAGTGTTTAGCCATTACATAAATACATTCTGCATGATGCCTCTGATTAATAATGTCTTACTACTATTCTCCATTGTATAATGAATTTATTACTCCTGAACATGCCAGAGCCCCACTGACCTCTCTGATCATGCAGAAGGTCACAGTTAATTTTCTTTCAATAACGACTTATAATCTGACTTTGACAGAAGTCACAATTTTTTTTTTTTTTTTTTTTATTAATGCACTCAATCTTAAATGGAAGTTTGGAGAGTAATATGTCTTTAGTAACAACACACACAAGGACTGGTAAGATGAATAGTGTATATAAAACCTTTGTTTTTAATGGCTGTAACTGTTGATATGATGACGCTCTTAGGGAAAAGACCTCTATTTAGCAGTTTTGGAAGGGTTCTCCAGCATCAGTGTTTAATAGTGGGACGTAAAGCTTTTCCTTTGTGTTATAAATTAGAAGGTCTTCATTATTTCTTGGGGACGTCACAGACTTCTTTAGGAAGTTTATGGTTTCTCAGTAACATGACAAGCTGTAATTCCTCTGTCTAATTATATTAACGGGAGTAAAAAAAAGAGGGTCTGACAGTACTGTAGCTCTTAAAGTAGCTCTGATGTCAACTCAAGTGAGGGTTTAATCACCTCATCCTTTATGTCTGACAGGTAAAGGTGAGATTCCGTGCACATTTTAGTACATTATTGTTCCCACAGTAATAGCATATTCACACAGATCTGAAAAGCAGTTACTCTAAATAATAAATTGATTAAAAAGTTATAGTAAATATTGCTCTTTAGCGAAAAAAAAAACATTGTTTATACAGTATGTGGTGAGGATTTTCCTGGAAAACGATGCCATCAGCGATCGATTCACTAGTAGCGGACAGTTTCCCCCTCATGCTACTACTTCTGTACCTTTTTATTCTGCTACCATGAGAGGGGTGTACTGAAAGGCAGTAAATATAATGCATGGCAGCTGCCATAAAAAGAAGAAGAAGAAGAAGTGCATACTGACAGTTGCAAATGCTCAGCAGATAAACAGAAGGTTTTGCATGATGAACTGGCTGAGCGACACAGTGAAGGAGGCTATAGACAGTTATAGAAGTTATCTGCAGACATGACTTTATGGATATATCAACACAGGTCCAGGAACAGTAACTCATTTTTTTATGAATTGTTCTCTTACTTTGGTTGTAGCTTCTAATTCTATAAAAGAAAACAACAAGTATGCTGTACTGTTAGCTATAAGACTATGTGTTCGAGCTACAGTGGCTAGCAAGACATACTAACTTTAGCTAATGTTAGACCACTAATTTTCATGCCATTTCTCTGCAGATATCAGTATTTAAAAGTATTTAAAAAGAATACGTCATGAGGAAGAGAGATGGCACCAAAGGTCCAATCCACTAACCCTTTCGACCATCTATCCATGGGTTAATAAGCGAAATTTAACTTTCTGCACATAATATACCATATTTTGGATTATATTTTAAAGATCAAGAATACATATTTTAAAACAATCTATGTCAAAAGTGACCTGAGAAACATATTGAAAGGGGAGCAACTGTCTGCGGATTTCGATAAATTGTCCAGCACCAGAGGCATTCCCATACACAGTGAGGTCAATAAGTATTTGATCACCCTGTGATTTTGCAAGTTCTCTTACTTAGAAATCATGGAGGGGTCTACAATTTTCAGCACAGGTGCACTTCCACTGTGAGAGACAGAATCTAAAAAGAAAAATCCAGAAATCACATTGTATGATTTTTTTCTGACCATCAAAGGCCTGTTATTTTGCTTTTAAATAGTCCATATGCTTCTTACAGATCCACTCCTTGGTTTTCCTGGCTGTGTGCTTTGGGTCATTGTCATATTGTCAAGACCCAGCCACAACCCATCTTTAATGCTCTGACTGAGGGAAGAAGGCTTTTGCCCAATATGTCACAATACATGGCCCCCTTCATCCTCTCCTCAATACAGTGCGGTCGTCCCTATATATATATATATATATTCAGATACTCATTTGTCTTCCTCCAAACACGGCGAATGGATTTAAGCCCAAAAAGTTCTACTTTGATCGTATGTGACCACAGGACTTTCTCCCATGACTCCTCTGGATAATTCAGATAGTCCTTGGCAAACTTTAGACGGGCCTGTACATGGGCTGACTTAAGCAGGGGAATCCTCTGTGCGATGCAAGATTTTAAACCATGAAATCTTAGTGCATTACTGATAATAGCCTTGAAAACGATGGTCCCAACTCTCTTCACGGCATTGACCAGATCCTCCCGTGTAGTTCTGGGCTGATTCTTCACTATTCTTAGCATAATTAATACCCCATGTATCCACTTAGACTTTGGCTGATTGTGGGGTTCACAGGTGTCTTTTTGACAGCTAATGACCTCAAACAGGTGCTACTAATTTAGAATCATGAACAAAGTGTAGCTGGACTATTTAAAAGCAAAAATAATCTTTGAGGGTCAGAAATCTGGCTGATAAGCAAGTGATCAAATACTTATTTGACACAGTAATAATGAATCATACAATGATTTCCGGATTTTCTTCCGGATAATCTTTTTAGATTCTGTCTCTCACAGTGGAAATGCATCTATGCTGAAAATTGTAGACCCCTCCTTGATTTCTAAGTAAGAGAACTTTACTCACTGTAAACAGGCTTTAGAGCTTCTTTTTGAAAGCCAGAAAGATTAAGTGTGCTGTGCAACACTTTTGTACAACATACAGTGTCTAGTGTTTCTTATTTCCTCTTACTCTTCACATATAAGATAGATTAAGGTAAGGGTTAGTAGGTCTGATCTCTAAAATGTGAAACTATTAGAAATATCAAATAAATAAAAACATTGTGTTTAAGTTTTTTTTTTTTTTGGGGGGGGGGGGGGTTGGGTCATAAGGGTAAGCACTGTGGCCTTGCAACTCCAGGGTTGAGGATTCAATATGAAACTTGGAGTTTTGATGTTCATGTGCATGGAGTTTTGATGTTCTCCCCATGCTTGGTGGATTTCCTCTTTACTACGGTTTCCTCTCATAGTCCAAGGACATGCAGATTTGGCAGACTGGTTTCCCCAGATTGTCCGTTGTTGTTGTTGTGTGTGTGTGTGTGTGTGTGTGTGTGTGTGTGTTTAGATTAGTAGAAAGCTGTAGCTTTTGTAATTATGCTAGCAATATGAGGATGGTTTCAGATGTTAGTGCTAAAGTTTAGGTTCATGTTTTAGAGCACTAAACAGCAGACCGAAGCGCCATGCGGTTTAACAAAGGTAGGTTTCCTGGTTCCTGTAGATGCCAACAAGTAGTCCAGCAGTGAGGAGCAAGAAAAAGACGATGAGAGAAAAGCAAATTCTCTCAGAGAAAACGGCAAAAGATTAATAAGGGGTTAAAAGTCAGACAGACATTGCTGCCCGCCCAGTGTTACTGCATGGCATCACTACCCTCCTCCTGTCCAAGGGGTAGTGGTAGGTTTTCAGCCAGCGCCCCCTCTCACCTCTTGGGGCTGTCCGGCAGGGAGGCCAGTGAGCCGAAGGAGCCCAGGTAAAAACTTTTCAGGAAAGTGGAAGTGGAGAAGGAGGAGGGAAGGTTGAAGGAAGACTCCCCCTCAGAGACACTGCGTTTTCTTGGCACACGTACCAGACTGAAGAGAGATTACAGGCAGACAAGTACACTGCTGTGGCAGAACAGTTAGGGACAAAAGATGGCTCTTTGGAATAAGCAATGAACGCTCAAATTCCTCAAATGAGCAATTAAAGGTGTTTCGAGTTAACATTCTTTAAAAAAAAAAAAAAAAACTGCTTTAAAGGCAGAATCTGAAACTGAAATAGCTTCTCAATAATTTCAAGAATCTTTTTTTTTAAGTAGTGATGTTATCAAAGGTTGATTGATTTAGTTAAAATCAACTGGGCATTCAAAGAGTTATAGACAAAATAATCTATGTCAGCGATTTGATCAATTATTTGAATTAGTGTTTAATTTAGCAATACACAGCAACATGCCTAATATATTTACTAAGTGTTAGCTTGCATATTACTTTTGCAGTAATATTTCACTTATCCTTGTGATCTTTTTATCTATATAAACATGTTCATCACAAGGAAATATATTTAAAGCCTCAGCATTTCTGTATTACCAAATGATATCTGCATTTTTCTCACACCCTTGTTTTCATCAGTGCAGATATTACAGAACCAAATCAACACATTATATGCTCTGGCTCTCAAATAAAAATCTTTAAATGACAGTTTACCCTGACAGTTTAAATGACAGTTTAAATGACAGTTTACCCTGACAGTTTACCCTGACAGTTTACCCTGACAGTTTACCCTGACAGTTTACCCTGATGTTGTATTACTTTTTTCATGTGAAAAAAGAAGCCACTAAGAAAAGTGTAAAAAGTACACCACAACCCCTAGTGCCATCTAGGACTTGTTAATCTGTATTTCTTATGAGACCGCAAGTGCTGACTAGGCTAAAGATAAACACAGCCACGAGCTGATCATGTGAAACAGGAAGTGATGTGTTACCTGCTCTGCAGCAGCTCTGGAGCAACAGATTGTTGTCTGTGCAGAGGAACCTTAGGCTGTGTCGGTAACTCTGTGAAAGAGATCCTCTTCTTGATTGGAGGGTGGCTGAAGGTGTGTGCTCTTCGGCGAAACAAAGGAGCGTCAGGGTCCTCGTCCAAGGCCACAGGGGGAGTCCCTGGAGGGGACTCACCAGGGGACTCGTCTGGCTGCATGGCCAGAGATTAAACAGACGGCTTAGTGACCAATATATAAAAATGAACATATGTTTAAGAGCAGGCAGATAAAGAACCATGATCCTAAAACTTAAAAATAACTAAAGCTTTACTAAGTACACAGTACTACACTTTTTTGAGAGATTTTAATATCTACACAAAATCTAAAATAACTACACTAAAAACACACATTCCTTCCACAAATGCCACATCATATAACAAAATTCCAACACAAAAAACACACATACACTCTATCGAATCCTCTACAGTAAGGCCACCGTCACAGCCAACCGACACACACACAGAAGCCAAATACCAGGTGTGCCCCTGTGAACAGCACCCACTTACCCAGAGACGTCTCTCAGTGCTCTCAGTGTGTATCCCAGAGCTTTATCCCTCTCTGAAGTGGCAAAACTGGAGACTGCACACATGCTCTTAGATCTATTGTATGCTAATAACCCTTTAGTCGTGTGACTAAAAAACATCACCCATGCATGATCTGGCCATGTTTACTACCCCGGTTATAGGAAAGGCTCATTCTGGTTCACTTCCTTGCTCTGTTTCCTGTCCTTATGCTCTGGGGCCTAACCTGGTGCTCTCCCTTAACACACTTTTCAGCTGAGCCAGGAAACCAGCAACGGCTGCACAACGCACTATACCAGTCTATTTCTGTAAGTCACCCCTTCCCCCTCCCATTATTCGCCAGCCAGCCTGCCACTGCCAAGGCTAAATTTGGGAAAAACACTGATTATCTACAAGACGAAGAAAAACACACAGACTATAGTTGAAGCTTTCTTAGCAAAACAGCAATATCTAAGAGATACCACAGAAAAGTGCTTGTTGTAGTTCAGCAACAGAAATAACAGATAGGAAGGTTTCATAATTAAATTTCTATTTAACATTTCAAAATATTGTTCTAATCAATAAATTAGAACTGGACTGACAACTGGATAATAATTTCATTAAGCTCGCTTATGGGATTTGCTCTAGGGTTAGGGTTAGGATTAGTAACCAAAACTTCTCAAAAAACAAAGCACATGACCTGAGCCAGGCATGCATATCAAAAATTTACCCCCGCCCTCCCTTTTAGGTGTGGTGAGCAGGATACACGGTGTGGCAGGACAGTTAAGCAGCAGGCCTGATTACTGTGAGATGGGATAACAAAAATGACGCAGAGGCCTCACAGCAATAGCACTGGTTAAGACGTGTTATTGTTCTCTACAAAAACTTCGTTGGCCAGCAAATCACAGCAAGACCAGGGATCATCATCATCATACTCACACACACTTCACATTCCACATTTAAGTAAAACAGAGCCATTATGAAGCATGTGGCTCTGGAAAGAGAATGCAAAAATTTGAAAGTAAGCTTTTTATGTGGATGCTAGCAAACAGGTTATAAATCACAGACAGCCTTCATACCACGGATAAACCACACGCGGTGTGATATTTTCAGTTTGAGTGGGTGTTCTTATACTTCCTTTAAATGGAATTTACAAAGACTATGTGAGGGGGAGTAGAGTTCAGAGAGGATACTCACTCGGTCAAAGCTGCCCATGCTTCCTAGACGCATGCGCATCCGGTTTGCACCCTGGAGGAGAGAGCGATAGAGAGAGAGATCGAGAAAGACAAAGAGAGAGAGACTAAACTGAGCTTCTGTATGTATACAGTTTTGCCCAAGGGTATCACTGGAAAATAAGGAAACCTACCCAAGCACGTCACACACAAACTCACACATATGGGAGAGAAATAAAGCTTAAAAAGTTTTTTTGATCAGCTCTTAGGCTAAAATGACACACATTGACCCACACTGAAAAACATCAACACACATACACACCCTTGAAAAGATGTTCTCCAGGGAGCTGGTGAGGGAGCTGCGTGCCTTATTTTTCAGCAAGTCCAGCTTGTTCCGTCCAGCTCCACTCTCTGAACTTATGGCACTCTGCAACACAAAGAAAAGGATGATTAGGGACTAAACAGATGCAATGTATACACTAGTTAGCCCACAGCATGAATTATCTTGTTACAAGATCTTGCACCCGTCAAGGGGAGGAATATACTGTATTAGAGAGCAAGTGAACTTTTAAGGTTCCATGTTCCATAAGCTTTAAGGTTCCATGTGGGACAAAATAAAATTGGGCAAACGCAAAGATCTGAGTTCTCAACCCTTAAAACGTACAATGAAGTAAAATGTCATTCAATCTGGATCAGGGCATCTTCCAAATGCCAGTAATGTAAAGGCACATGGAGAGTTCAAGATGTTGATTTGGTCTTAAGATTTCCCACATCTCAATCCAATAGAACATCTGTGGGATGTGCCAGGCTGGATATCTAATCCATTCAACTCACATAAAAGATCTGTTTCTAATGACTTTGTGCCAGATATCACAGCACAGCTTGAGAGAGCTTTTGGAGTGCACACCTCAATAAGTCAGAGCTGTTTTAGCCTGCACAAGGGGGACCTACACAATGTTAGGCAGGTGGTTTTAATCCTGTGGGTGACTGATGTATGTAAACAACTATGTTCACTCTAGTCTGCAAATATATGTAATAAACATTATTCAGACCACATGAAGTTTTAATAAATACTGTGCAAAGATGACCAGAGTCCAGGGATACAAATGAGCTTTTGAACACAGAATGGTAAAATGTGAAGTGTTACGAGTGGAAGCCACTGCTGAGGCTGCTAGAGTTACTCTGAAATGCACTTTGTCTCCCGGTGGTGGATTGAAGCATGACATCAGCGCTCTGTTTAAAAAAAGCTCTGAGTGTTCTTGCATTAACACATCCTGAGAAGGAGGCGTATGTTTGTTTTTCCTAAGGACAGATCATATTATCAAAAAATCTCATCAAAACGGCACAGGATGCTGTATTCTAATCCACACAGATTTAACATTTACAGTCTGGCTTATCCTCTTAGAGACATGACGCACAGCTTGTCCCTCAGCATGAATGATATGTGTGCTATGTATTTTGTGTCGTACCTGAGGACCTTCTCCAATATGGACGTGCGTCTTCTGCTTGGTCTCACACAGCTGCCTGAGATGAAGAATAACCAGCTCATTCTCTTCCTGATCACAACTTGGCTTCATCTTCTGCACAATGGAAACAGAAAACAGTAACAGACGATTAGAATGAGCATTTAATTTTATGGATGGTAGAATTTCCTTTTTGTGATTACCTGTACACGTTCAAATATGTCTGCCTGCTCATTATCACTCAGCTGGGAAAGGTATTTTTGAATGGCCAGCTTTGCTCTAGGAGGGTACAGTCCTGCGATTGCAAAATAAACAAACTTTTTATTTCAGTCAATAATTGGTTTGTGTGTGTGTGTGTGTGTGTTGGTGTGTGTGTGTGTGTGTGTGTGTGTGTGTTGGTGTGTGTGTGTGTGTGCGCACAAATAAAGGAAGTGTCAGCTTCACCTTCGATCCGCTCACAAAGCTTGTGCAGGTCATGCATTGGACAGGCCTCACATAATTTAATCTGGGTTTTGGAGCTCTGCAATGCTGCAGCTGTACTGAAGGCCTGCTTCATAGTCAGCATCACCTCATCCACCTGAGAGGAAGAAAACCATTCCACAATAATAATTCAACACAATGCTATACACATTGCAAAAACGAGGGGTTTGTTTCCATTCACCTGTTTTATAAACATTTTATACAATAGAGTGACAGAAATATATAGTTAGAATAAATATTTTGAAATTGAGATATAAATTGAGATACAACTTTAATTAACTGAAATTCAGTTTTATTTGTATAGTGCTTTTAAAAATCGTCACAGAGCAGCTTCACATATAAACCCTTTTTAAATAAAATAAAAAAAAAAACCTTTAAAAAGTATAGACTATAACTATCATTTTGTCTCTGATGAGCAAGCTTCGGGGTGACAGTGCCAAGGAAAAAACTATTTATGATGATAAAAGGAAGAAACCTTGAGAGAAACCAGACTCAACAGGAAATCCATTATTTGAGTGATATCGGGTAATATGCAGTTTGATTTATGGTCACACTATCAGGCTAAATATTAGAGATATGTGAAAGAGAAAAAAAATCAACATAGTTATAAATCATGATTTTTTTGTATGGCGTTTCATGTATCGCCAAAACTTTTTTTCACTAGTTGATCAGAATTAGATGGTTTTAAGTTTGATTGACCATGACCAGTGATTAGAAACTCATTTTCATGGCGTTATCAAAAACTGGACATGTATAAAGCCTCCCATCTGCCTTTTTCTCCAAACCCTGCGGTCAAATTAGACTCAAACCCACACATTACACACGCTTGCATCAGTCACAAAACACAATGGGTGTAAATTACACAAAAACCACGTGCATTAGGGATCTCATGTGCCCGCATGCTTGTCTCATGTGCCTGCGTGCTTGCAGCCACTCAACCTAGCGCGCCCACTTTCAAGTTGATTTGAGACTTTGGAGGTATCTGAGGCAATAAAAAAAAAAATCACAGTTTTTCCTACAGGTGGCGCACTCTGTACTATTTACACATTTTCATCCTGTGTGGTAGGAGTGAATTATTTGTCAGGTTTCCTTAGAAATAATAATTATGTTGGATGATAGATACGTGCTGCTCAGTAACAATAAGGCTGTTTTTGGCTTTATTTAATTCAAGTTAGATGTTAACTTTTGTTTATGAAGTTAGTTTGTATTGTTTAAATCCTATGCTTGGTTTTTGGATGAGGAAACTAATGTTATACAGAATGGGCTACATTTAGTTAATGTAATTTTTTAATGGTCTAAAATTGGGAAAAAACGTAATATCAAATCAGGATACTTATAGAATCACAATTTTATTCGAATTGCCACCTAGATATTGTGATATCTTCTCAGTAGGTGTCTGGTGGTTCACATCCTTCTATAAAATATAAAACGTTTGGACAAGCACCAATTAGGTGTTGATGTACACTATATTTTTTCACTGCATTTTCACTTTTTACTACATTTTGGAAAATGGCCATGGGAAATTTCTGCCCATTCAGCCACAAGAACATCAGTGAGGCCAGACAAAAAAGTCCATCGCACAGTGCTCCAATTCATCCTAAAGGTGTTTAATGAGTTTGAGGTCCAGACTCAGGCCAGTTGACTTCTTCCAGTCAACCTTGCCAAACCAGGTTATGCTATAACAAGTTTGGATTTGACCTATTAGACCGAGTGGAGGGAAATATTAACCATACAATAAACAAAGTATAGCCAATTGTGTGCTTGAATCTTTGGGGAAGTACTACATATGGATGATCATGTGTCCATGTACTTTCGGCTGCACAGTATATCTGAAAGTTCTTGTGCTTGCAAAATATTTTGCTAGTACCTTAAGCCAGAATTTGTAGCCTTGACTTTTGTGTTTTAGTTGCAGATAGACATAAACACAAGCCAGACAACACTTGCTTCTTGCTGTCAGTCTAAAACACTTTGATTCAACACTGAGATTGTGTTACCAGAGCTGATAAAAAACGGTGTCCTTCATACTTCTAAATAAGACTTGAGTGTTCGCCATCAGAGCCAAAAGCCTCAAACATACATAAATGTTTGATTTGTACATCACTCGCAAAGTAAACTTGAAATGAGAGTACTGGGCAGATTTTTGTTCACTGACTTAGTCAGGTTCCATATCGGCTTTATGTTAATTTTAGTCTATTTTTGCTGGTGTGCCCTGTGATGTCTGTCCAGGGTGTATCCAGCCTTGTGCACCAAGTCCCCTGCGATAGGCTCCCTGCCCCCCTCAACCCTGCACAGGCTAAGCAGTACAGAGAATGAGAGAAAGAAATGAGTGTGTGGTTAAGCTTTATGCTTAAGTTTTTGGCAGGTACAGTATAAGACCAAGAGAACCCTGAGGAAACCCACACAGACGGGACAGAACATGTACAGAAGCACCACACAGACAGTAACACAAGCTAGGGCACGTTGGAGCCGTGAAGTGACAACTGTGTCAGCTAATTTTCTATAATATTACAATATTACGAAGAAAACTTTCCTCGCCGATTATCTGACATAACCTTATAATGCACCTTCATTCAGTCCCATTTGTATTGCACAGCAGAATACAAACACATTCAGTCCCATTTGGAGCACAGGCAGAATAAAAGATTAAACTGCTCACCAGAGATTCATTGGCACACTGGAACACGTAGCAGAGATACTGGCCGGGTCCAGACTCCACCACATCACGACAGATGAACCCAAAGTGATCTGTCTGCTTTACTCCCTGTGTGTGACAAGTGTTGTACAGAAAAATTACAACAAACATGCAGGACAACCAATGCAATAAATTATTATAAGGGTTTCTCCACGAATGTTTTAATTTTTATCTTTTTGATTATAAAACTCTAATAATGTTGTCAGCAGGGAAAATTTAATTAATGCTTTAACATGATTTTTGAAAGTTCAAATTGAGATTTTAGATGGTCGTTTCTTAAAAATGTTATCAAAAACACCCTTAAATGCTATTTAAAAGTTTTAAACAAAGTGCATAAACAACAGATTTTTTTAACCTGACAAATGCCTCCTACACACAAATCACTGCACGTTTAGAATGTTGAAGCGTATGAAAGTGTCACTAAAATAAAAGCAAGATAAATACGTTTATGTCAAATATAATTCTGCATTACACTCTAAAATGTAATGTGCCAATTGAAACAATGTCATTTCCGACAAGCGAATTAGGAATTTTAACATGTGGGAATTGAACTAGGTCGTTCTCATCACCTCCTCGCATGAGGGCTGGAGCTCATACGTGAGAAACCCATGTGGATAAATGCTAAGACAAATGGTGCCATCTTTATACGCACCAAAGAGTGTTTTTTTTTATTACATACTTTTCCTTTATGGGTAGAAGGAAAAGAGGGTTGGGATGTTACCTCTGAAATGTATTATGTGAAATTATTAGAAATAATCAACAACTTGTACTTGTTATTTGCTAGCAACAAATAATTGGATAAATTATAAATATATTCCTCTTTTTTTTTTTAAAGAATTTTTTTTAAACAAATAATTAAATTATTGACAATCTTTTGTGATTAAATAACTGCACATCAACTATTATGTGATTAATTGTGAAGAACTAGCTACCACCACACATTTATTTTAGGCGCTGCAATAATTGCCCAGAACAGGTTCTGCACAATGGGTAAAAGTTTATGGCAAAAGGTTTGCAGAATTTAACATAAGTTTAAAAATCGTAAACTCCAAAATGTTGAATGGTCAAAAGCTACAAAACACTGAATGCAAAGTAAACTATTCTTGTCAGATTTAAGATTCAAAGACTCAAAGAACTTTATTAATCCCAGAGGGAAATTACTTATTCTTGGTTACAGTAAGTGAAGCCACTATAAACAACTACCCTCCCAGTGCCAACGCTATAGTATAAAGACCATATGCTTAGAAAGCAGCTTGACATTGAACCTGAGCTGGGAATAGGGGCAACTTAAAACATAAACAAAGCCTTAAGGTAAATCCCAGGCTACAAACCTGGGAGCAAAACGAGATATCTTTGAAATTTTTCTCCAGCACCACTGTCTTGCTGTCTGGGCTGATGAGATTCACCTCGAAACGTCCCACCTAAAGACACAAAAAACAATGCTGATGGAAAATTATTTTAACGCAGCAACTTCTGATCTCATCTTATAATAGACCTGGTGACTTTGTGTAAAAATACAACAAACACACACACATATATACACTCACAGACACACACTCACAGACACACACTCACAGACACACACTCACAGACACACACTCACAGACACACACTCACAGACACACATAAATTAGCAAGGTTGTGTAAGATAAGCAAATGATTTCTCAGAGCTGAATTCAGAGAAACAGTTCTGAGCTCTCATGGAGAATTTTTAACCTTGGGTGGCCATTTAAAGACCGGTTGAGTGACTGCTTTTCTGGCATGCAGGATAATTACTCAGACATATTTAGTCCAGAATTCTATTAATATCACAAACACCATGCACGAAGAAAACATGGATCTCTAAAATAAAGGGTGGTTTAAGACTTGAGCGTAATTTAATATTACAGATGGCAGCGCTGATGGAAGAAAGTTTATTCCACTCAGCAAGTTTTGCATGTTTTATTAAAGCTAGCCATTAAGTTGACA
Organism: Clarias gariepinus; assembly: GCF_024256425.1. Classification (NCBI taxonomy): domain Eukaryota; kingdom Metazoa; phylum Chordata; class Actinopteri; order Siluriformes; family Clariidae; genus Clarias; species Clarias gariepinus. The sequence goes on from NC_071104.1 coordinate 16,748,897, forward strand.
ATTATAATATCTGCAACATTTGACACAATTGAGACAGATCTGTACAAAGTGATACATATGCCTTGAATAGAGTGCATTTTGTGTGTGTGTGTGTGTGTGTTGTGCTTCTGTTCAGGATGTAATTGTGTGCAGTCGTACCTGAAACAGCATAGTGCGATTCTTGTCTGCGTCAGAGGGCTGAACGTTGTTAGGTGCACTAGCATGTCTCCTACGTGTTGGGACTTTGGCTCCCGCTTCTCTGGGAATCTTCTGTAAGCCACCTGCCAAGCTGTTGCAACGAGTGCGAAACTCCTGCTGCTCAAACCCCGAGTCCTCCTGAATGCACTCGGGGAAAGCATTGCGCACGCTACCTGCTTTCTCATTTGTGTCTGTGAGTGCCGTCTCGGAGAGAGATGCGCTGAGCGGGTCGTCTCCCATGGTGAACACCACCGGCGTCTCCACAGAGCGCTGGCCATTCAACAGGCGCAGACGCCTACGCTCTGACTCGTGCTGCCGAAACAGGTCGATGCAGTCGTCAATCAGGGTGGAAGGGGCTTTTTTGTAGTTTACTGTCACGTTGCCACAGTAAAGCACTTCAAACTTTTGCGAGTTGTAAAAAGACTCCTCAGCCTCCTGCTTCGGTTTGCTTTCCTCTTTGAGTGCACTTTTGGAGGCCTGTCGGATGCTGCTAATGACCTCCGACACCTGTGGGTGAAGAACAGATTTTTATCACTGTCGAATGTCAAACTGGGACATATTCGTCATGAATTTACCATTGGAATGCAAGTTCACTGTTAAGACAAAGGGTGATTTCAGGACCACTGGAATAGAGAAACAGATTAAAAGGAAAACCAGCTTAAAGTGTCTTAGTAAGATGTTGAACCAATACAAGTCTCTAGTACACCTTTCTGTCTTTGGAAGTATAGTAGGACATTAAACACCATACTTCCAAACATGTTAACTGAGTCAGTGTTTTATAATGGTTATGGACAAAAACACTCACTAACTTTGTAGTTGTCTTTCTATCCAACGGGACAAATGGACTATAATTCCTAAAAAAAAAATAATAATCCCTAAACGTCAACTCGGTGACAATTAATGAATAAAGAAGGACAGTTGCTAAATTAAATCACAATATTAAAAAAGCAACTCACACTGGTTAATCACATTTACACACCAGGTTAGACACATTCGCATTGTCTTGAAGCTGACATCAATCTTGACTAATTTATTTAAATAAGAAGCTGAAACTAAACTAAAAGCCGTTAAAAAAAAATCATCTTGGCCGGACAATAGTCACATAAACCTTAAAGCAGGCAAGTCAGATTTTTCCATAAAGTCAAGTTAAAAAAAAAAAAAAAAAGAAAAAAGAAAAGGCAGGAGCACTGAAGTAACAGTGATAGTGATAGTGATAACGGTCTCATCCAGGTGTCTTTCAACGAGCCGGAATGTTCCTGTTACTTTTACTGACATGAAGCACAAGCCCGGCTTTGTAAGCAAATTAAACTGATTTACATTAGCTAAACATGCCTCACTGAGAGAACACAAACAGCACTCTGGTTACAGAATTGGGAAATGTGCCAACTAGACTTAGAGTTGATAAAATAAAATGCTAGAGGCACCAAATGCCAGAACAACCTTCACACACGGCGTACATATGCCAATTTTACTGTCCTAATAAAGATCAGTGTGGGATGTTCAGCCGGAGCGGTATCCTAGTACACTAAATCCAGTGACTGGTAAGTAATCATATTAGAAATAACTGAAAGTCTGTGACTTTCAATACTCAATTAATTCTGCAGGCTCCTGGGTAAATCGCAGACAAAACATTCATACTCCAATGGACATGCAGTCCTTGGAGCTGAGAAACACAGGGCTCTGGTCAACAACAAGGTCAAATGGATTACTTGTTCAAGGCGGCAATTGAGAGTAAACCAAACACAACTCCATGCTGTGTACACTCATGTCACTGCTCAAGATAACAGGCTGCGGGTTTGTTTGTCCAATGCATTTATCTTCATTATAAAAACATTCACTGTGTAAAGTTTCAGTGGTTAAACTGTATATTATGAATGCAGTTGCGTGACCATGACAACCTCTTGAACCATGTTAAGGCCTCGCAATGTAACAGCTAATAACCATTATACCACACCTCAGCGAAAAATATTTGTGGCTGCACAGATCATTCCTAGGCAGGAAACAAGCATAATATGGCCTAAATACAACATTTTATAAAGGCTTTACTTCATGTCCTGAAAAAAAACTGACATGTCGTAACTCTGACACAGAACCTGACTTGTGAGAGCAAGAGAAAGGGCGTAGCTGCTCATAGTTAACTGACAGATTGCTTTTTTCCCCCAGATATTGCATGAGGATTTATATCAGACATTACAGATCAGTGACAAAGTTGAAGATTGAACTACGACTACCAAAAAGATTTAAAAAGAAATGTGTCCCATGTTAAATGTAAGCAAATAGCGCTGTCTACTATTGCTGTTTTCTGTTGTACTACGTCATACATGAGGTCATTATTTGTTTTAACCACATTTCTCCCTATCTATGTACAGGAAGTCCCAACTGGTTCATTAGACCTGTTTATTACACAACATTACAGATGCAGGTATCAACACAAGCTTCCTCAAAGATGCATAAGACCTGTTATCTTACTACTCAAGCAATGTCACTGAGATTCGGAGAAGCACATCTCCCAGTTCTTCTCAAGTGAACAAACACCTGTAATTAGCTAAGCAGTTCATGGAAGGCTAAAGAATTGTCAAGATTTAAATTATACCTATGCTTATTAATAATACAATGCATCCCAATTTACTGGGATGAGTGGTAAAGCATTTTATCCTAACAAGAAATAAGTTCAAATGACATGGCTTAACTCCCAACATCCACCTGTTAAACATCCATTATATGCTCTTGTGTACTGGATGACACTCTCTGCCATCTTACTTTTTATAATTAAAATTATTAAAACCCTTTGTGTATTAGAATAGCTTATAAAAATCAAATGCATATGGTATGCCACACTTTACAAAGTGTGTGACCAGCCCTTTTGTTTAGGTGACTAGGGCAGGATTTTGGCCAGGTTTATTTTATGCTCGGTTGCTGCTGCTCACTGTAGTCGCTGTCTCATCTTTCTGGGTTGCGCATAAGTCCCAGCCACACTGCAGCCAGAGAGAAATCCATGCTAAGGGTCATTGTGTAGATATGACTCAGATGGACAGAAAACACAACCAGCAGTCTATTTATGGACTCAGCAGAGCTATGTTTCTCTTGAACACTGGTTACTGACAAAAGCCTGTTTTTATTACAAAATTTTATGTATTAGTCTGTTTTATAGAAACATTCATGTGACATGACTGATGCTGTTTCAGGCAGATGACAGAGTAAACCTGATGTGGGCAAATTCCCAGTGCAGCTCTATTCTTTTAGAAGAACACTATAATCAAGAGACACCAACTGTCCTACTGTACTATAGAACCTTTATTGAGTGTCCTGCTTTCTCTTCAACCACTTTGTTCAATAAACCAGAATAAACAAGTAGTGCAACCCATTTACAGTAGAATGTAATTGGAAGTGGCATGGATTTACTGTCAATTAATGTTGGTTTGCAATGAAACATCAAATTCAGTCCTTAGAATTGAATGGAGGCACCAATGCACTTATAAGGACAAAACTTGATGTAGTAGATGGATAAGGGTGGCCCATGACAGTTTAGCGGTCCATTTACGTACAGGGTAAAAAAACATCTGAAATATGTCTCATTCACCACCTATACCGCGTAATCCTAAATTCAGAGTCACAGGGGCCTGGAGCCTTTCATCCTTGATTACATCATATAAAACAAAAAAAATGGGAAAAAGAAAAAAAAAGGAAGATGGAGTGGTTAACTTAACACAAGACAAAGTTGATAAAGCAATGTTGAACTACGCTATTTAGAAATAATTTGATTTCGATTATATTTTACAGCTTATTGTTTACATTTTTACAATCTGTGTGTTTTGTGTGCCCTTTAAATTGTTTGTGCCAGCCCTGGGCAATATTCCCGGCAAGCCACACCTTCCGAATGATAAAATCAGATGGAATTCCTATGTTTAAGATAAACCATTTGTTTAAGCACTTTGAATCGTGTGCCTATGACAATATGACGACAAAGGCTAAAATAAAAGTAAATGTCTTTCAAAAGAATCAAATGAAAAATAATCTATACCAATCATTATTATTTTAATATTCATTTGGTGTGAAATTATAAATAAAGTCAACATTTGACCTCATTTATAGAAGCATTTATGAACTTAAATCAGAAAAATTCCTCTAAATTTGGAAGAAAATTAAGAATCCTACTCATTCTTCTGGGTGTTTGTAAATTTACACATGAAGACTACCTAAACCCCAATGAATCAACAACAGTTCATATGATTCACTTAAAAATTACGACATTTTAGTATGAAGATTATGCTATCAATTTTAAATTGCACATTTATTTTAATCAGCACAGGGAGAACATGCAAACTTCGCACACACAGACCCGAGTTGGGAATTGAACCCTTGAAACAAGGCCACAGTGCTAAGCATGATGCCGCCAGAACATAATATAAAAAAAACAAGGTAAGACTAGTTTCTTCTTCAATACGAAAAAAGAGAGCACAAGCTGAACTGTGCATTCAGTGAACTGTGCACACTGTGGCAGTCATACACTGAGGCCGTGCAAATGAGAGAATTGATATAACTGGAAAAGTAGGACATGCATATAGGAGGCAATGGATATTTAAAACCTGACCGCCTTTTTTTTTAGTTTGTTTTATTTAGAGGATGATGTCTAGCATACAATTCGGTTCTGTTTGCCACAGCATCTTCTATTAATGCTGTAAAGCCCTTCAGAGTCAGCACTAATGCTGGCAACATTAAGACCCTGTGCCAATTTAGTGCGTGTCCGATCTTTTTCCATACTTAGATTTCTAGCTACTGGCATGTTTTACAAAGAGATAAGTGATTAATCTGGTATGTCTCAAGGCGATGTGTCACATTCTCCTAACCCCCGTAAGACTCTGCAGGGTCTTGAGGTGAAAGGCAGCTACTTTTTGTTGCTTATGTTTTTACATCTGCCATTCATTTATTAGTATTTGAAACTTGTTCTAGCAGAAACAAAGTATGAAATCATAATGCCAAGTGTGTTTGCCAACAGTTAGGCATATCAGCTGTTCAGTAGTGATCCCATCTTTTAAGGTGTCGCAATTGCCATGTGTGTATAAGGTCTAAAGTGACAGTTTCATTCACATCTAAGGAAAAATTACTAGGGATGGAAACTGTGCTTAAAGGTGAATTCAGTAACAGTAATTAGTGAACCTTAGTGAAATGTGTAAGAAAAAACAAAAGGGCAAGTGTGGTGAGGACTTGGGAAGACTCTTAAGAAGACTCCTGTAAGAAAACTTAACTAAAGCAGCTTATGTTTGCTCTTCTTTAAATTCATTTGTGAAAGTAGTTTTGTTACAAAACTTCTTGTGAGATAACAAAACAATAGCAGCATATACAGCGTGTGGCCACTGCAGCACTGATAAATGCACAAACAATTAAAACAAACAGCTTTGCTTGGCCTCATTTCCCTCCAACGTGCTTGAGAGAAGGAAATGTCTGGTGCTACGTGCTGGGATGAGGGTGCACATTTTAAAAATCAGCGCTTTCATCGAGAGCCAGCATTTTAAATAAACCGACTGCTCAAAAAAAACACTGGCCATGAAGACCTAAAATAAGGGTCTGCATGACATAAAGAAAAATGTGATTCATGAGAACAGGCCACTTTTTTCCACTGCTGCATGGTCCAGTTCAGCTGCCCAATGTAGGCACTTTTGTTTGGTGGACAGGGATTGGAATGGGCACACTGACCAGTCTTCATCTAAAGATTCCTGTGTGCATGTACCTAAGTATTTCCTAGATGCCTAGAATAGCATACAAAGAACACACGACAAGACATGCTTTTTAAGAGATGCTCTGACAAAGTCATCTAGCACAATTTGGCCTTTAGCTGCAAGGTTCTTTTTACAGGGCGATTTTCCCTCTTTTCTTTTAACACATCAACTTCTAGAACTGACTGTTCACTTGCTGGATAATCTACCCTACCCCTTGACAGATGCCACTCTAATGAGATGATCATGTAATAAAGATAATAATGTTAATCACTTCACCCATCAGTGGTTGTCAACCTTGTGAGATCTATCTATCTATCTATCTATCTATCTATCTATATATATATATATATATATATATATACACACACACACACACATACATACACACACATACTGTATATACAGTATGGAGATAGACAGGTCAACAGATGGACAGACAATGTAATAATATAATTATATGTACTGTAATATGTATGTGCATAAGCGACAATAACAATTGCCTAAATGTGCTTGTGCATACACTGCTAGATTCATTTGGTAGGCCTGTGTAGTGAGTGTAAGCTCTATTTTCTGCCATTGTTCACTATCTCATACAAGGTGAGATAAGATGGCTAATGCTAACCAGGCAACCACACACTCTTTGCATCTCATCGGTTATTTTAAATAGACCCATATTCTGAAGGAACAACCCATAGGAATTAATTATTCTGTAAGAAAACGTTTATTGTGCCAATTTAAAAACACTGAACAATCCTAAACACAGGCCAACTAGTTTGGAGACGGTACTATTTACAACTAATTCCCATCTAACAGGCACAAACAAAACACACAAATGCTGAGGACTCAACAACATTTCACAGAAACCTGATGGAACACCTCAATCTTCAGTTCTTAATTAAGCTGTAAGGCATGACTGAAATTTGACCAAGTTCCCTGGCTCATCAAAAGCAGGAACAGAACACAACTTTTACACTTTAGGCATTTCTGATACTGGCCAAACACTGTGTACTCCATCAGCTTATTAGGTTTTTCTAATCTGTTCATACTGCATAAAGGAAAGCTGAGATTTAACTTTCCAGCTCATATCTTTGCTAATTTTCAGAGATCATGATTTTAGTATTTGTACTTTAGACAAGAAACAGGAGTTATTTTCAGACTTTATTTTTTAACTGTAGCACTAATATGTGTTTGATGTTTGAGAGATTTTTCAGATTGAAATTAAAAATGAAATAAACTTTTGTGTGGCTACAGGTCCAGTAGTGGCGAAAAACTTGAAAATTCCTCACTGTCTATCTGGTACAAAGTGTTATCCAGCCAGTTTTACTTGCATAACGACATCACCATGAGTTGCTTTTGTGGCATTCTTGAGTACTGCATGCACTAACAAGATACCTTTTTTTCCAGGAACAGATCGTCCTGGCTCAAGTTAACCCACGAAATGACTTCAATCATACAAAGACAGAGAGCCGGTTCATTTAGAACCATGTGGTCACATTTGGAACTTTTTGTGCATATATGCATGCCTTGCACCCCCACCACACACAAACTTCTCTTTTATTTCCCAGTTAAACTTACATGTGAGCTTAGCAGTTTGTATACAGGTTGTATCATAGGTTGCAAGCCTAACAACATGCTCACTCATATCCAGAGACAACAGAAGAGATATGTGTGCTCACTGTTAAACTGTCAGACCATTTCAACAAATGTTGCCACTAGACAGTTTGTGTATACTGTATTGTTTTTCACTTTGCTAGGTTGAGGCATTTCTCAGAAAATACATTGACAATTCCCTTAGATGAGAAACCTTCGGTATTTTTCATTATTGCTGATAAAATTGCCAGAATATGTTAATATTTTTGCACAACAGCTATGAATGAATTTCAAAGAATTAATTTCTTCTTTGTGTCAGTGCGTCCATACCAAGCATCACTTCACAACACGTTTTCACCCATCCATCCATGTTTACCATCCAGTCCATCTAGGAACCTCTGTAGCCCAAGTAGGAACCATGGAGGCCAATGGTGAGCCATGTATTTATTGCCACTATTAAAAACGTCTTAGGACCTCCAGTCAACATTCACACGTGCAATCAAACACTACAAGCTTAATGGATTCCACCTATTCAATTCATTTCAATTTGTATAGCGCTTTTAACAATTAACATTGTCTCAAAGCAGCTTTTCAAAATCAAATAAATCTATTACATAGTGAAATTCTTTATTTTTTTGGCATATCCCAACTTTTACTAATAGGCCGGGGGTCAGAGCACAGGGACAGCCATTATAGGTCACCCCTGGAGCAGAGAGGGTTAGGACCTTGCTTAAGGGTCCGACAGCTGCGACCTAGCGAAACTGGGGCTTGAACTGCCAACCTTCTGATCAGTAACCACCACCAAATAATGCTATTTTAATAACAGCATTAGTTTTACCTTGGCCAATAGGGCAGTATTGCTTTCTCATGCTTTTCCCTGATATACTGTCCACCTGTCTTTATTTAAAGTATGTAGTTTAAACAAAAATAAAATAATAGTTTTTCAGCACCCAAATTGTTGAAAAACACTGAAATTATTGCAAACTGGACTTGGGGTGCTTATTGAATCTTGCGCAACTTACAAGTATGTGCGTGTAAATGATGATAAGCGAAGCATGAGAAGAGCTCTTAGCTGATTTATGTTTATCTTTCCTCGTGCCATGAGGTTACACTCACACGTGCAGCTGCGCGTCCATATTTCTTTATTCGGATTATCAAGAAACAAATTAAAAAAAAAAAAAAAAAGCATGCAATTGATGGACTATGATATAGCCAGGTGTTTGAGGACACGCACCTGATCGGGGTCGCACGCTTTGAACACATGGCAGGCCATTTGGCACTCCGGGTCGTCCGGCTGACTGCGGATGAGGTAGGCGAAGTAGGCGAGGTCATGGCTGTTGTGGATGAAGCGCGAGATGCACTGCGCTTTGTGCTCAAATATGAAGACGGACGAGCTGCAGCTGCTGGCCGGAACGCAGCGGATTACAGGGGGGCTGAGAGAGAGCTGCACCATCCGAGCCTGAGTCTGGACCGAACCGGACTCGCTCTTCCTGCGGATTTCTGCCACCAGCCAGGGCAGCATGGGCAGCGTGGTGCGGCGGTCCAGCGAGCTGCAGCCCACATACCACAGCGAGAAGCTCTTCTCCTTGCCTTTCCCTTTGTCCTCCACTGCCTCCATCTTCACTTCTCAACTCGACCAGGACAAAAAGAAACCCGAGACCAGACGTGCACCAAATCACATTGAAGGGTGTGTTTTATTTTGCTTTTGCTCGTCCTGTCCTGCCCTGTCCCGTCGCTCGCAAACAGCCTTCTGTTCACAAGTGGGGCCAAAAATCTTACAAGTCAGCGACATGCACTTCTTCTTAAAGAAATAATAAGTCGCTCGTGGTGTACGATTTATTTTCACGCCTGAAAAGTGCCTCCATTGAGAAGGCTAATGAAGTTAGCGCTCTGAAACGTGGCGATTGAAGCGCGTGTAAACACAACACCGTGGAGTCTCCTCCTGCTCCTGGTAGACACCTACAGTTCGGACACACCGCTCTGACAACTCGTACACTGCACTACGGACACGTTTTTCTGTAGAAGTCACTACTTTAGTTTGTTCTAGCGTTCTCGCTGCTGTAAATAACCAGCGGGAGCAGCGCAGCGTCGTGCTCTTCTGCCAGGCTTGCAGCTGAAGGAGGCGTGGTTCTGACTGGGGGAATAGGCGGTACCCATGTCCCAAATAACACTCTGTCCTGCCGTCAGAGGTTTATTTTATTATTATTATTTTTTTTAACTAAGCAGTGACAAGTATAGGGGTTTACATGTGTGCACAGTCTGTTAATTGTTCATATATATCTTGTAGACCTTTTTATAATAAAAATGAACCTAAATTTATTTTGAATTTAAACAATTCTTAGCTACTAAATGCAAACACACAATAACTTTAAAACGAAGGCAAATGACGTGCTGTCGGGGGCGTGGCCATAACAGGGTTCTGTAGCCTGGGGGTGGAGTCATTCCTGCCTATGCATGTGATGTGAGGACTGACTAAAAGTTTCCTAATTAACAGTAAAACTTGCTCTGGGGTCTTCAAGATAATGGACACAGGATTGGTGTGGTTACAATCTTTCCTTCCCACCATACACTGGACATGAGTTGTATTTTTACATCACAACCTCAAAATTTACTTAAATGTTAATTTTATTCATGTATATGGCATTGGTGGCTCAGTGGTATGTTTCCCACCTACCATGCAGAAGGCCCGGTTTCGCTTCCAAGACAATGGCCAAACTCCAGCCACTGAATGCAGTGCCGGTCCCAAGCCCAGATAAAATGGAAGAAAGAGCAAGAAAGAGCATCAGCGTAAAACCTGTGCCAAGCTTGTGTGTGGACTAAATTGTCCGCTGTGGTGACCAACCAATCTTTCATTATTGTATAGTATATATTTGTTATGCAGACTTTTGCAGATTTTACTTGATTTTTTTGTGTTGTGCTTGTCATTAACATTTTTGCACAAGAACCCAAGCACAGATCAGCATAATAAAGTATGAGGGGCTTTCAAGTAAAACAAGAACTTCAGATTAAGTTTTACAAACACCATTGGACATTACAGGAATTCAGCTGGGAGCTATTGGCACATCCCCCATACAGTCCTGATCTCGCTCCAAGCCATTTCCAGATGTTTGTTCCATTAAAGGAGTTTCTGGGAGGCCAGTGTTTCAGACTTCAAGCAGGCTATGTGGTCATAGTAAAAATGAAAATCTTTCTATCATGATAGTCTCCAAGCGCTAGTGAAATGCTGGAATAAGTGCATTAGTTTAGCGGGGGTTATAGAGAGAAATAAATAACTGTGTTGTTATTCTGCACGAACAAACATCCTGGTTTGACAACCCTGCTAATCCAAATAAAGCATGGATCAATTAACTCATATAACTTATATATAGAACAATCCTTTTCAATTTCACTGATCTATCTATGGAAAAAATCGAACTGGTAGTAGTGTTACTGGATGCAACAAATTTTTTAATTTTTGATATATGTACTTTACATAATATTCATGATGCCCTTTAAGTGTGGTGCAACTGAAACTCATGCATACTTGTGCTGCTTGTGTAACAAGTCTTTACATTCAGATGTAAAAACAGATTAGCAAAAGTGTTAAAAAAGAAAATTACAGCAGCTTAAATTCAGCTTCCCACATTCCCCTTTGTCATTAAACGCAATGTAAAGAGAAAATGAATTAAACTAAACATATTGAATTCACACAGGTGACATGGTGATGCATTGTGTAGTCACCACCTCAATGTTCCACGGTTCCCAACTCAATAATGAGCTCGGGTTACAGTCTGTCCAGAGTTCTGCATGATTTATCAGTGTCCTTCAGGTCCCTTTCAAAAACATGCCAGACAGTGGAATGTTGATAATGTTGTCTAAATGAATGTTTGTGAGCATGGAACTGTTCGTAAATCATGCCAGGTGTACACATGTTATTTTCAGGATCCATTATTACCCCGACTGAAAATTCACTGTTGGTTGTACAAATAATATACATGAACCACGTTCAAGAGCAGGTTTTATATACACAACAATGCACTCTAATCTTTTTTTATAATCATTCAGGAAAGTGATGCAAAATAGTATAGTAGCAACAATATTTATTTGTTAGATAATCAGTGGAAAAATTAAACCAATATTCACTGAATAGAGTTGAATAGGGGAGGTGATAGGAGATAAATTGTTGTTTCTTAATTTGCACTGTTCCTGTTTTGCTGGTGCATACAGATGAAATATAAAGCATGTTGCGATGGACAACGTAGCCAGTCAAAAAGGGGGAAAATGTAATTGCAGGATATGTTATATATGTTAGATACATTGAGTTTGCTGATTAAAGTAGGAAATATTCTTATGTCTATTACCAATGATACAACTGATATGATCCAGACATATTTAATTCATTAAAAAGATTTGTTTTTGTTTCCTAAAACATAGAAAGCATACTTAGCTCAGAATGCTACTGATGCCCTGCATGTAACAAGATGCCATGGATGCAAGCTCTCTTACTCCCAGAAATAGATAAAATATGCAAGACATGTAACCCCATCGAGGCCACCCTGTGGTTGTGTGGCTTACCACACTGCAAGAGTTCTCTCTTTGGGTATGACAACTTTAAAACATAAAAACAACAAATCATTATCTGGATATTAACATCTTATTCCATCATTCCAATCATAAATCAGGCCTCTGGTTTTAATCTAAAAGCATATTTAGTACATCCTACAAATTCAGTGTTCCAAGAACTACATTAAAACTATTAGCAAATGTATTTAGGTGCAAAAGCTAATTTATTTGTAAATCTTACTTTAATGAGCTTAAAAACAAGATAAATAAGACAATATGATGCATGCTATTAACTAACACCAGTAATAGTGTTTTAATAATAACAGTATAAATTAGTAATTACTACATCAAATCATTTGCCTTTATTAACCATTTTCTTTTTAAACTGGACATTTACATGCGTTCATCTATACATTTTAATTTTTAAGGTCAAGTTAGATTTACAGATTATTCAGTGTTTATAACAAATCATTTTGAAAATCACATTTAACATGAAATAAGTTTTATGGCAAATACTTAAGTATGGGTTAGTCACATATCAAACATACATTTCAAAAGAGCTTAAATGTAAACAATCAGTAAATACTGAAAGGCTACAGACTGGAATAGAAATGGTTTGGCGCTGAACCATTGGCGCTGAACTCCTACACAGTTTCCAGAACAGAGGCAATTTCTTTGAACTGTCTGTAGAAGTTCTGTTTTGTTTTGTTTTTTAATAAATAAAAAGAAAAAAGACTGGTGTAAATCATATTAGTCTGCCCACATCAACTGAATGGCATTTAGGAATGAAAGTAATTTTAAGCAAACCTGGAACTGAAGAACTGTCATTTCAAAAGACTTGTAAGAAATTTCTCCAGATGTGTCTGCAACTTTCATCAGGACAGAGATGTACGGGGAGTTGAGCGAGCGACATGTGTCAGAGCTCACAGCCATGCCCAGCTTCCACTGGATATCCACCAGCTATAAGTAAACAGATAAAACAAAATTTGTCTTTTACAAAAGGACAACAGATTATACTACAGGGTATATGTGTCAATCTCAAGGAAGTAGTACCTAGGACTCAGCATTTGAATTTCAGGCTAGTAATATCTAGATTCAAGAGATTTAGATCTAGAGAGACCTTTAGCTTCAACGATCGACTCAAAATGATAAATGTCAGTGTAGAAACCTACTAACCAAATTAAAAAAGGCTGAAAAAGTGCAAACACAAGCTTGACACGAGACAAAGGAGTTCTTAGCAGAGTTCTTCATCAACCTATTTCTTAAAATGATACATGTACATGTAAGATATTTCAGACATTGAAAATTTATCTGTCTTAGGTTTTTAATTAATATAATTAATTTTATCACATTCTCGTCCATGCAGTTTAATAGTATTTTGGGTTACATAGAAGAGACCTACTTTAAGTGTCTAAGATAACTGGTGTTAATCAATAAAGTTCATGGTGCTTTACAGACCCATTTAATGCTGATGTTGCCTAGGAAGAACTCGAGTTTGAGACGCCAGGTATAAGGGTATTATTATGTGATTTAAGCAGAAACCTACCTGTCCGATGCTGGCCACAGTATGCACCTCCTGATGTGCTTGTACAAGAGAGCCATGTTCAGTCCACAGCTGGTGCATGACTTGTAAAGCCGATTTGGACCATTTAGAACTACACTCTCCTAATTTAGTGACCAGGCCATCTGCAGTGAGATTAGTCTTTGCAGCTGATCTACAACAAATTACAATTGCAGAAAAGGTCAGCAAACACACAGAATGCTTACACAACTTGTTACAAGCACCAAAAAGGCTTTGGTTCATGTTTAGTAACCACTGTAGAGTACGAGCATGAAATTCTGCCTAACAAAACTCAAGGAAACAAAAATCACTACTTGCTGAGAAAATCATGAGCAAGTGTATTTCCCTAACATGTGTATTTTCCTCAATCTCATGTTTATGAGGTTGATGGCATACATATAATAAGTCTACCTGGATTTTTAAGACATTCAGGTATACTTTACCTAAAATTAAATGACAACAGCCTAATAATATCCTGAACAGCTTTCCAGTCCAGGTTTATCCCAGCTCGTTGAAATTTCTGTTGAATTAGCAGATATTATGAGTTATGCATGGTAAAATATGTTCAGTGTTGCAGTGCAAAATTAAAAACTACATGCCGTGCCCATCTCACCTGGTAGTTTTCAGCCACGTCTACTGCTCTATGCTTTCCTTCAAGATGAAGCAGAATCTCATGACACTGGAACAATTAAAAATGCTACCAGGTTTGTAGTCAAACTAAACAAGTTTTTGTTATACAATAAACATACATACAAGTGACAAAGGCAAACAAAAACCTGACCATTACAATATATGGGCCCTCAACAAATTTGTACAGGATCTCACCACTGCATAGAATTGTATCCCTAGCATTACAATTTACCTTCACTGGAACTAAAGACGTTCAAGCATGAAAATGCTCTTGTGCACAGGTACATAAAGACATAGTTTGCTGATGTTGATGTTTGAGAGCTTGATTTGCCCAAGGTCTGACCTCACCCCACTAAACATCTTTAGGATGAATTGGAAAGCAGGATGTTTAACAAGCATATCTGGTTGTGATGGTCAGCTGTCCACATACTTTTTATCATATAGTGTATGATTAGTTTTAAAAAATGAAAAAAACTTAGTGCTTACTGTTCCTTCAAACACATCTGATGGCAATTTCCCAATGTTCTCAATTACTGCCACATCTGGAAAGAAATCAGAACTTAATTTAATCCTTACAGAGTTTTAATGTTTTTAGGCTTTCGGCTGCTCCCATCGGGGGTCCAACAAAGTGGACTATCTGCTCCACACAAAACTTTGCACAGATTTTTTATTTTTGTTGTTGTTTTTTTTCACACCGGATGCGCTTACTGAAGCAAACCTCCCATTTTATCCGGCATTGCACAAGCTTGGGCATTGGGTGGGAATTACACCCGAGCCTTCCACATGGCAGGTAAGAATTCAACCCAGTTTTAATGTGTGTCTAACAGATACATGTGCAGTAATTTTAACATTAAATAAACATGGTATACAGGGATGTTATACTGTAACGTATATCATGTTTATTTATGGTTAAAATGACTGTGCCTGTAGCTGCTAGACACACACATTAAGTAAATTTAATGTACGGATCTAATACTAATACATGCTATATGAAAGAAAAGTGAAGTTCAATTACAAACGTGGAATTAATACTACAGTAATAACCAAATTTAGGCTATACAATAGCTTGTAAATTATAAAGCTCTGACTATTGTTATATTACAACCAGCAGACATTTTTGAACGCCACCTTTCTTCGATACAAAGTAGAGCAGGTTGTGATGCAACTACGTCTAAAGATCAAAGAGAAGTTATGTTTAATCCGATCTCACCCGATGATCGCTCCATCCTCCTAGACACGGTAGAGAGCTAGCTTAAAAAAAAATCAATACAACTAATCTCTTCAAAATTTTAAACTTATTAAAAAAAAGGTTAAGTAAACGGCATTTTTATTCCTTCAACTGATAATATAAAAATAATCTAATTGCAATAAATATCTTCCGTGCTCAGCCGACAGAAAACAGAAGTTACTTCCGCATACGTCATTGCGTCCTCTGTGATTGGCTGAAACTGTAACCTTTAAAAGTCCTGTTTGCAAATTTTATCTACACTTAGTGCAGGAATGTGGAAGTTTCTAATGAACACGCACGCAAACTTAAGTATACATATATTCTCTGTTTTAATGCAAATGTATAAGTGTATAAGTGAAAGTGATCGGCATGATGTTTTATTAGTTGAAAAACTACTTACAATGACTTAAAACTATATATATATATATATATATATATATATATAGCATAAATGCTATATATGATATATATATATATATATATATATATATATATATGCTATATATATATATATGCTATATATATATATATATATATATGTTTTATATATATATATATATATATATATATATATATAGCATATATAGCATATATAGCATATATATATATATATATATATCATATATAGTGACTTAAAACTATATATATATATATATATATATATCATATATAGCATATATATATATATCATATATAGCATTTATATATATATATATATATATATAGCATATATATATATATATATATATATATATATATATATATAGCATATATATATATATATATATATATATATATATATATATAGTTTTAAGTCATTGTAAGTTCATAGGCGATACGCAAAAATGTTCGTGTTTTACATAAGGTATAGTAAGTTGACAGCGCCATCTACTGGCAGAAACTGTCTTTTTTTCTATTATTTATCCTTCTCTTCTAAAATAAAAATAAGCAAAATATACCCCAGCGTGTGATCTAATGCTAAATGTGCTTGTATGGACTTTTAGATCATAATTGATGAGTTTGTATGTATATGTCGGTTGAATCCCAAGTGTGCATTTCCACACACGTGCACTACACATAAGGCTTAATAATGTCCCTATCCAGAGCAGTGTGTCTACTGTAAGTGTTTTACTGCTCATTTGCATGAAGGGCGGGGTTTATGTAACTATACACCAGGTATGTAGAGGTTTTATGCGAGCCTAATGAAGTAGAGCGTGGAAAAGTGAAGTGTGGTTGAAGTGAACATGGACATGAATCTCCCGGTGGATTATGACTCTGCTGAAGGTGGCATTTCAAACAGAAACCCGAGGTAGTTTTTTTTTATTATTATATTGTATCATTTAGATCCTTTGATCTTTTTTGAGCGGTAAGAGGCAGTATCACCTGTATGTCAGGTGATCACAGTTAGCCATTGCTCTATTGTTGCCCCTTTCAATATTATTATTTTTTAAATTGTCGAGGAAGGTTTTTATCTGAGTTGTTTGTTATAATTTGGGACGGCCCGTTGTTGTTATTGACAATATATCAGTTTACCTATCATTTATGACATTTAACAGATACTCTTATCCATATTTGTATCTCATTTTACCCCTGAGCAGTTGAATCCTCAAGGGACCAACAGTGGCAACCTGTTACTGTTAGGGTGTAAACCTAGGACCTTCTGATTAGCAGCTCAGTGCCTTAACCATTGAGCTACCCCTGTCCTCGTATATCATTGTTCTGAATGAACTAATGTCTAAAAACGTATATAAATTATTATTCTTGATTTATGTTCAACCTAACAGATCTTTTTTTTTTTTTTTTTTTGTTGGTCTTGTTTTTGTATTTGTTTCTATCTGTCCTAACCTGCCAGGTCCCTAACATTATACCTTGTGTTCAGTTTTGGTAAAACTCTTTTTCCCTTATAATTTCATCCTTAGCTGGAAACATCAGTATCTATTTTTCTTTTGGGATACCTTTTCTCTTTTTGCATTACTTCTCTTTTTTTGTGATAATCCTTCCCTCTTTACATTTCTTTGTTTACTCTCGTTCTGTTTCAGTTTTGGCCTGTAAAATATTTATAATAAATAATTCGCATATGCATGTCATTTTTCTAAAACATTTTTTTATTTTTAAAGTTTAACTAAACTTATTTTCCATTCTCTAGAGTTGACAAGTATGGATTTGAGCATTCTAAAGATCTTAACTCAGAAACCTATGAGGAAATGATGACTGAGTATATACCAGTGCTTGCCAGAAGATCAGAAAAGTGGTCAAGGCTTCTACAAGAAAACACAAAAATGGATAAGAATATAAAAGGTGGCCTTGCTACACCTCCACACTGACCACTATTTTATTATCACAATTTAATCTTTGTCACATATACACAGTATATCTCATTATTGTGTCACTGAATGTTGATTATTGGCAGTGAAGAGGTATGTGAGGAAAGGTGTTCCCAACGAACACCGTACTCTGATCTGGATGGCTGCCAGTGGAGCCCAGCAGCATCTGCAGATGAACTGTGGTTATTACCACTCTCTCCTGAAGGGTCACCATGACCCCATGCTGGAGGAGACAATATGCACTGGTCAGTCTCATGCTTTTTTATTTCTAGATGTGTAAACTTGTTACAGTCAGCCAAGAGTTTTTTTCTTATTTGAAGCCAACACTTACATGGTCATGTCACCTTTCAGACTTGCACAGAACTTTCCCAGACAACATTCAGTTTCATGACTCCTCCCAGTCTTGTTTACTGAAGGCTCTATATAATGTTCTACTGGCATATGGACACCATAACAAGGATGTTGGATACTGTCAGGTACAATACAAGCACACTGACACATTATTCCCCAAGATATATTCTTCATCTTCTTCTTATTTTTGCTTAATTAGTTGCATTTAAGACAGTATGTACATTATTCTTAGTTATAATAATAGTCATTAGTCAATAGTCATTTATTTAACTAGCTAACAGCTTTGACAATATTTGCGCAGTTAAAAATTTTGCTGAACTTGTTCTTCTGCAAATATTTGTAGTGTCAATTCACATTTTTTCTGTTTTCAAGGGGATGAACTTTATTGCAGGATACCTCCTTATTATAACTAAAGATGAAGAAAAATCCTTCTGGTTAATGGATGCTTTGCTGAGTAGAATCTTACCTGGTCAGTGATTTGTTTTTATCCCTTAAAGCTAAGATCAATTTAGTCAGAGTATACAGCCATTCCAGCCATTTGTCAAGATGCAAATTAACTTAATCAGACATTTTTAATATTTTTTTATTAATTCGTTCATCATCTATAGTATATATCGCATTATCCTTTATACAGGGTCTGGAGCATATCCCAGGAGATTTAGACACTAGACGGGGTACATCCTGGACAGGGTGCCTATCTATTGCAGAACAATTTGGGAACGCCAATTAACCTTATAATGAAAGAAAGAGTTTTCATAACTGCTACAGAAAGCAAAGCAGAACAAATGTAGTTTTAAGAAATGGATCAAATCTCCAAACTCCTCTACTGCTGCTAGTTCAAACTTAACTTGGTAGATACTGTAGTAAGCTGTTTAGAAACCTATTCACTGACCCTTTCTACAAAGACCGGGCCATAAAAATGGCAACATTTTATATAACCAGTCAGCAAACTAAGGACATAAACTCCTGCATACTCTATTGCCTGTAAGGCATGTGATGTGAACAGCATTGAGAATGTTTTCTTTTTCGTAGTAGTTTATTTTATTTCAGAGATGCACCAAAACCTTGCATTATTGTAATGCAAATGGAAAGCTGAAGTATTAAATATTGCAATCATGAATCATGATCATCATCTACCGCAGCAACCTTGTGGTAAAACTTGTATAACTACGGTTATTAACACCTACTGACGCCAACTGACTGCAATACCTGCATGTAAAGGGATTAGACAGTTTTTGAAACTCCAGACAGATGGTTTTTTTTTTTTACTTTTCTAAACAAAAATGACTCTTTAGAGAGTAAACGTTTACTCTCTTTAGAGAGTAAACAACTGACTGCAATACCTGCATGTAAAGGGATTAGACAGTTTTTGAAACTCCAGACAGATGTTTTTTTTTTTACTTTTCTAAACAAAAATGACTCTTTAGAGAGTAAACGTACGAGAGTAAACGAGTAAAGGGGCTTGTGTTTAACAGCTAGCTGACAAGGAAAGCGGTGCCCCCTGCTGGGCAAGCAATGCACACCTCTCTAGAATAACATTAGTACAAAGATAAAAACAAACAGCACAAAAACAACTTTTTTCATACAACTGCTCTGAAAATTAAAAAAAAACTAAAATATAGGTAAATAAGTCCTGAATTACTTTCATCTGAGTGTTTGTCTTCTTTTATTTCTAACAATTTTAATAACAAATTTAAGTTAAACAGACAGCTA
Source organism: Clarias gariepinus (assembly GCF_024256425.1). Lineage (NCBI taxonomy): Eukaryota > Metazoa > Chordata > Actinopteri > Siluriformes > Clariidae > Clarias > Clarias gariepinus. The sequence continues at coordinate 16,768,730 of NC_071104.1, forward strand.
TTTATAAAACATTTACATAATCTGAATTGTAATTTTGTTAAATTTATTTGACCCTGTTTAGATTTTCTTAAATTGTACTGAATCACCCACCCCCCAAGTCTTTTAATATGTGTCAAGCTTCTTTGTCAGTGTTTATTGCAACCAGTAATAATGCCCAATGATTAAATAATAATGTGAAATAATCACATCTGTAACCTAGATTACTATACGCCAGCCATGCTGGGGCTAAAGACAGACCAGGAGGTTCTTGGAGAGCTGGTGAAGTCTAAGGTGCCTGCAGTGTGGCAGACTATGACTCAACACAATGTCATGTGGGGCCTGGTGGTCTCAAGGTGGTTTATTTGCCTTTACATTGATGTCCTTCCCATGGAGGTGAGGAGGGATCTGTAGATATGCTTTGATCTTTCATTTGATCATTTTGTTACCATCGCCATTTCAAATTAAATTCAATCAAATAATCATCAATGAATAAGGGCCTGTTTCTAAAGTGGATCATACCCGCGAACACTGTGGTATTATCTTGCCAGACAGTGCTGAGAATATGGGACTGCCTGTTCTATGAGGGCTCCAAGATCCTGTTCCGCGTGGCCCTCACACTGATTCGTCATCACCAGAAAGTGATCCTGCAGGCGCGAAATTTTTCAGACATCTGCGAGTGTTTCAAACAGATCACGCATGGGGAGTTTGTGGAGAACTGTCATGCGTTCATGCAGGTAATGTGACAAAGACATTCTAAAACCACCAGTTTTGTTGTTTTACATTTACAGTGCTGTGAAAAACTATTTGCCTGATGATTCGGATCATGTTAATGGTAAAAAGATGTCCAAACCTAGGTTTATGCAGCAGGACAATGATTCAAAACAAACCATCAAGTCCATTCCTGAATAGTTAAAAAAAAAACCCTAACAAACAGGTTTTGGAGTGGCCTAGTCAAAGTCTGAACTTAAATCCGATTAAGATCCCTAAACAGGCCATTCATGCTTGAAAATTCTCCAATGTGGCTGAGTTTAAACAATTCTGCATAGAAAAATTTCTCCACAGTGAAAGATGTCATCACAAGAACTTTATTGCAGTTGTTGTCACCAAGGGTGGCACAACCAGGTATTAGGTTTACAGGCAACTACTTTTTCACAAAGGGCCAGGCAGGTTTGGACAGCTATTTTACCTTATTTAATAAAATAATAAAAAAAAAAATGCATTTTGTATTTACTCAGTGTAACTTTGTGTAATATTAAAATTTGTTCGATGATCTGAATCAATTAAGTGTGACAAATATGGAGAAAAAATTAGGAAGAGACAAATACTTTTTCAAGCCACTGTAGACTGATAATACGTTTAAAGTTATGAATGATTCATCAGCATTTTATTAGCTAAACTTTTATTCAGCACAATTTCATTTATAGCATAAAGTTACAACTGTTGATACATGTAAACTTATCTCACTTCAGAACATCTTTATGGAGCCTGGTAGTCTTTCCATGGCAACGATCATGAAGCTCAGAGAACTATGTCGAGAACGCATACAAGCTCAGAATTGTGGAAGATAATGGTGACAATATTCTACTCACTCTGGAGTATGGAGTATAAATGACACTGTGAATGTGGAATGCGTGTTGTAAAAATTCTAATTCATGCAAATTCAACATGAGAAATTTAATAGGTCATTAAATGTTTTTTTTTTAATTTTCCTTCATTTTCTAAAATCATATTTTTGTTTTAAAAACAAGAATTAATTTTTGCTATGAATGATTACCACTGTGATTATAAATATCTATAAAGATAGATATCTGTCTGCTGTTATATCTATAGGCTTTTAGATGGAAATGTACCTATGCCAGAATACTGAAGGGGAAACAATTTAGTTTTTAGATAAAATTATTTTAAAAAAAATTTCTATAATTTATTAACTTTGACTATATGCATGCTCACCCATTTTGCTGTAATGGGTGAGCAAAATTCATTTACAGTTGCATTACTACTTGAATAAAATCTACCTGTGAACAATGTTGCCATATAAATACACCTGTTACAGAGCATTCCAAAACAGAGATTAGTTTGGGGATTAACAAGCTATTAAAACAGTCTGGTTTCAAGGTTCTACAAAATAAACAATCAATCATAGTTTTGTCATAAAATTATCCAAAATTTTCACATGCCAGAGAACTCCATTAAACTCCTTCTTTAAAAGTTGAAAAAATACACACTCAACTGTGTCTCCGCTTTAGAAGGCCATCCAACAAAGGTCAGTAACCTAAGAAGGGCATTAATCAGAAAAGCAAATACAATGCCAAGGGTATCTTTTAATATAATGCTACCACCACCATGCCTAACTATAAAGGTGATATTCTATGTGTGATGAGCAGTGATGGATTTCCATTAAAATGTGGATGCTATGGTTGTCTTGTGAACAATTTCTATTCTCTTTCAATTCAGGGTTTTCCTTCTTATTTGAACAGTTATGAGCAATGAAATGGTACAAGGTTGGACTCTCAACTAATTTAGTGAACCTTACTGACAACATATTACATCAGGACTAATCCAATTTAAAATAATCATGTACTGTACTTTACTGTAAATTTCTAAAAAAAAAAAAAAAAAAAAAAAAATGCCACTATACCACTCAACCACTTTTTCCCTTTTATTTGTCACTGCATTTGTAAATATGCATACTCTCTACTGATAGATATGGATTGCAACACATTGTCCTCATTCAAAACACACTGTTCCAAAGCCTTTCACATTAAGGCCAAGATGCAAATTAAAAACACCATAAACACATCAACAGAAGCAGATAAGATATGCATATGTCCAGTGCATTGTATAAGAGTTCATAATAGCAACACTCACTCTTTCTTAAGCAATAAATCCTGCTTAGTCCTTCACACAGAATGAAGTTCATATCAAAAAGTCATATTCACAGTATGAAAATGATATCAATTTAACATTCTTTTCATACTGTGAGTGTAATATTAATATATAAGAAATTCTCATTTGAGTGGCCACAGATTTCTTACATTCTTACATTCTTACATGGGTAAGCAGTCTAGATGTTTAACACTAAATGGTTTACAGTTTGCTAATAATGTGGGAATTTTGTTGTACATGAACTTTTATGTTATGTCAACTATTATGTCAAACACATCTATATGTATAAAAAAAAATTCATAAGAACTCAGTCATGCTGCAAATTTATGCTATTCTTGTAAGCTTTATAAATAACGACAGTTTTGAAAGAAAAGTACCAGTTTACTATTGCATGAAGCACCTTCAAGTGGAGAATAATGGGGTCTGAGAGGTATTGCGAAAGGTCTCAGTGCAGTAAATGCAGCCTTGGGTATAAACTACAGTGGCTTCAGTATGATTTACTCAAGGCTACCACAGTGTAATGCCACACTTTTACAATAACTTGTTGTGCTGTAGTATGAGAAACCAAGCATGCAGACTGACCTCAATAGAAACTTAGCAACTTAATGTCTGGCTTTTCCAAGGCTCTGAGTTCAGAGTCTGTCTTACTGTCTGAATAATGTCAAGGGCAGAGGAAGTGTTAAGTACTGCCTGTCATAGGTGATAAAGCACAAATTTATAGCAGCTATTCTCCTTAGTTAATGCTCCTACTTGTAATATTGAGCTCCATTATTATGATGGACAGGCCTGAGACTCTCACTAGGGTCCCGTTTCAATTAACTCTAGCATATCATTGTACACACCATAAGCAGAAATTCTTGTCAGTTTTACTGCTAGTTTGTGCTTACTCGAGACCTACAGTATGCCTTTTAGTCATGCCGAGTAACACCCACTCCAAAAAGAATACCAAGAGCAGCACCAGATTAAATATTTTCTAATAATCTACATTCCAGTTATTATACAACTTAAAGTCCAGAATTCACAGGATCACCTCAGGTAGTGGGCATAATGGCAGCATGAGAATAGCAGAGGTCAGAGCAGGGAAGGAAAAAACTTGTGACTTTAACGTGCTAGGGTCCATCGATTAGCCATGCTTGCATATTCTGGCTTGAAAGCTTATGTGAGCAGGTTTAAATCGTCTGGTAGCCAGCATGGCTTCTCTTCCTGCCAATCAGGTAGGCCAAAAGCACGACCAAAACAAGGCCAGCAAGAGCAGCACCCACAGCGATAGGGATCAGCATGTCATCTTTATCCAGCTGACACTCTTCAGCTGAGTAGGAAAGAATCAAAGGCACAGTATAAAAGTCACCATAACACGCACATGTTACTGTTGTTACAATATACTGTTGTTACAATATCTTAAATTTAACAATATGGTTACAATATCTTAAATACAGCTACAATTTCTCACAATATAGTTCCAATATTTTGAATTTTTGTGCAGTAGCAACTGTGCAATAACACCATTGTGCAACTGTGCAATATTGAAAGTGTAACTATTGTTTTTTTTTTCCTTTTTGTATTTAAACACTGTACTGTCTCTACTTTAATTTTGCACATTTTTTTGCTGCTGTAATGTAGAACTTTTCTCACTGTGGGGCTAATAAATGTATATCTTATCTTATCCTATCTTATCTTAAAAGGCATACATGTAAGTTGTAGTTAAAATGCCTAATACAATTGAGCAAAAAAATGCGGGTCAAGAACTATAAGGATAAGAAATAAAAATAATACTACCTGCTCCAAACTCCTGTCCACTGACATTGAATGGCTGCACCCGTAGATGGAACGTGTTCAGAGAGAATTTCTCGCCAACAGGCAAAATCAGCTCTTGATGGCACATGTACGAGTAGCCCAAAGTTCCTTGAAGGTAGTCTAGACTGGTGTTACTGACAACCAAGGGCTCTGAAAGGGATAGAAAAGACATCCAATTCAATATATTAAATGATAAAACCTTTAGTATCCCTATTTCAATCATCATTTAATAACAACTTACGAGTCATGTCTGGCAAGGCGATTGACAGCGACAGGCCACCAAGATAATACTTATTCGTAGAAGAATTCTGGAGAGGAAGAAGCACCATTTGAAATTCTATTAGACTGAGTGAAGAATATTAGTGCTTAGAAAAGTACACATGCTCTAGGTGGCAAGAAAGCATGTAGGGTAAATAATAAAGGAAAGTACAGGGAAATTAACTCACCGAATGAAATAAGAATGTCAGATTTGTGTTCTCATTTATGAGTTTGATCGTTGCAGTGTCAGGCTCACAAGATCCAGTGGCATTGGTCATGTTTGGTTGCAAGTTTATAATAACCTGAACGGCCTACAGGAACAAGAGGATTTGCAAAGTATTACAATTAACAAATATATATATTTGTATATATAAACAAAAGAATTTGCAGAAAAGATTGATTATTTCTCTAAAAACATCATGTGAATAACATAATAATAATAATAATAATAATAATAATACTTCAGGATTTAATAAAAAAAATGCTTCTGACACATTGCAATTTTAATTTAAATTGTTATATTTAATTATTAAATATACCATTTGTATTCAATCATATTTATCTAGGTTAACACCAAATAATGGCACAAGTTTTCTCATTATGAGGATGTTTACCAATATTTATTTATCACCTCATAATTACTAAAAAAAAAAAAAGAAATACTTTAATTTATTGACAAACTCTTCATTCATCCTCACCTATGTGTACATTACCTTAGACTTCTTAGAATATAGACAAGTCCATATTGTGTAGCACTAATTATCCGCTAGCGAATATGAACCTCCTAATCCTGTAATGATTTCTTTAGCTTGGATAGAATCAGTGAGGAAGTTTTTGTTTGAGATATAAAAAAAACAATAATAAAAATAATATTTCCCATGCCTATAAGTTACACAGCGCAACTGACCATTAAGATGGCCCATAACATTTCAAGGTATCTGGCCATACTGTAAAGTTATGCAAATGTTTAATGGAAGTAAAAGTATGGGCCAGGGTCAAGCAGGGGTGGCTCAGTTTGCAGGCTGGCAAAACTTTGCTCTCTTTCCTCCAAGGTAGACAGGTGGGCAGTTTTATATCAGTTTGTTGTTGTGCGTCGGTTTGAGGTTCAGAGTGTGTGCATACCTTGCCCTGTGATCGAGAGGTGTAAGTAATGTTGAGCTGCAGTCCCATGCTGGCCAACAAGCATGCGGTGCCGTTGTTGGTGACATTGTAGGACCCAGTCTCTGGGATACTGGGAGGTTCTGGCGGAGTTGGAGCAGAAGTGGTGGACAGCACGTCGCTGGAAAAACTTGGGCATAATGTTACAGCTGTAATGGCACAGAATAAAATTGATTTCTTTATCATACTTAGTACATAAAACATGCGGAGCCTATTGTGCTTTTAGAGCAGATGCCACAGATAGCAGGGTGATAAGGTGTGTGAGAAATCCTGAAGTAGACTTTTCTCTTAAGATATATAGAATATGCTAAACTATAAAACATAGTTTGCAAAAATACTGACATCAAAAATAAGTAATTCGTTTTAAAATATTGATAAGGATTTTTTTTATATTATTACTAACAGTAATAAATAGTATTGTTCTTTATTATTGACAGTAATAGTAGTGTTATTATTATTATTATTATTATTATAAGAATGCAGATAAAGCTTGTTATAGATCTCACCCAGCAGCAGGACAGTTAGGCCAGAAGGCAGAGAGAGGTTTCGGGTGTGAGGTTTCATGTTTCCAGTCTCGTGAATCAAAACACACCGGGCCAAGAGACAAAACAATTCAACTCAGCTAGTATTATCACTCTAACCAACTTACACACTTCTCCTAATGCAAATACAATTAATTCTACAGTTTAAAAGCGCGATGCAGAAGTCTTTTCTCATTAGTATCTGTCCTACAACACTGAACCTCGTTCAGATAAACACGTTTGTTTTTGTCTCATGCCCGTCGCTGGTCTCCTAATCGCACCAGGAAGCAAGCCCTAGTCATGTGATGAACTGTCACATATGGGCCGTATCCCCAAAACCAAACTACTAGAGATATAGTTCACTACTCAAGGCATAGAATCCATGGCATATGTAGTGCGCTTTCACAGGAAAAAAAGAACGTTCGAGACAAGTACAATGCGCATGCGCAAATCTACAAAAGCCTGACGGTAGTGAAAAATAGGTGAAAAATAAGCATCCTTTTTCCAGTTGATTTTCGGATTTATACTGTTGATAAAATAAGACGTGATTTAAGGGGCACAAACAGGATTTGTGAACTGGATTTGTTAGCAGTGCTTATACCACTTCAGGACTATTATTTTAATGGTGAAAATATAAACTAATTATTAAATATTTAATATTTACTAAATAATAACTGATCCCAGTAAAAAATATTCAGTTTCGCTTTTCAAATTTTTCTAATTTCTAAATAGCCATTTATGGCGCCTCAACTACCATGGTGTGCTAAACCACTTCTAGGTTTAAGCCTATTCAACAGAAGGACTCGCATAACTGAAAGCAAAACACATAAGCTTTATCAGACAACATGAACAATTTACAAGAAGGTGCCAAAGAGTTTTGGAAGAAGCTTCCAAAGGCTTTCACAGGATTGTGCCGAATAACCTTTCACCCCTTCAGTTTGGTGGAGTAGAATGGACAGGCATGCTGAAAATATTGACTTTAGTCTGAGTAGCCTGTAAAATAGCATATATTGAAAACCACAGGCAATTCAGAGACTGAAAAGCTGATCTAAAAAGCACACACGTAAAAATATTACCGAAGTATTGTACCTCTGAAATTAAAAGAAATAGGAAAACCTGTAAAATATTAATGTTTGCTATCAAAAATCTGGCTGGACAGACATACTGATATACAGACATATAGACAGAAATTTTCTGAGACTTCAGGTCCTCCAATGTATGAAACATAAAGAAATCATTGTTAGAGCGAGTGCTGACCAATGTACCGACAAAACCTTTCTTTTATTTATCATAGATTGTTTTACAAGCAGCCATAATGTTTCATAGTCTGTTGCATTCCACAGGAATGAAGTAAGCTAGTTTGTAAATGCATACTGAATCCTTCCTTACACCAGTCTGCCTGCTTGTATGGAGTGTCGAAAAGTAAAGGCATCTTATGAATAACAGTATAACAGTCACAGGAAACAACTGTCATATATTATTTTTTTTAAATAACTAAAATATATATTTTTTTATTTTAGATTGTTTGTTTTTGTTGTTAAATTTGTCTGTTTATGTAGATTTAAATTGTACTGATTTGCTATCATACATTTTAACCACAGGGTGGTGTGATATACTTGGAAAATAGCACAATGGCATTTACTGTTTATAAAAAATCATTGTGATATTTACATTTACACAAGAACGTTTGGTTATTAAATACACATCCAGATTTTGTGAGAATATCCATTGTTGAAATAACTATATAAATAAAAGTAAGATGAAACGATTTTTAGGGGGAAAAATGTGTTTGTTTGTTTTTTCAATGTTTTATGCAACATTGTCTTAGAAGTAAATATTTTCATTGATTTCCTAAAGTATTCAAAAAAATTGAGAGATTAATTTAGATTAATTGTTTTTTTAAAGAGGGGATTTTCTTGGACTACCTGCACACAAATCAAACAGATCAAATAAAACAGCCAAAGAGGAACTAAGCTTAAAACGAATTTCCAGACAATTTCCTTATAAAACCACATGACAGTGGTAAAAGGCGGTCAAACCCAAATGCTTTCAGTTAGTTTCTGTTAATGTTTAATGCTTTTGGTATTATGTTTTTGTAGTTAGAAACTTTTTATGTTTTTTTTTTTTTATAAAATTTGGTTTTGATCATGTGAATTGGCCACAGTAAAATGTATATGTTAGTGATGTCATGTCCCTTGTATCACTTGTAAATGACATACAATACCTCTTAGAGAGTCCTACAGCTTTTGTGTGTATGGTGGTCTATAAATAAACAGGATGTACTTGCAGAAAGGTGTTGAGATGAGAGACCAGAAGATGCTGAGAGTGAGGCTTTAAGATCACCCGATAGATCTGAGCACTGGGGCCATTTCCTGTTAGCAAAGGGGCTTCAGTACACAGACAAATGTACAAAGTTAAGTGCTACACAACCCTACAGCGAAGCTCAACAATAAGAATTTAAGTTTTCCAGACACATTTTTGGAGTCTCAGGGAATTTAATGGCAGTGTTTAAGAATGCTGCTCTTTTGTGCCTGGCCATACTGGTTTCCTCTGCAGGTAAGATTATTTGTGCTCTTTTCTCTATTTTTCTCTATACCCTAACAATAATCATGTTTTAATTAAAGTCATACAAGACAGAGGTCATTCATTTATTGTTTCATCATATTTCCTATGAGATAATTATTATGAATGGATATAATCTTATGTCTAATGTAATAATAAATTTTGCAGTACGAAAACGTAGTTTATACTCTACATCTCAGAGAATTAAAAATGACTGTTGAGGTTATCGTGTTTTGCCGGCAACACAAGAAAGGCTGTTTGTAATGCACAGTTTTTTCCATTTCAACACTTTCAGCATTCATCGTCTTTCACCTGTTTCACTGCATAAATTCATACTCTCAGATGTGGTTTGTAGTCTTTCTATTGTGTCTTTTTTGTAACTATCATGCTGCTGCATTATTTTTGTCATTATTATTTCTCACACTGCAGTCAAGTTACCCATAAACAGCCAGACAGATTGTGTAAAACTAAAATCATCACACGTTTAATTGGTAAATCACAAAATCATTGTCTTAGTTCTCAGTATACTGCAACAACCTACATTTATTTTCTATAGGTTTTTAAATATTATAATGGCATATTATTATGATTATGATTATTATTAGTTGTAGTAGTAGTAGTAGTAGTGTTGGTTTGTGTTAAATTATAATATTTTCTTTATTATGTACTGTTTCAAGTTAGAAATGTCTTAGTAGTTGTAAAACAAAATCCATGTGGTCAGTTATGTGCCATCCTTTATAAGGTGTTCTTTGTTTTTTGTAAAATTTAGCAATCTTTAAAAAAATCATTTTGTATAGAAGTATCAGAAAAACACCAAATATTACATTCAAAATGTGATTATTTATATTGTTCGTCTTCCAAAGTTACCTTCAGTTCAGGTTCTACCCTCACCATTTTTCAATTTTTTACAATACAACTTAATGTCATAAAATTTTTATAAATAAAATTTAACCTCTATGTAAGACCAGTGCAACTTATGTTGTTGTTTCCTGTTAGAAATAATCATACTTGTACTGTTTTTTTATTGTTAAACACTAGCAGCGAAACATTTTCTAAATGTAAAAATATTAAACAAGATTATTTAGAGGATGTGATGTCCAAAACGTTTGCATGAATCCTTTTGTGTGTACATTTACATAACATTATGTGAGTTAGTGAAAAATATCTTACTGTTTAACATATTAATCAACAATTTATTCATGTGATACATTTTAATTAATTTAAGATATTTACTATAATACTATTTACTACAATAGATATGTTACACATTGAGGAGGTTTACGCAAAAAAAGCGTTCATAGAGTATGTTTTGAATAAAACCAGTTATAACACTGAATCTAGATCTGTTTTTTCCCATTAGGCATTTTAAAATACCCTAATAATTCTTTTGTGTAAGACCAATAATAATAAAACTTAAACTTGTGATTTGCTGAATTCTGCTTTAAGTATTATTAAGAATAATGATAACATAGGTACTTGTCTAATTAGGTTTTTCTGCAATACATTTTCAGAAATGATACTACTTTTTACAATGCACAATATATATATATATATATATATATATATATATATATATATATATATATATATATATATATATATAGTGTGTGTGTATAGTGTTATTTTGAATTAATTATAATGCGTGAGAGCATGCACTTAGGTGTGCTTGTGTTCTATCACTTTCTGATAAACATGTGGTCAGTTTTAACCACTAACCTCAAGTCCTCATTAGCGCAGACATCGAAAGGCAGTGATGCACATAAACCATCAGTGTGTATCTCTCATCTCGGAACGAGAAACCACTGAACTACATTCTGAATTACACATCACACTGTGAAAGTACTCCAGTTCTGTCTCTGACAGGAAGACATGCTCTCAGCAGATTTAAATAGCTTTTCGTTTATATTAACACCAGGTAAATTTAATACACTTAACATGCAGCCTTCTTGGATTCTCACTATAATACTATTATTTTTATAATTTTTTTTGTAGATTTTCTCTTTACAATCACTTTGAGATTATGGCCAATTGACATACTAAAGCCTGGAATAGGGTACATGTGCAATGGAATAAAAAAAAAATCATAAGAATAAGAAATTCACTAATCAATGTTTCTACCTAGCCAAAATTCAATCTTCTAAACCCAAAGACAGACAACTAATGGAATAAACTTCCTGTGAGAAGGTTCAGTTTTGCATCTGGGGGCAAGAGCTAAAGAGCTGCAAATCTCTTATAAATACACAACATCCTCATAGTGGACACAAAATCATAATTCTGTTGTTTCAAGTGAATTATTTTGGTCCTCAAAAAGAAAAGGAAATTCGTATTTCAATAATACGTATATATTTTCAGATCATCACTTTAGAAAAAATAAATAAATAAATAAATAAATAAATAAATAAATAAATAGTTTAAAACTTTGATAGCTATGTTTGAAATGCAGGAGATTGCATATTCTTAGGACGAAATCAAGGGAAGAGGGAAATACATTACTTTATTTGTTTTTTCTGCATTAATGCAATTAACACAACCAGTGTTAACAGTAAGAACTTAAAATAAGATAAAGCTTCCTTTAGAGACTTTTAAACTGAATGTTATATAAATGTTTTCTAATAGCCTGGATGGCTTTCTGTATATAAAAACGTCTCTAATCTTCTGACTATTCTTTGTATTTTCTCTGTGCTGATATTCACCGTTCACATTTTTCTTAATATATAGTACTGTATCTGATCTAATGCTGCCCGATGCCATACATAGCATTCTTTAGATCATTTCTGAAGACCAAGTGGCTGATAGCAATCCTTCTTTTCAAAGTTTTAAATGTATTTACCTTATACTTTGGATTTTGTCATGTTGCAGGATATTTTTAGAATTTTCTTTAACACAGTAAAGAAAGAAAAAAAGAAATGATAATAATAATAATAATAATAATAATAATAATTATTATTATTATTATTATTATTATTATTAATACTAGTAGACTTAAATAAGTAAATAAAAATTAATTAATTAATTAATTAATTAATTAATATTGGTTTGTTAATAATTTTATCTTTTTCCCCATTAGTGATGCATACTGTACTGTAAGTTTGCATGATAAGTGATCTTCATAGTTTCTATTTTTAGTAGACAAAATATAAACATAACTTTCAAAATAAATGTCATGAATAAGTAATACCTTCTTTTATTTTTTTAATATACATTAGCCATGTAGTATATATTAATCTATCCTATGAAAAATGTTAAGACCATTGTGTTTTTATAATGCATTTTTCATATTTAAAATTCAACATACTCATAAACAATTTAAAGACATTTCATTACTGTACTTAATCAGGCTTTACAAGTATGTGCAATGCAGTTTTTACTTCCCATAAAAACAGATCTATTTGCTTTTTTAAGTTAGCCTTTGTGAATATTTGCTTCTCTTCTCTTGTTCCTGACTGAAAGACCATTAATTTACCCACATAAACCAAAGTCAGTTTTTAATTTGAGATGTGTTTTTTTTTATTTGTATTTTCCCCCCTTGAACTTTAACATATGAGTTTTATAAATTATCATGTTAAACCTCAATATGTATAATATTACCACATTATTAAGGAATTATTGTACTGTAGTTCCACCACCTGTAATAGCTTACCACCTCTTTGTCCTGTTTGCAGAGGCCACAAACTTCAGTGACCCCGTCATCTGCTATGTGCTAGATGCAATTCTGCTCTTCTACTGCATTATTTTTACTGCGCTCTACTTTAAACTTAAGGTGAGACAGTTACAGTATGTAGACAATGAATGAATGATACTAAACGTTTGTTTGGTGCTTTTGTCTAAAACTATTTCCAACTGACTTTTTAGTTTGAAAAGGCAAGGACCTTTGCCATGGTACCTAACAAGTCTGCTGGCATGGTGAGTTACTTTGTTGTGTATCTCTTAGTGCAGTTGAGCAACATTTTGAGGAAAAAAATGTCACTGTTTGTGCAAAGCATAATCACTCATTACTAAAATCATTTACTATAATCTATACAGTCCATTTGTACCATAAGTAACTTTTCATTGTTCATGTCACTCATTTAATGTATTTTTATATCATTTATCATATAGGATCAAGCAGCACCAGAGGAAGGGCAATATGAGGTAAGTGTAATGCAGACTGTATGTATGAACTGTTTAATCGGGTAACAGGATGATAGTTCTGTTTTTTAGTTTTTTTTTTTAATTGCTCAGAGCGTTTGCTGGAACATGTCTACCAAATGATTTACTGAGGTATAGTGGGCTGTGACCATGAAAGCATTTTAAAATGCAAATCATTTTCTAAGCACCCTTTTAAGACATGGCAAGCAATGTAGCTGCAATTACAAAGGTGTAATTCCACATTCAAATGCTTATAAACATTTGTGCATCAGCTATTTGCACTCTCTATAAATAAGCGATAGACCTCCTGGCACCTAAATTTTCACACTATTAGCAACTGAGATAACATCATGGACTTTAGAATGAACTAGAATGAATATTAACCATGTAAAATTGTTTAATTATAAGCCTCTATGTAATTATAAAATCTTGCATGATAGCCATCTTAAGAACTTGATCATTATGTTAAATTGTAAAAAAACAAAACAAAACAAAAAAAAAACAGTATTTTCCTTACTCCCTTTTTACTGTCACGTTTCAGCTTTCTGTGTTTATGTGTGTGGGTGTGTGTGGCTTGATTGCCTAATTCATGTCTAACTGACAAATGGCAAATGGGTCTAGCATGCCTCATTAGTTTTATTGAATAAACCCTTGTGTTTGTTTTTAGATTCTCATTCTGCATCATTAGCCTATAAAGAAGCTAATTACGCACTGAAGTCTCATACAGACAGATGTTGTTGTCACATGATTACCTCATCTGTGCCAAATAACCTACACTACTGAGACATTTACAGAGCACAATACATAAAAAGGGTCCTCATCCCAATGATGACACAGCTATCCATGGCTAGGAGCCAAGAAATATAATTTGGCATACACTCTCTCCTCTGTCAATCAGAGAGACACTAGCCAAGTAAGGGCAGGCTATCTATGGGTTTGTATGTGAGGAAGCTGGTGGATAGTGCTTATACAGTATCAGAGTGTGTTATGCTGTATGTCCAGCAGTTTTAAAAAAATGAGGTTAGTTGACTTCACCTGTCTAAAAGGAACATGGATTAATATATTTTATTTAATTGATTAATTAATTTAAAAACTTAAAATTGCAAGTTCTTCCCATGTTTTTATCATTCTTAAATGATTAGTCTCTATCTGTATAAATAAAAGAAAGGTTTCTTCTGCATATTTGTCAGAACTTGCGCTTTCAATGATATCTTCACATTTCATACATTGGAGGGCCCGAACCCAGTTTCAGAAAATGTTTTGTCTATACGTCAAAATGGAAATGCGAAGTTATGAGCAGTTATGTGCAAGATTATGTCAACAGTGTCACGCAAAAAAAAAAAAAAACTGTCTAGACAGAATTTTATTAAACTTTTGCAGTACTTAGATATCTGCCTGAAGTTTAACCTGCGCCATAAGTAAAATCAAAATGTTGAGTAAAAGTGATGGTATTAACAGTTATGTGATTGATTTACTGTAATCATCTCTATTAAAATAAGGGTGAAATAAGCTACTTGCTCAATGTAAACAAACACCAATAAAAATAAATAAAGGTTAAACTGAATATTTTCACTGCAGAAATAACAGCACTAAAGTGGTATGAGTGAATTTTAATGCGCTGGAGTCGTTTTAAGACAAACCTTAATCTGTATTCGATCTCCTTTTCCGATTTCTCATCTGTGATTCATTTCCGATTACCGAACAGGGAGTGTGTTTGGCTGACGACCAAAAAGTACAAAAAGTACAAAAAGTACAAAAAACAATGTGGAAGATATTCAACTTTACAAAAAATTTTTTCTTTGTATTAATTAGTTAAACAGATAGTTCTGACGTTTAGAATGACAGGCAGACATGTATGTGGCGTTATAATAATATCACTGATTACATTAAAGTTGATCAGCCTATTTTTATCTTTAACCTTGTAACCTTTCTCAGGACTGAACAATCTCTCTGTCTTTGCACATTGCACAATTCACAGTTATGAACTTTTACAGGACTAAACCTCACTGCATTTTTGCACACTACACAGTAATTGACACTCATGCACAGTTGCACATACCCGGACATTCATGGTACATTGCACATTCATGCACATTTTCACTTTTGCACGGATTATGGACATTTATGGACCATGGACATCTACACACACATGCCTGTTTGCACACTTCCTGGTCATTTCCACTTGTTTCCATTTAAATTCATCTTTATATTTTCTCTCATTGTATAAATAAGTTTTTATATTTCTTACATTTTTTTTAAGTTTTAAAAACAGTTTGTTAACTGTTTTTAATATTTTTAAGGTCACTGGCGGTCGTTTAAGCATTTCACTGTATATTATACTGTTTATGAGTGTGTATGTGACAAATAAAATTTTTATTTTAATTTGATTTGAATTTTGAAATATTTCCACAAACTCTTTACCCATCAATGACGGGTATATACACTAGTAAGCACTCAGCCTTGGCCTTGTAATAGATTGATAGTTTGGCCAGTAAGTGTTCTGATCTGAACTAAAGTGAATTGGATGAAATATTAAGGTTAAAAAAAAATAAATATATATATATATATATATATATATATATATATATATATATATAAAACCTTTGTGCTATTTCTTTCTAAAATAATAATCCACTTCCTGGTTATTGGTCTCGTGAGCACTAAACATACACAAATCCGTTGTCACACACTCGGTGAAGTGAGGACACAGTATGTATAGATTAGGCACAGACGGCCTCTGGTGGTGGGTTATTGAAGTGCAGGATGCTGCTCATGGATGTTGCAGTACTCAAACCATCTTGGTTGTGTATATCTGCAGGCCCTGGTAGGACAGAGAAATGATGAATACCAGGAAATCCAAAGGAAAACCAAGGTATGTGTTCAAAGAGTTGATATCCTTAGATGACAAATAATTTAAACATCAGGAGCAGGCGGGGAAAAGATTTTCACCATTATCTGTCTTTCTACAGCCTCGCAATAAAAAAAACAAAGTCAAAGAGGTGAGTTACCTCATTTTGTAGTGCACTAGATATAAATTTAAATGGCTTAAATGGTTTTGTTAACCGTTGCCTCCTTGTAGGCTAAAAGCGATGCAGCAGAAGCAATTGAGATGAAGCCTGCTCCTCTTTTACCAGCACGCGAATGAGGCCAAAGCATACAGGACTGTGATCACCTCCTCAAGAATGTGTTTTTCTCCACTTGAGCATCTGTACAAATGTGCACATTTCCCTCAGTGAAAATGTACTGGAATCTATTGTTCATTATGTGCAATCTTTTTATTCACTTGCGTAATGAGGTTTAATTTATTAGGCTTTTAAAGAAAAAATATTAATTTAATTTACACCCCAGTCCTATTGAATTCTCAAATCCAATTGGTTAGAAGGTGTTGTTTAATATTCTAGAATAGTGAAGCTCAGGGAGTAGTGTGAGCTAAAAGGCAAATCACAGGTTTATATCAATACTCTTGGCAGTAATAATGCATTTATATGGCTGAATGGTGTTCAGCGAACCTACACATAACAGCCCCTAAGACCTGAAGCCTGACTAAAAAAAAAAAAAAGCTATTTATGATTGATGTAGTAAAAGTTCACCAGAAACATTTAACATTTAGAGAAGGAATCTTGGGTTTCAGTACTTTACGAAAATTTCTGGTAGAAAAAAAGTCAATAAGACAACTCTACTTTTTACTGTACAGTTTCTTGTTATTTTTTTCTTTTTCTTTCTTAATGATTGTCTTAATGTCAATAGAAATAAAGAGAAGTACTGTATATCCGGTAACAAATTATTTTAGAACTGTATAAAATGAAAATATAAGAAAGAAACTTGTTGTATAGGCATTACAAATAGTTATAAATCTTACTAAATGCAACATATGTAAATTTAGTAATTATGACAAGTTGTTAATTTAAATTGTAAGTCTCTGTAAAATGTGGTAGCAGCCTACAGAATACAACAGATCAGTTCCAATATATATATTTATATATATATATATATATATATATATACACACATGGTAAAGGACTACATGGTAAACAGTGGAAAATGTGGAAATGATGTTTAAATTAGTCAGTACAAACATGAAACTGATAGAATTTTAAATGTACAAAGTTTAAATATAAATGAGTCATTTATTGCAGACAGCTTTCTAATACTGATATAGAAGTACTGATCATAACATTTGGGGACTAATATTGTTTGGGTTTCCCTTGTGCTGCTGAGGCACAAGACCTCAACTAGACCTTAGCACTGGCACATTACAGTAGCAGCAGATCCTTTGGATGCTGTGGGCCTCCAAGGACCAAACATGCTTGTCCGTGCATACATTCCGTGCATGCTCGACCAGAGTGAATCTGGTGAAGGCCAAATCAACAACCTTAATGTCTTTGCCTCCTGAGCCCCTATATACAGCAGCCTGTGATGCACTGGATGTGCTGGTGCCCTTCTGTCATAGTTAATGTTAACTTTTTACCAATTTGTGCTTCATTGTATTTCTAGGGGATTGGATCAGACGAGCTGGACTTTGGTCCCCAAAAGCATGATCCAGTTACAAGTTTACTGGTATATAATTGAGTTATTGAACTCATCTGGCAGTGGTATTAATGTTGTGCCCAATCAGTATCATTATGCTTTGCAGTAGATTGAATTATTACTACAGTAATAATTGGAAAAGAAAAAAAAGTGATTTCATATGTCAAATGCATTTCTAATGAATCAAATGTTTAAAAAACATATGGAGAAAGTTTTCTCCTGCTGAGGCATGAAAGGTATGGTATGCTTTGCTTTTGTACATTAAGCAACTTTGCACCCAGTAGGGCTCAGAGCAGGGGTGATGCCCTTTAATTTGCTTTCTCAGCTAACTCAAAACTGGGAAGAGAGATTTTATCTGGAAAAAGACAAAATTATGTTCCATCTCAACTCAGTTAGAAGTATCTGTCCATGTATAATCAGCATTATGGTTTATGGATTTTTTTAAAAACCTGGAGGCTACATGCATAGTTTTTCCATATGAAAAGCCTATGTGATTTTTTTTTTTATAATATGATAATAAATGTTTATTCCATCATCTTTGCTGTTTGATTCATCTTGGTTTTCCTGAATACCAAAGGCCACATCATCCTGATAAAATAAACATACAGAGAGCTAATCATTTAGCAGATTATATAATTACCTGCATTACTTTCTCAGAGTTAGTGTCCGTACAACAGTTATGACTCAGAATTTTAAAAGCCGAGAGGTTAGTCAATATCGAACCCAAACCACGGCAAGACTCAAGACTTCTTGCAATATGAAAACACTTGGAAAATGGTTTAATGATGTTTACAACAAAAGAGATCTGTACAGTTACAGTAAAGATTATCTTTATATATATAAAAAAAAATACAGCAGACAAAATGTATCTAATTCTACCATGTATCCTGATTCACATACTTCTATTTCTACACAATCGGTCAGTTCTAAGCTACCATGATGTAGCCGTTGCAGAGTCCTGTCAAAAGCTTGAGTTCAGAGTGAGAGGCATTAAAGCCCTGCTCCATAGTGATACTCAGGATACAAGAAATGATCCTCACTACTGCAACAGTGGCTTAGAGTTCAAATATGACACACAGAAATACAATCTACTTTATGACACTGGTGAAAAAAAAAAAAAAAAAAAAGCTTTAGCTGTAGGAAATGAGAATGACCATTTACAGTCCTTGACTGAAGCACTATGTACATTTTCCTATTTTTTCCTCATTTGTTAAAAAGAAGAAAAACAACCAAAAAAAAATGGTAACTTGGGCAGTGAAACTGAATCACATACACAGACACACCCAAAACGTATAAAAATACTATTTGTTTAACCTACTAATAGTAAGACAATTCTTCAGTTAATTCCATGCTGTGACAGAAAAAGAGCAATACATCCAACAAAATCAAAAATTTAAAATGCCACTTTTGTTTTTGCTTTTTTCCCCCCTAAGTATTTCAGAAAAATACCAAAATATACATCTAAGCTTTGGAATTACTGAGGTTAAGACTAAATGTCAGAGCTGGGTTCTGTTCCTTAATACACACGCTGAAGGGCTTGGAGAGGAAGAGAGAGAAACAGGACAAAAGACAGTGTCATCTTTGGTATCTGCATGTGTCAAACATTTCATATTTGGATTTTTGCTTTGGGATAGAGCTTGTAGCGTCTGTTGACCTTGCACTCCATATAAAGCTGCTGAGTGAAGAGTCAAAGACCCATTTGGTTAAAGAGCTGTGTAGCAGAGACACAGCCCCGGCGGCAAACAGGACAACAATGCATAGTTGCACAGGGAAATCAAGATGGCGGAAAGAGCTGAAACAAATCGTAAAAGATAACTTAAAACAGCACAGTGAAAAAAAAAAAAAAAAAAAAAGTCAGTACAAAAAAAAAGTAGCCTGTGTGTTTTTGGTTAGAGACACAAATAGAAACAGATTTGCTTTGTTACGGCTATAAAGACAAAGGCATTGAGTCCAGAGAGCAGACAGTTCATCCTGAGCAGGTTGCAATGTGCACAGGATGTCCTTCAGTGTGTACTAACTAACATCACCCAGTCAAGGAGGGGTTAATTTTTACAAGTCCCTTGGAGAAGCCTGCCCTCTGTCCTTTTCATCTTATGATCTCAGATCCATGAACGGAGGGTAGAAGGAGACATAGCTGAGTCCATACAATCACTTTGTAAGTCTTTGGTTACCACAGAGAGGATGAGGGCTGAGGACTGTAAGGGCCACGAAGAGGACACACACGCAAACATACACACACAATCACATACATACACAAAATAAGCCCTGCAATTACATTCATACAAATAAAGGACATTAAAGAGACGATTGTCAAATCATAAAAACAAACTACAAGGGTTACTACAAAGACAAAGGTGCAAAATAAATATGGCTATAATATGCATTCACTACAATTAAGGGTAAAGAGGAATAAAAAAAATATATATATAAAAAAAAAGTCAAACAGAGTCATACTCTACAAGTTTGTCATTAATGTGTGTATACGTGTGTAGTGTGTCTCTGTAGCAGCTGCTGGACCCTCACCCTATATGTTAGACATCTGCAGTTCTCCTTCAGGACAGGATTTTTTTTTTTTATTAGGATTTTTTTTGTTTGTTTTCTTTCTGTTTGTTTGTTTTTTTCAAAATAGATTAAAGCAAGTTTTTACTCTCTCTCGAGTTAGAAATGAGGTATAACAACAGCTCCTTTACCCATTCCAGCAAACTCAGCCATTGGGCTTATGACTGCTTCCAACATTATCCTTTTCTAGCAATGGACTGAAGGCCTCCTGCAGCAACCTACAGGCCAGAAACGACAGGACAATATGAGAGCTGTTTCAACAAACAAAATCTCTAATGCAACCGCTCATCAGAGCACTTATCTACAGATAACACGCCACCAGATTTGCTGCAGAAATGCAAAGTCTTAATCAGTCATATCTGGCATATCCTGAACACCACTCAATCCAATCACAGGTTAAAAGCATAAAGCCAAGTGGTCACTGCTGCCTCAGTCCGTCGGAAATGCGTTCAGAAATTTAGGACAGGCTGTTAAGGTTTTCTGTTTGTGTCCAAACTGATCATTGGAAGTCTTACTTCCAATCAATTTAAATAAATTCAGAGAAATATCTTCCCTGAAGGATGACCTCCGAAAGCGAACGCACAGCTACTTAGAACTAAGTCAACCCCGTTCACCTTTACAACAGCTGGAATTGGGTTATTAGTAAAGCTTTTTGCAACAGGTTTCCAACCTGCATAAGTCACAACCAAAAAAAAAAAAAAAGGTAGCAACATTTTCCAACACCAAAAACTGTCTAAACTGAAAAAACATCCAATACTCACAGCGTTATTTCAGCAATCAATGTTATACACACAAAAACATGCAGGAATGCATCCTTTCATTCATCCAAGCACAAACACACACAAATATGCATTTAAAAACTGACATACTATAATTTGCTACAAAAATCAATCTTCTAAAATAATAGTAAGGCATAAATGATAAGTATAAGTTAATTTTGTTAAACTAAGAAAGCCAGTGATGTTGCTCCCTCATGCTATACAAAAAATATATATAAAATAAAGTAAATAAGTTGAAATGATTGTTAAAAACAACACAGCAAACCAAGTCAATAAAATTTTAAAGAAAGTTAAGATCAGGTGCTTTTTGGGTCCATTTCCCAGGTAACAGTAAAACCTAGGTACACCATAGCAAGCCCCCTTATTTAACAAAATATATTAAATTGTGGAGAGTGTAAATGACAGCTAGGTCCACATCCAAAGAGTGTGGTGTTACATTTTTGGTCTTGAGGGTTTTAATTTTTAGTTTAAATTGCCATCATAAAAAGTAATGTATTATTTGTTTTTGCCGTTTTTTTTTTTTGGTTGGGTGTTTTTTGTGAATAAGTATGACAAAAGACTACATTCAATCTTTATGATAGCTGAATTATAAAATAGGAGTACATAACATATGTATAATTATATATCTATATATAGTATTTAGGGAAACAAATTTCTCTAAATATTTCAGTCGTTCCTCAGATAAATATTTCAGTAACTTCTCACGCATCCTGGCACCACACCACTGCACTAAAACAACGGCGATACATAAAACTACAAGTCTCATAAGGCCGTGTGGCAGCCTCAGGACAGAACCAGCAGAGTGAGCAGCAACAAGCCACAAAGACACAGGCTTTTTCACTTTGGCAAGTAGGATAATAAAATAATAAAATCAGAGGTACCCTACAAGTAGTAGTACTTCAAACAGCAGTAGTAGTTAGACTTAACATTGTGGGTTATTTTTATTGTATCTTTTTGCTGATGTTTCCTTTTTATGCAATATTAAAAATTTGTATAAGGACAGTACAATTCAAACATTAAAATTTCTTGTCTGTTGGTGCCATTTTGCTTAAAGCGAACCTTCCGTTTAAGTGCTGATGAGGTAATTAGAAAAAAATATGACAAGCAAGGCTGTTTTGGAAGGAACCCAGCAGACAGGGTAACAGAAAATTCTAAATGCCAGTAAGCTTTAGAGGTTCACAAGACATGTTTTTATAGTTCATTTGTATGTGACTTGCTGTCTAGCTGACAGTGTACACCCTCTAATTAGACATCTCTGGTAAAGAATGTATGATTAAGGAGCTGAAACCAGAATCATGGCTACTCCAGAAACAAACAGTCCACTTATAATAATAAAATAATAATAAGTTAAGAGTTAAAACAGTAGATTAATTCTGACTGGATATTAACTCCATCCATGTAAAAAGTGGTTTTGCTATACCACCCTATGTACCGTTTAAAGCCTCATTGTGTTTATGTGTACCAGTGCTGTGCCAGGCTTAGAGGACAGTCAAATAAAAATGGAGTGGTTCAGGATTTTTCCAGTCCACACAGTCTTTTACACTACAGTAGCAAAAGCATAAATGCTAATGCTGCAAGTAGATTCCAGTGAACTTTTTGAAGTGGGCGGGATCAGACCTAAGAGCCTCTTGAATTACACATTAGTGGCTCAAAACATAGATCATGGTAAGAAATGCAACATGAGGAATACTCAGAACTTGCAGGCCATTACCTATGCTATTCAACATTACTTTAAAATGACTAAAAAGATTTTAAAAGAAGACGTGACTACAGCATGAGCTGTATTACACTTTAAAGCTAAACACAACTCATTTAACTATGTTCATTAAGAGTTGTACGAGTTTGGTAAATTACAGACGTAAGACATGAGGAAGCTTGTCAGTAGTGTAGAGTGGTGATTGTGTGGCCAGCATTTCGCTGATCCCCACAGGCACAGCAGCTAGCAAGAAAACAACTTTGGTTCAAGCTTTACATCATGGCTGAATTACATTGGTAAGGAAAAAAACAAAAACAGATCAGTCTGCTAAAGCTCCTAAATATTGACCCAAACCTGCCTAAATAGTAGATATTTCAGTCTATTAATGAACAAAACACTCTGTTATCTTAGAAGCACACAGACCACAAAAACCTGTAAGACAAAAGCACCTTGTTTCCATCTGCACACAGCACATCTTTGAAATTATTAGGGAGAGAGAGGGCGTCTGCGTCAGCCCTGCCCCCTCTCGCCTCTCACTCACAAAGACTTCTCAGCAATGACCTGGAGGAGGTCAGGTTACTTTGGGGTGTTTTTGCTGCAGTGCATGGTCCTGACCACCTCCACTCTTCTCATTCACTCGGGTTATTTGGTTAGCTGCACAAACAAGACAGAGCAGAGCGGGGGAAGCCATCTCAACCAAAATAAAAAATAGTTTTGTCTTTGGAAATGATCCTCAAAATATTGCATTTTAATATTTCCTGTGGCTTACCAAGAGCTTCCACTCATAAATATTTAAACCCTACGCTACAATGGTAATATACAGCAACATGTTTTAACAAATATTTTTGGTATATCATAAAGAGAGGCCAGCCAAAGACCTAAGAAAGAAAAAAAAAAAAAAGACATGACATTTTACCCCTAAACACCAGGCAGATCAAAGTTCTCAAATCCAGTTTTTTTTTTTTTGGTACAGGTACTGTGCACAAGTAGAAAAACAAACACCTTAAAACTCTCTTGGACAGAGGACAACCAGGCCTTCCTCCCCTGGGCCAAGTTGCTTTTTGAAATGTTACAATTGCCACCAGACGTCTGGTGGCATCTTCTTATTACGACCTAAACCATGAAAACACAGACACACAAAAAAGCAAATTCTTTCAACCCCACCATGACACTACACAGACAGCACACCCTGTGATGGGAAGACCTTAAGAGGTTGACAGACTTTGGGACGAACACAAGTCACAGTCTAGGCATCAAATGGTCATGCCACTAAGCAGTAGCACAACAGTTTCAGAAGATCTCAGTGCACCATCTCCACATTCTTTACAAGTGACTGAGGTCTACACTGCCCAGCTATTGCAGCCCAAGACCTGTCACCTTTGTAATGACTGCTCATGCAATCCTTTAAAGCTATTTATCCTACGTAAATAAGCCCATCTCGGGGTCCACACTTCAGACCCAGACTAGAAAGCGTTTAAAAACCTTTGCTACCAAGTGTTGAGAGTTTCTTCTGTGAAATCAGTGTTTCGAGACAGCGACCATAAAAACGATTCCTTAAAGCAATGAAACCGTATCACAGCCACTTACAACTCCTTTAAAGCCTTGTAACCACATATGAAAATTATATAAGACTAAAGCTGCATCAGATAAAAGAAACCATAAGCCAAAAAAGAAAAAAAAAAGATACTAAGGTTGCAAAGGGCTGCAAGGCAGAACCTTTTACAAAAACTGCTTAAATTAAAAGGTCTCATAAAAGTTCCTCAGTAATGACAATCACAGTAAAGGGTAATAACGCTGCAAAAAAGGTGTAATTTGACAGTTAAAAAATTAAAAAAAAGTGTGGTTTTTGGTTAAGAGTGTTTAGGAATTATTAGCAAGATAAAATCCAAAACGCATAATGAGATAAAAATCACTTAAATAAAAACATCTATGCATTAACAACAGAGCAAGCGTGTAGCCCAAACAGTATGGCCATCTTAACACTAGGCTCTCTTGTAATGCCAACATTCATAAAGTTTGTTGCTGAAAAACCAAAGCAGGCAACAAGGTCAGAAATAGAAAATCTGAAATCTGAAATAAAAGATGATGTTATGAAAAAAAAAAAAAAAAAAAAAAGAAAATAGAACTTAATTTAAGTAAGTTTCTTTTTGGTGGTAGCAGAGAGATTAAATAATGATTGATGCAAAGGAGGAGGAGTACGAGGAGGACCAGAGTGGGTGGGGCTGTCACTGGGCCTTGGAAGCGGTACTGATGGTGGAGGCGGGCACTGTTGCTGTGGTGACAGCATTGTGGTCTGCAGAGACATGCAGATTAAGGGCCCCAGCAGCCCCTGCAGCTCCTCCGGCAGACACAAGGCTCACGGGGTTGCTGGTCAGCAATGACAGGTTCTGTGGGTTCAAGAAGAGTGGCGCCGTCACCAGGTTCGGGGTACTGCCAGCATTGGCAAAAAGCAAGTTCCCGCTGCCATCCAGGGAAGTGATGGGCAGAGTCCCACTTGAGGCCAGAGCTATGGATGATGCAAAGTGACAGGAAATTATCTCACTAATTAGGTAGATTTTATATAGAGAACATTACTAAATGTTTATTTTAGTAGAGAGAATTTAGGAGAATTTATTCAGTTATTTATTTTTTCTGTGCCATTGACTCCAAAATAAAAATTTTACCTGATTTATTACATTTATAACAGAAATTCAAAAGTCAGCCATGGCCGATAACAATAAATGTGACGGATTCTGTGCACTAGCCTCAGAGTTGTGCAACAAAAACGCATTTTGATTGAGTTACATTATCAAAAGTTCGGCTTGTTAAAAAGCCTTTAATCTGGCTTTTTCTCTAAACAGGAATTAGTTACAAACATGGCATGTTAGAAGCTGTGTGCTCACATTAGAAGCTGTGCGCAGGCGTGTGCTCGCATGCGCTCAAAACTTTGGACGGATTCGGGCAATTAAATGTCAGTTCCTTTATAATCCTACAAGTGGTATGCACTCTGACCTATTCTAACTATTCTGAACTATCCTAAGTATTCCAACACTGGCATCCCAAGTGGGGTAGGAGTGAATATTTTTTGCTAAGATTGCTTAGAATAATGGCAGATGACAGAGTTAGGTACTGCTCAGTAAAAATTAAGTTTTTTGTTTAATTTAATTTCAAGTAAAATACTGCCCTTGGTTTCTAAGGAAGAAAACTAACATAAGGAATGGGTGACATTTAATTAATAATTTTTAATTCAGTTATGGAGTTGATGAATAAAGCTAAGGAATACAACTTTTAAGTTTCTGACAAAATGTTTTTAATTAAATGTTCAAAGTTTTGTCATCTTTTTTTGTAAAAGTGTAACAAAACCGGGAAAGAAATTACTATTTAATTGGGATATTTATAAAAACATGATACAAAATCACAATATTTAAGCAGTCAAATATGGAAGGAGTGTGACTGGAAGATGAGGTTCTTCAGAGTTCTTCATTAGTGGTCGCCAAATTCGATAGTTCTTTACAATTATCACATTGCTGGAGAGATTGTGGAGAGGTGGGGGATTATGTTCATATATTTTGGGAATGTCCCAAAATGCAAGTGTATTGGCGAGAAGTTAAAAGAGAAAGTAGTAAAGTTTTAGGATATGACTATATATATACACTATACTACATATATTTTAATTAACAACAGCTAGGAAGATAACTACAGTGAACTGGATGAAGACCCACCAACCTACTTTGACAGAATGAAAACAAAGACTGAATCAGATATATATATTTGAGAAAATGACTGCAAATTTGCAGTTGAAATCAGACATTTTCCAACAGACCTTGGCAATAATCGAAACATATTAACTTGATCTTTGAAATGTTGCCAAGGGCTTTGTTGTAGGTACTATGTTTATATTGACATTTTATTTATTATTATTTTATTAATAATTTATTTATTATATTATTATTAATATATTTATTTATTACCCTTTTTAAAAAAAAAGTTATTATTATTTATTACTTATTAATTTATTTTATGTGTTTATTTTTCTGTGAATGTAAACATCTTGTAAATGTAAAAAGTGAATGTGTGTATACTATATGTTAAAACGTTTAATAAAAAACAGTTCAAAATCACAATATTGACCAAATCAGCACGTAGGTATCATGACAATATAGTACTGGTGATTCCCCTGCCTACTAAACAAGCTCAATGGCAAGCATAAAGCAATGAAAAACACTTCACAGTCTGTTCTAAGGTGGATTACCTATTAGCTTGCGATACATTAATGGCAGGCAAGTTTAAAAACATCTAACTAGTAATCCTCATTTAACACTGGTGATCTAAATGTGATGCAGGATGATAATAAAATCACGGTTGTACTTGCCATTCCACACACCTTGGATAGTGGCCAGGGTACTGTTGCTCATCAGTGCTGGACCCAGACCACCAGGAGCCAGACTCAGCAGAGCCCCACTAAGTCAATGCACGCAGACACACAGAGAGAGTGGGTAAGAGAGAGCAACCAAAACTATTTAATGACTGAGAATATCATTAACAAAATTTTATTTGTAAACGATAACTTGCAATATATTAAAGAATTGATGTTAAGTAACAAAAGAAACATGAATTAGTGGAAAAGCAAGGTTAAATCTATTTACTACCCTAGATGAAAACATGAGTTTATAAATAAAATAAATAATGATAAGTCAAAAAAGAATTATAAGACCACATACCCAGGAGTGAATTGTGAGGAGGCCATGAGACCTGGGTTGAGGCCAGCGGCTGCAGCCATAGCAGCGATGCTGGCACTGGTAGGCAGCTGTGCAGCTCCCTGCAAGGCAGCAGACAGGCTAGATGCAGCCACCATTACCTGGCCTGTGCCCAGTGCGTTCACCGCCGTGGTGGGTGCCTGTGTAACAGTGCTTGCTGGCTCCTGAGTCACTGCCGACTCAGCCGACATGACCTGTTGCGCACTTGGAGAGGGACTGAGTGAAGGTGACGAGGTTGCCGTGGTCACAGCAGGCACCGTGGAAACAACGGATGCAGTCTTGGTAATTGTTGAGCCCAAAGTCGTGCCTAAAAGAATTACAAGTTTTGAGCCACCTCTCACTTCTTCATTTTTTTACCTCCAAAGAGAAAGACTTTCTTGCATTTTTAAAAAATGTAATCTTGAGGAATAGTTCGCCAAGCACTCATTTTGGCAAGCTTTTGACTCTCATTTTTATTCCAGTCCCTATACCTGCCAGATTTGCCAGGTTCAGAGAAAAATTTTTGTTTATCTAACTCTAGGCATGAACCAGTGAAAAACAGGTGCAGATGATGGCAGATGTGTCCAAACCTTTGACTAGTAGTGTATATTTATATAGGCCCATCACCAGTGCTTGAGTGAAACTTACCAGTTAGTCCAATGCTGGAGATGCTCGTGCTGGTAAGAGGCAAAACAGGATTTATAGTCGAGGCGCTACTGGTCACAAGACTAGCTGTGCTGGCCGTCTATAAAAAAAGAAAGATAAAAAGACGACTTGGGAATGTTTACTCTAACAGTAACCTATATGCTTTCTTAAATCAGTCTTTTAGAATGCATTGACCAAATATCTGCCTTTTTTGTGTGCAAGTCTGCTCATTTAAATGTACAATTCAGCTCACCAGAGGTGTAGAAGGGGAGAAGATTGCTTTAATGGGGGTGCTGGCAGCACTGCCGCTACTAGGCGGGTTGATCCTCTTCTCCTTCTGCCGGCGGTTGCAGAACCACACACGGATCACCTCCTTCTCCATGTTTAGCTGGTCAGCAATCATGGTGATCTCCTCAGAGGTAGGTTTTTGGTTCTGCTTGAAGAGGACAAAGACGCCCTTTCAGCATGAGGCAGCCAACAGAACTTTAAGCACTTTTCCCACAGTGAAATTTCAAGTTATAATACAGTGAAACCTCGGTTTGCAAGTGTTCTGCAAGACGTGCAAAGATTTTTTATAAATCTTGACTTGGAAAACGAACAAATCTTGGTTTACGAGTACCGAGTATCATGTATCAAGCATGCAGAATTATGGGTAATCATCTCCCCTGCTGGGTCTTAGTGCGCGTCTCTCACTGGTATAATCAACATCTGTGCACGTCTGTACTGTTTACTATAACACAGTGACCACATGTGTGTGTACAGCATGCATGTAAAAAAAAAAAAAGAAAAAAAAAAAAAAGGCAAATCTCATTAGAGAGGTTAAAGATCTTTGTTTTTTTCTTCTTTTTCGGATTTTTTTCCCAAATTATCCCCCCTAATTTAGTCGTGTCCAATTCCTCTCCATCACTAGGGGGCTCCCGCATTAAGGCTACTACTACCACTCAGTCGGGAGGGCCGAAGACTATCACATATTTCCTCCGAACCACATGACGCCAGAGATAGGTGCTGAGGTACTTTAGCTTCACACACACAGCGTCTGTGCGCACAAACGGAAACACTTATCTGTCGGGAATTATTTTTAGTTTTTTTTTAAGGTAAAGTGCAGGTAAATTTTTTTATTTTTACTTTTACTTTATATTTTGATGTATTTATTTTTTGGGGCTGTGGAACGAATAATTTGAGTTTACATTATTTCTTATGGGGAAACTCATTTTGAAATACGAGCCCGCTTCCAGAACAAATTATGCTCGTAATCGAAGGTTCCACTGTATATAGTTTTACTACAAACTTAGGGTCTTGAAGTACTGAAGTTTAAATATTTGAATAGGAGATAGGCCTCACCTCTAGAAAGCTCTTTTCTAAGGCCACTCTGATGTTGGTCTCAATGCTGGTCCTCTTCTTGCGCCGACGGTTGAGTCCCTCCATGCCCAGCCCAGGAGAGCCAATAGAGCTGGGGCTGGACAGGCCCTGGTCCGACGTCTGGTTCTCTGCACACACAGCACGTACAAACACACAGCCGGATATAAGTATCTGAGGCTACTGTGCCTTAAGCAAATCTGCTCTAGTATGCCAAAGCTGTTGAAAATTTGGAACATTGGATTAATTTGTGAAATTGTTACACCACATAACAGTAATTGGTAGTTACATTTAAGATTAAATATAAACATTTATTATATGTATTATAATAGGTATTAAAAAAATAAGTGAGCATTATAAAAATGCTAAAATTAGTTCAATCTTCGCTATGGCAAGAATCTGTTCTATATCCTATACACTAAGAGTAAAAGGGGATGCCAGAGTGGAGAAATACCTGCATCATTTAGCCACTTCTCCAACAGAGGCTTCAGTTTGCACATGTTTTTAAAGCTCAGGTTCAAGGCCTCAAAGCGAGAAATGGTGGTTTGGCTGAAGTCATTTCCATATAGCTTTCCCATAGCAAGGCCAACATCCCCCTTGGACATAAAGAAAAACTGCTTAAAAGAGAAACTGCAAAATATGGGTCTAATTTTCTAGCACAGTATAATCTATAGACAAGCCCAGAAGCTTTTTATTGAATGTATACTTGCATAGCAGTTTACCTGAGTGAAGCCCAATTTGATCCTCCTCTGTTTGAAGGTCTTGGCAAACTGCTCCAGTTCCTCCAGGTCACTGGGTTCCTCCAGACTGGGTGTTTCCATGCGCTTTGGTGTTGTCTGGTTGTGAGAGAGGGTCTGGATGGGAGTAGCTGCTATCGTGCGGGTCGGAGTTGCTGGCTAAAGAGTATGAACACAACATTAATAGGTAATTAAGAAGATAAAGTTCAACTACTGTATATGGAAAGAAAAATACAAAGTAACAGCAAAGACAATGACAGCTAAAACTTTACTGGGACTCTCTTCTCTCATATTCAAAAACCAGGAACTAGGTTAATATTTGTTGCACATGGGCTATAGACATGTTACAACCCTTTCGCACTCCGTACCTGTGTGGCAAGAGTGATGCTTGGCTGACTCTGCAGGAGGTTGGCTTGACTTTGAGGTAGTTGAGTTAGAAGATTCTGGGCTTGCAAGAGGCCTGATAAAAAATAGTGATAGTTTAGAAATATATACTGTATGGATAGTTTCAATATATATATTTATTAAGAAGCAGGTTGGTTTTACACATAGCTGTGCTCTGATTAAACTGGCTGAGAGGACTTACTCTGCTGCCCCTGCGGCGTCTGTGAGATGATGAACTGCGCAGGCTGCAGCTGGGCGGCAATTGGATGACCTGGCTGGACAAGCACAAACTGCTGCAAGTTGAGGTTCTGCTGCTGCTGCAGCTGCTGCAACTGCTATGACACACATGCACCACACAGAAAAGGATAGTAGAACAGAGACAAAATGCACAATGACTCAAAATGCACACTAATCCTTGGCCTAGATCCCAATATAGCCTAGCCAGGGCTAAAAGGCCCATGCAGGACTAAAATCGTTCTACTGCTTTAATTAGCTGAAGAACATAGCATGATGGTAATATGTGCCTTTTAGTGAAAATTAGAATAAAAACAAACTACATAATATTAAATAATATTTTGACAATTAAATTATCTGGTTTGAGCAATGTATTACATTACTAGGGCTCACTCTAGGTCTCATAAAGCCCGAGATTTGCAGGGAAGTCGCTGCAGGAATGCCAAAACTACCAAATATGGTCCAGGGAAGGACAACCAGTGTACTGGCAAAAGGTCATGTGCTGTCGTTATGGGAGCACAAACGAGATCAAAAAAATATTAGGCAGATAGTTTTAAAATCATGACTGATTAATACAGTATACAGTACATCACAGGTACCTTTTAAATAACATCATGAATGCATCTTTGTAGCAGGCTAAAAAATATCAATCCTAACGTACTGGCCCTTCCCTCTGGGCTACAAAGAAATCAGCCCCAGCCTTGCTTATTCATACCAGTATGGGTATGTGACCTGCAATTGTTAGAGCTGCTGTTGTGCTTGGTCCCCCCAAAAGTCAGGAAATAGTGCATAAACCAAGTAAATGCCAAAAAATTAAACTTGGTATTAATATTACACAGCTGGTGTAATGCGATTGTCCCAAACCAGTCACTGGCCACTTATGGGTTTTCAACAGCCCTGTGCAGAGAGCGTTTATAATTGCTTGGTTTGTATATGTTGAGAGTTGGAAAAGTTCACCATATAGGGTTTTCCAATCAATTAAATGTTATACCCAGATGTAATAACATCATTTGTTGTGTGGACTGGATATTCTGCTATGGCGACACCTTGCCGGAAGCAGCCGAAAGACCAACAACAACAACACGAATGATAAAATAAGACATTTAAATCATTAATTCCTATGGCTTACCAACCATCACATATGGGGCTAATGGACCAACATCACATGCAGAATATCACTCAACATTCAAAAACAAGGGCGCTATGAGTAATATTTTGAAGAAAATTATTAGAAACATGGTCTAGAGTGTTGTGTTTGTGTCGTCCTTACAGGTGTGATCTGAATGGGCTGAGAAAGGGGGATCTGTGTGATCGGTGTGGCAGCGGAGGCAGAGATACTCGCTCCCGTGGTGCTGCTCTGCTGGTTGGCTGAGTGCTGCTGCACAGCTGCAGCCAAAAGCTGAGCCTGAGCCTGCTGCAGCAAGAGCTGCTGTTGTGCTGGAGTCAGCGTCAACTATAGTATGAAAAAGGAGACACAGAGAGAGGCAAAGAGGAAGATTAGAGACATTTCTCACGTCTCTCAACTTTTAAATTTTGCATTATATTGAAAGATATAGTCAGTGATTTTAAAGAAAGTTAGCTGAAGCTTGTGTTTTAAACAAAAAGCTAAAAGCCAGAGCAAGAGAAAATCTTTCTGACATGGCAGGGTATTTGTTTACAACCCTGTGGGAATCACAGAAAACTTCTAAGACGAATGGTGTGTGGAACGTCAAGACACTTTCATTAACATTAAAGCTATCTGACTTAAAAAAAAAATAATCACTGACTGCACCTTTAATTTAACAAGGCACGACTTTGGCATGAAGGATGAAGCCTGGGAATGACATGCTTAATAACAACATGCACTCCCTCACACAAGCAGAACACACACAAACATTTTTCACTGCTGTCTCAACATTACCCTCGTCACCCCTGGCTATGAAAAAAAACTTGGTGGATCAACTGAGAAGTAACGCATGATTGGTACATTGGTAAACACATGCACTGAGCAAATAATTCAAAACACTATAAATTAACACACATGATAACTTCTGAAAGTTGCACATTAGATATGGCATGGTTTAGGGTTGGGGTGTTCACTGTATTATTATCCACTTTATTATTCAGACATAAATCTATTTTGTGGTGTTAATTGGTGAATGTTCAGGTGTTTGTTCCAGCGGTCCAAGAAAATGCTGCATTCACATGTATTGCACAAACAACCAACAATAACAGAGAGATGCTAATATAGAAAATATGGGCATATGGTGATGAGTAAAACTATGTGTAAAGACGAGCTCTAAGGGCAATGTGCCACTTACGCCCGGCAACATGAGCTGAGTCTGGGGCAGTATACCCTGCTGGCTGGATGACAGAAGCTCAGCAGAATCCTCTGATTTACACTAAAGATAGAACACACATTGTGGTCAGAGCTCAGAGCTTTTACCTGAACTTTGGTGAGCAGGAAGGATGTGAGGTTTAACACCCGCTCATTAAAGTAGATTAGACTCCAGGAAAAGGGGCCACATTAGTTAGCAACACTATGAGGTAAAGGACCTGTGCAAAATACTAAGCAAGAAAAGTTTTGTACAGACAAAAGGAAAAAATGATATGCAAAAGACCCCCCCTCCTAGTCTAAAAAAAAGAGGAGATAAGGGGAAAGCAAGGAGAAATGAGTAAAAGGACGTAGAGAGTTCGCACAGTCCAAATTTTTCAAAACAGCTTGGCTTAATGATGATAAAAATACACTGCAGCCCTCTGAGACTGGAAAACGAAAGGGAGGTGGGGTATGTTAATTAAAGAAACGGTTATGCAGCGCATGCAAATTCTGCACCGATTTGCATATTCACTGCCATCTGTTTCCGAGCAACTGCAGAGGAGCTAATTAGCATATAGGCACAATTAATTTCCCTTGTAAAGAGGAGATAAAATCTTTTTTTTTTTTTTTTACTGCCAAGTCTGTGTAGCTCCAATCTTGCATTTTAACAAATCAAATATAATCTATGGCAAACATGCATAACCAAATAACTGCTCTACATGCAGGCAACCGTAAATACACAAATATCGACTTCTAAAGATCACATTAAATGTGCACAGAGTTTTCACTAGTCATTCACACGTATGATAATAATAGAGTCTTTCCGAAAGCTGTTTAGCCACTTAGACAGGATGCATCATGTCAGCAGAGAACAATGACCCTGGGGACATCTCTACATTCCAATGGGTTCAAATACCTGTGGTCAGTTTGACCTAATGTCTTTAGTTAGTTTTAGTCGGACAGAATTGTAATGTTTTATGTGTGCATGTGTCTTTAGTGAGCGAGACAGACAGACATTACCTGTTGAAGCAAGGCTTGTGCTTGTGCACTGGTGATTGCATTTGTTGTTTGCACCGTCTGCCTCTGAAAGTCCAGTCCATTTGTTTGGGCACCTGGAGAGAAAGAGAGAGAGAGAGAGAGAGAGAGAGGGGCAGCTGCTGAATAGATCAAAGCTATAAAATCCCCTTTCAACCTCACATGACTTGTGCTCTCTCTTTCAGGATCGAAAGGTATTCTGTGATTAATATGCAAAGGCATGCACTACTCTTCCTTTGTCAGATATGGTCATACCACTGTTACAACATTTAAATCTTTAAAATATTTATGTGGTGAGGCCAGGGTTAAAGACAGATTTGCATATAGTACTAACTTATAAGAGCTATAAAGCGCAACATACATTTCCAACCACAGTAGTAGCGATAATAACGGTTATAATGATAACGGATTGTAACATTTCAAAAAAGAAAAAGAAACACTGCGTGTCATAAAGTGATCTTTTTAACTAGTCTGTGCAAGTAACTCACCAGTGTTTCTGTCCCCGCTCTCCATTGCACATTTATTTGTTTCTGACGGATTACTCATTCTAGAATCTGAAAGAAACAGAGAGAAGCTTAAACAAAATCTTCCTCTGTACCATCGGCACTGACCTCGAACTAAACATACCATGACGTTATCATAAGTAGGTTATATTAAACAAAAAAAAAAAAAAACATCTGTCAACACAGGAAACAAGCATCATCATACATTACTACACACAGACATCAGTACAAAGTGCTTTGCATTTTCTTAGATAAAAATCAGCACAGTTTGGTATGTAGAAGCCCATTAAATAGCACAGTACATAACACACACTTAAAGTGGTGCAATCTCTTAACAAGCATGACCTACCCATATTAAAAGTGCAGCATGCCTGCATGCATGTCCGTGCACACACACACACACACACACACACACTCACCCGTGCGCACACAAAATCCCACTCACCAGAAACAACTGCACCTGTTCTCTCAAGCATGGTCTCCGTAAGCATCCAAGACTGTCTCTCGCACCACGCAAAAGCAAAGTAAAACCCAGAACAGAACAGACTGCTCTTTTTTAAATACTTACAGACCAGTACAAACAACGGAAAATTAGCAACACACGAGTACAGACTACAGCTGTATAATGCACCGTAGAGTACAGCTAAGCCTACACAGAAGACTGCTCTTCCTTCCCCGATCTCTTTCTCTCACTTATTCCCCCTCGCTCCCTCTCTCACTTACTGCCATGATCGTCACGACAACCACACTGTGAAAAACTTTTTTTTTCCTCCAGAATATAGAACAGAAACAAAGAGTGCAGCTGGCAGTGCCCATAATGAACCGTAATCAGTATTCAGCTGATTAAAGTCGTATGCAAATTCTCCCCTGCCTCGTTAGCGCAGCAACACTTTGAAGTCCTGCGAGCAATTCATTCCACACAGCGCTCTGAAAGCTTTCTGCATAATTTACATTTTTCATAAATATTTATCATCTCATTAGCATATTAATTGGATGGCTTTGGAGGGGAATCGAAGGGGGAAAGAAATAACCTCTGCAGCTCTGCACAATAGCTTACTGGAACCTACACAGGCCCAATTACCAGCACAGAGCTGCGTTTAAAATCAATACATAGCACCTGGACCTGCAAAATTAAAAGTGCTGAATTTGAATTCAAAAACCTACTACATATAGCGGGATGTAATTTAAATTACTTCTTGAACTTCTCTGTTTTGAGAGTGGAAAACTACTTTAGGATCCTCCTTCATCGTCACCACCTCCCCTTTATAGCTTCAACACACTTCACTGATCAAATCCAGCCAATTCTGCAGCTTTAATTCCATCATGGGACACACACTGCGATTAGCATATCCAGATTAACTTCGGCTCTCATTAGCAGTTCTTTTCAAAAAGTTAATTCACTTTTGCAAATTACATCGCCAAAAGACTAAGTGTATGTTTATTCATATACCTTATTAGGCAAATTACTGGACCAAAAAAATGCAAATGCAGGGCTCAGTTCCTGCCTTAACTTTATATGCCTCCTAGCCTACCTACAGATAATAATAATAATAATCTAAAATATATGTGGTGGTTATCATGCTGTGTTTGATTTTAATGTCTACATTAAGTAAAACAATGAAGGTTAGCAAGTCCCACAATGCTTAAATTTATCACTTTAGCATAAAGTGCTCACTTTAGCATTAGCAAAAGTAATTGTGCCAACGCGAGTCTGAAAAACATTGTTAAAAAGCAGAAAGTAGCTCCATCTTTCCAGCTCATACAAGCTGTCAGGGAGTTGATATTATGCAAATATCTTAATTTGCAGAGTTTAAAATATGGAATTTCAAATATGGAACTCATTAGTGGTGTTTTATTGAAAGGCAGACTGAACATCACAAAAAGATAAACAGTGCTGAGAGTTTCAGTGTGAGTAACCATGGACACAGAATATTAATTGGATGCAAATTATCCATTTGAATTAAATTAGAGAGAGACTTTCGAGTAGAAAAAGTAGGGTGGGCACATTATGGCCTCAAGGACATTCAAGCTTAATATGCATAAAATAATTAATATTGCAGAGTTCTTGATCTTCATATTGCTCTGTGCATCGCTCAGTGTATTACTAAGCTATGTGACACTTGCTAACTTTGCCTGATGTAAATCGTAAAGACTGTAAATATAAAGTCATGCCTTGTTTGAAGTTACTGAAATGACATGATGTTCTCCAGGAGGTCAAAATTTGAAAGAAAAAATATTTCTTATGTTTGGAGAATGTAGTTATACATCTAAAGCTCTACATTAACAGGTTAAATAATCCCATTTACTCATTATGAAGCCTTTGTAGCACTTTATAATATTTATGTACTTTTAATACAAGACTATATAAACATACAGTAAACCAAGAAGTTTCCCCCGAATCACAGTCTATTCAATCATTTTAATACCGTATTTAAAAAGACAGCTCGTAAGAATTACTACATAATTACAACAACTTGAGGATTATCATCTTAGATCAGTAGTGATTTTTTTTTCTATTATTGGGCAGTGGTGGCTCTGTGGTAGGTTTCAATTCCTAACCAATGCTCAAACTCGAGCTACTAGATGCAGTGTAGGGATCAAACAAGAGGGAAGCATGAGGAAGGGCATCTGACGTAAAACCTATGGCAATTTGTTGAGAGCACCTGAAAGACTAACATAATTCTTCTTATTATTATTTTTAAGAGAACATTCCATCCAACACCCAAAGTTTTGTGATTTGTCCATCTGGTGTTCTACCCTTCAAGGTTCTACTTGAAATCATATAAAACGGGTATTCCCGTCTAGAAAATCTAAGAAACAGGGAGTGCATTACACATGCTTACAATAATGGTATCATCTCCTACATAGTTTAACTACTATTAGCTTCTGTTAGGTAATATTCATAGAACTGTATTCCCATATTTGAATATGATATGATTGCATATTCATCTGAACAGTCAACACATTTTATTAAATGCAAAAAGGTACTTTTTTCATTAAACTACTTAGACTAATTCATACCCCACGACCCCATTAGCCCACACTATGGAGGATTAATAAAAGCCATACAAACAATTACCTACTGTCCCTCTTTATACTTGTCATAGTCTGCTTGTGCTTCGAGATTGTACTGTATAATAATTTCTTTTAGGATAAAAATTTTACCCATATATAAATAAATAACCTTTTAGAATATTCAGTGCCACTTGTTTCGGAAATCCTCCACTGTGCCTTGATTTCACAAAGCTGCTGTCAGCCGTGCAAAGACCAATCTGCCGAGAAGCGTGTTGTAGCATGTTTAAGCCTAAACTCAGCAGCTCAGTAGGAAATAACAGAGAACACAAAGCTGTAAAGTAGCGTCTTGCTGTCTCCCCTGGCGCGTTTTTTTCCTCCCTTTTTTTTTTTTTACATTTTTGTGACACCTCCCAGAATTAGACTTTCTAATGAGGATGTGTGCTAATGAACCTGAGGTTTATGCATTCTGTAATGGTAAACAAACGCCTCCCCTCGGTAGCCCCAAACTGAAGCGACTCTCAGAAAGAGAGAGGGGAAAAAGGCACTGTTTTTTTATTATTATTATCGTTATTAGTAGCTTTTATTTTCATTTTTATACTGAAACAAAAGCACTGGGAGCGGGAGTCATCCAAAACAACGCTGTGGAACAGAAGAGTATACTGAAGTGTTGGAGACGGGCTGTAGCTGGGCCTGATTTAGGCTAAATCCATTCAGAAGCGCTAGCTGGCCTGCTACATATGCAGCAGGGAGAACAGCTGCGCCTAATCTACAGTGCAGCCGCGCGCGCTAACGCTCACAACCCGAGCGGTTACAAATGTATCCAACAACAAAAGCTGGAACATGGTTACAAAGCGATTATTTCTCCAAAATTAAAAGAAGAAAAAAACGTGCGGAATTACACCCAAAAACACATCACTTATTATTATTTGTATTAAACTATTTCTAAGCCAGAAAAGACTGTTATATAAAGCAATAGTGATTGGAAATCAGAAAGAACAAAGCCACTGACGCGCTAAGAAGCATTTCACTCCGTGTGTGTAGTTTTTAAATCAGACTGTGTTGTTGTTTATAAGGCTGGTGTGTGTAACCCTTTGTAACCAGAGTGATAGGATATGCATTGAAGAAGAGCGCATTCTCCTCCAAACAGGCCCGCATGAATAACGCACAAGAGGGCTGCACAAAGGCACCAGAATGGACAGTAAAAAAAAAAAAAAAAAAAAAAATCACGCTGCGCTAGAGCCATTACTCACAGTCTCAAACAGCCAGGCGTCCTGTGCCTGACACTTTAACTAAACACACTCTACGCAGTCGCCGGCTGGTTGCGACTGAATGAATATGCAAAGCTTTCAGCATAGTACAAAAAATACACAAAGCAGATGTACTAGCATTAGCATGTGTTAGCACTTCTTATAACAGTGAGATGATACAGGACACGGAGGAGCTCCTCCGAATGATGTCGCCGATTACTAATAAAATACGCGCTATGAATATGTAACGCACTAATCACACAAACAACGCATTTTGGCTTTAATGCAGCGTCTCAGCGCAAAAGCCTCCCATTTTGGTCCCCCTCTCTCTCTCTTCTCTCTCCCTCTCTGCCGCTCTCTCTATATATCTCTCTCACACACACATACACATACACAACAGTCACACTGAATTAATCCACTGAAATGTTGCGCGAAATAAGCCGCTGCAGATCTCTCAAAGCGGCGACGGCCCTCATCGGCTTGTTTACGCTCTTCCTACGTGCTTATCTGGCTTGAGAGAAAGAGTGTTTGAATATGAATATGAATATGTAAAATGCAGTAATGATTACCTGGTCCTGAACTCTCATCTTGACTCGCTGCTCCTCCGTCCGCCATTTTGAATATTTAAGGTGAAATCCCAACCCTACACAAACACACTCCGGTATAGCGCCCCATTCAAGCACATAGACTCGCCTCGCGTTTGTCATTATGCAGGATTCAAACACCACCGGGAATTTCCTCAGCCACACGGTTAATATTTCATAGACTTCCAGCCATCTTTCTTTTTTCGAAAGGCGTGAAGACTCACAATTAAATGGCTACTGTGAAAGTTAATACCAACTCCCTGTCTGCTGTTGCAGTGTTTTCTAAGCTTACAGTCTGCTCTCTAAGCATGCACAGAAGTCATTTATTAAAATAAAAAATGGAAATATTAATAATCAAGGATTTGATGAATGCATTTCCCTTAGGGAATAAAAAAAAAAAAAGCTGAATAGACGAGAGGGGTTATACAACCACCTATAAAGTGGTTTCAGAAACCCTGTTCTACTCCATGGTCTACCTTCTACATTAATTATCTCTGCTATTTAAATAATAAGTGTATTTTTAAATATTTTGACAGGTTATGTCAAGTTTTTGTGCATGTGTTTCTCTATGCTTACATAAGTTATCCTCTTGTGTGTGGATAGATAGATACTGTAGATAGATACTTTATTGATCCTGAAGGAAATTTACGGATAGTAAGAAGGAAACGAGGATAGTAACACAATGGGCATGTATTCAAAATTGAATTCATCGAATCTTGTAAAGCGTACAGTTTAAAGAATAAGAAAAAAGTACACATGTGGGAAATTACCCATGCTTTAACATACTGTGAACGACATCTTTTCATATAGTACAAATCAAGCCATCTGACCCAGAATCCCAATCACATTCCCAGGCTCAATGAAGAGGTATTAAAGAGGATTTCCTGAGTCTGTCAGTAGAGCTGCTCTGTGATAGAAGTCTGCCACTGAATATGTGTAAGTGTGTGTAGTGTCCCATGATGGACTGGCATCTCAACCAGCATGTATTTCTACCTCACACCCAGGGCTCCCAGGATAGCGTCCAGTTTCACCACCACCCTGAGAATGAAGCTGTTAATGAAAGTAAGAAAGTGTTACATTTTGCTGTCTAATCACAGCCATAAAACTTCTTTGTTTACAGACATAATGAGGTTTTTTTTTTTTTTTTTTTTTTTTTTTTAAATTAGGCAGCACAGTGGCAGAGTGGTTAGCAATGTGGCCTTGCACCTCCAGGGTCTAGGGTTCAATTCCCACCTCGGATCTTTGTGATGCAGTTTGCATGTTCTCCCTGTGCTTGGCGGGTTTCCTCCAGGTACATTGGTTAGACCCACAGCCCAAAGACATGCAGATTAGTTTACCTGGTGTTCCAAAATTGCTCATAGTGTGTGCGCCCGTCCAGGGTGTACCGTGCCTTGTGCCTTAAAAACCTTTGGATAGGCTTCAGGTGCCCTCAACCTTACACAGGATAACCGTTTCACACAATGGTGGATGGAAGATTTGCATTAAACCTGTTAAAGTAAATTAGGCAAAAAATGTAATAAGTTGTTGATAGTACTGGCTTGTGCTTATTTACCAAAGTAACATCAACGGATAATTAAAATCAGTCCAACCACTGACTACTGGTCAATGTACCAAACATTATATGGCTTCTTAAGTAATGTAACACCATTTAAACGTAAATTTTAATATTTCAATTTAAAATGCATATCTTAATAGTCTATTTGGAGTATACTAAATATATGCTATAATGACCACTTTTATATTCTACTATTTTCTTGACTGGTTTGGAGGTAAAGGTCGCAAACTATATTGATGACATACATTGTACACCGTTAGTATGTA
Source organism: Clarias gariepinus (assembly GCF_024256425.1). Taxonomy (NCBI): domain Eukaryota; kingdom Metazoa; phylum Chordata; class Actinopteri; order Siluriformes; family Clariidae; genus Clarias; species Clarias gariepinus. The sequence goes on from NC_071104.1 coordinate 16,810,149, forward strand.
TTTTTCAGCAGGAAACATAATATACAAAAATTATTTAATATACTTCGTTAGACTTAAACACCACAGATATTAATTGAAAGCTAAAGTCAAATGGCTAATTAATGATACAGCACATGCATCTTCCAATGTAAAAAATGGCACATTTGATGGTACCAACACAGTCACAGGTTAATATATTTGAAAGTTTATCATACTCTGGATCATATTATTTTGGGAAACATAATAACATGATATAGACATAATAGGGAAAAAATAATTGAGAACTGGATGTTATTACTTTGCAGCAACAAAAAAAGCAAGGTTTATAACCTGCTTAAATGTATTTATTTGAGTAATGACTTGGCCTTCTGAAACTTATTTCAGTTAAATGTTAAATAAAATCGCCGATCATTTTTTAAATTGAAACAGTTTTCTTAGTAGATATAAATTTTTGTGTTATTATTATTGTTGTTGTTGTTTTTTAATAAGGCCGTGGGATCTTGGTGACATTAAAGCTATACTGCCATCTGCTGGTCGGAAATAGACATGGCACAGTTTACAGCGTCTTTCATGAAACCACGGCAGGGGGCCAATGTAAGTATTCTGGATCGCCACTTTCTGGGAAATATATGAAAACCAATAAACAAACAAACTATATATATTGTCAGATGATATGGGTCATTCTAGAATCGCGGGTACATTTCAAATAGAAAAAGAAGACAAAAAATTGAATTTTCTTTTTATGTTAAACTTTTTTATTTTCATAGAACACACTTCAAATTTAATATTTTCAATATTTGCTGATCTTAAACTTGTAAGATTTTTAGAAATTATTCTAAAAAATCAAAGTACGAACAGAAAAATCTGTCAACTCTGTTACAGAGTTGACAATAATAGAGTTGACATTTTGTGCTTTAGCTCAAGATGCTAACCTCAAACCAGATACCACATGGCATGTCTAAAACAGAAATTTATGTATTTTCATTATATTATTGTTTTTAAAAAAGTGAATGAGAGATTCATATATCACAATGAGAGAAATATCACAATAACAGATTTGACAAATAATTATTCTACTATTGGTGTATCCTACACATTTTGTACAAATTAATGAGAGAGGAATAATGACATTCCTCAGTGCCTTTCAGATTTTCCCGCCAGAGGAAGTGACATCACTTAGAGCAAGTCACATGCTTTTTTTTTATAAGTGCTTTAAAGATTGTTGTGCCTTTTTATAACAGAGTTAACAGAGTTGACCAGAACGTAGGGACAGACACAAAATGTATTTTTTAATTACTAAAATTACAAATAATACAGAAAATAGATGTTTTATGCAACTGTTTACATAAATTAGTAGAGTAAACACACAAAAAAGATTAAAATTGGACATAATTATTTCATGATAATTGAAGCTGAATGTATGATTCAGGTGGCATAGACAGTCAAAAATAGGTATAGAGTGAGTCTTTAATTTAATATTTTCATGACAAAATGTTCCTAAATACACATATAAACATTATTTTTAGTGATAGCTTGATATAATTTGTGTAATTTTTCAAAACTCTTTCAATAAATTTTTTGTTTTTGAAAAATAATAAAAGGTTTATATATATATACGTTTTTAGACACTTATTACAGGCTGATTGCTTGGTACCCTGCAGATTCAGCTTTAAAGCAATTGTGTATTTATACATGCGTATACTGTAACTCAGTAATATCTACATCCATATGTGAGTGGTGAGCTAGGACAGTAGGTTCACTGAAAGTCCAAAGGGTGAACAAGGTGTGGTTAGTGTGCAGATGTAGCAGTTAAATTAGTGCACATGTTGACCTAGCAGTCATAAGGAAGTGTGCAGTCACCAACCCAGTATCTGTGCTGTTAATTACCTAAAAAGTAAAATTAAATTAAAATTTTTAATTCTTTTCAATTGGAATAATTAAGTAAAATGTACACATGGAAAGTGAATTTTTCTGGAACTGGCATACTACTGATGTCAGGTAATCTTTTTGTATTTAACTTATGATGACTGAATATTCTTGAATATCCTTGTGAATATCCTTATCCTAAAATACAGAAATTATACAACTGACTATATTATTATAATCTATAGTTTGGGTCTAAAATTTTTTTGCAGTAAAGAACTATATATAATAACTTTACGAACTTCATGTTTATATTGCAGTGCGATAAATTATGTGTATATAATGTAAAATACATATACAGTGCATGGCTACAATTACCTGTGACGATAGACTATATAGAGTCTGTACATATTACAAAACTGATATTGGATTCAAACTGTGCTGCAAACCCTTAGCAGAAAAAGCATTTTGTAGGTATAATGGTACTTAATGTATGCCTCCCATATATTGTAATGCTACACCTGTAGTTGTGTGTTGTGCTTGTATGGGCGTATTATAGTTGTTGGTACAGTATTTTTAAGCTCTGTAAAAAAGCATGAATCATGTTTTTGTTTGTTTTGTGGATTTTGTGTTTCTTTAGGTTTCTGTTAAGAAAATAAAATGCAGAATATTAATGTACTGTGTAAACAACACTATTGTGTTGGTAGATAATTTGCATTTTTTATAAACATATTTTCTGAAGTCTTCTCTAGTTTCTGAAGATGAATGATTGAGTGACGTGATGTGTTGTTTATGTTTTGTGTAGTGATTTCTACTGCTCTTGGATTGATAGTTAGTATTCCACAGTCCAACTATGAAGTTGCCCGAGGTGATGAAGTGATCATAACATGCACTTTTCAGCCCCAAAATCCTAAAAACCGACTCATTATCATCTCATGGACTGGTGATCCTGATGGGTCATTTGATGATGAAGGGGTATAAAACATTCTCATAAGCTGTACAAAACCATGAACAAGATTGCATAAATGATTGAAAAAAATTGCTTTACTGTTCACAATACTTCCCTTACCAGATAAGTATACAGAGTGAACTCAGTGATTTTCACCTTTCCTTCTAATACAGATTACTTTTGGGACTTTCTATTCCAATGATAACCATGTAGATATCAGTGAAATGTATGAAGGAAAAGCCCTGATTGAGAGTGATATGAATAAAAAAGAGTCAAAACTAATACTGAAGCAAGTCACTTTGCGAGAAAGCAGACGCATCAGATGTTTTGTTCAGATTCCTGGTGATACGGTGGGACAAACGTCAGGTTTAACATCGCTTATAGTCCTGGGTAAGAAACTGTTTATTACATCTGTAGTCAGCATAATAATTGCTTTTGGAGTATTTTTTGAATAATTAAGCTTGTGCGAATATGAATATGAGAGCATAATTAAGAGCTTAAATATAACATAATGTTTACAGTGCAATAGTTATAAAGAGGGTGTGATCTAATTTAACCTCTTTTGTATTGGGTTTCTGTACTATGTGTTTCTGCTTGACAGTCGCGCCGTCAAATCCTATCTGTAAAATTAAAGGTGTTGCAGAGTATGGACAAAACATCAACCTGACCTGTGTCTCTGAAGAGGGCTCCCCAGCTCCCACCTACCAGTGGCAGAACTATGATGTCAAAAATGTCTTAAGACCACTTCCACCCAAAGCCACTGCCAGTATGTCTGTGATACATATTTATTTTAAGAATGTAATGAGAGAAATATTTATTTCAGCTTTCCGTGTGGGTGAGAGGCTTACATACACTCAGTTTGTATTTAGTAATATTTCCTTTTAATTGTCCTCCACAAGCTTCTTACAATAAGGACAATTTTTGCTCGAATGTTTTTCTCATTCCTGCTGACTAATTTTATATTGGATTGAGGTTAGGGTCACTGCAATAACTCAACTTAAGTGTCCTTAAGCCATTTTGCCACAACTTTGGAAGTATGCTTAGGGTCATTGTCCATGTGGAAAAGCCATTTGTGACCATGCTTTAACTTTCTTGCAGATGTCTTGATATGTTGCTTTTATATATCCACATAATCTCCCTTCTTTATGATGCCATCTATTTTGTGAAGTGCACCAGTCCCTCTTGGAGCAAAGCACCCCATAATATTATGCCACCATCCCTCATGTCTAACGGTTGGGGTGGTGTTCTCCCCATGTTTTCCCCTTTAGACAACAATGGTCATTATGGCCAAACAGTCCAATTTTTGTTTCATCAGACCAGGGGACACAGTAAGATCTTTGTCCACTCAAAGTAAAATCTCCAGTGTTGATGTAACACTTTCAGTGTCTATTTGAGTCGAACTGAACTCATATAAACACTGTGGGATTTTAATTCAACACTCTACGTGTTAATTCAACAATGGGGAATTTGCTAAGCATATCTGCAAACCATTGTTCGTCTTTTTATAGTGCTTTTTTTTCTTACAGTGGCTTCTTCCTTACCGAAATTCTTTTAGGTTAAATCTCTCATTTTCATTTTACCGTGGATATAGATACTTTTATAACTGTTTCCTCCAGTGGATTTACAAGGTTGTTGATCAGGAATTGATTTGTACTTTTTGTACATATTAAAATTTGTTTGATTATCCATCACTGATTGATGATAAATTTGTCACATTTAAATGTGACAAATATGCAAAAAAAAAAATTCTGGATAATACGTTCACCGCACTGTACTTAATTTTTACACTAATTTGTAAATTTTATTATTTTTTTTAACATAATCAAGACCCAAATAACACCATGCACATGACACATTGTGATGAGTTGCTTTTCTTCAGGTGAGACTCTGGCTTAACTTAAGAATAATGGATAGCTCCAACTACCAATCTGTTTGGCCACAAAACCTGCAGGCCCCTGTTAGACAGCTAAAAATTAAGAAAAAATGTTGCCTTCTAGCATGACAACAACACAAGGCACAAATCCAAGTCAACAAAGGAATGGTTTTAGAAAAAAATAATAAATGTTTTGGAATGTCCCCGTTTTTTTATTTTTTTATTAGAGTGGAAAAAGCAAAAGAAAATAAAACCCTTTGTGGAACAACTTCAAGATGCCTATACACAGGAAATTCCCTTGCAATTTGATAGACCTGTAATATTTTTTCCAAAGAAGTGTAGAATAAATTCGCCAAATATGTGGTATATACAGTGGTATATTACAATCAAAAGGCATGCTAACCAAGTACAGACTATGCATGGACACCTGATGATCACACTCATAAGTGGGTTTTAAACACTTATGGTAAAGTGTCCACATACTTTTGGCCATATATTGCATTAGTTTAGCGGACGTTTCCCCCCCCCACCTTTAATTAAATATAGATTGCCATTTTAACAGGGATGTGTGTGCTTTTTTTTATTTCCACTGTACATGTATAAGATTGTGACATAATTTAATTTCTTCTAATTCATTACCAGAGGATGGACTGCTTTCTTTGTTTAATGTGTCCGTGGACACATCAGGTTACTACATTTGCACATCGACTAATCAGATTCGCTCTGCAAAGTGCAACCTCACACTGGCAGTTATGCCACGTGAGTTTTCCCTTTTTCCTTTACTGTAACTGTAGCATAAAGAAAAGATTTTTATTTCACTTTTTATCGTTGTCACCTGTGTTAATGTTTACCTTTAATTTGCAGCTACAATGAACATGGGAGCTACTGTAGGAATTATTGGAGGCTGTGTTGCTGGAATTGCAGTGCTTGTACTAATAATTTACTGCTGCTGTAGAGACAAGGAGAAGCCCGAGGAATTTGCCATGGAGTAAGATAACCTTCATAAAAATTCAGATGTTTGTGAGAATATAATGTTTAATGTTCCCAATATTTTACTTTAAACAGTTTGCTTTTAACAGGAATGAAATTGTGTGCTCTTTTCACTTAGACATCCAGTTATAGACTATCTTGACATCCCAAATAAAGAGAAACAAGAAGATGGTGATGTTAGAAAGATTAGTATTGACCAGAGAGAGAGGTATGAGACGGCTGAAAAGGACAGTGATCGTAATTCCAATCGGAAGCTTGACTATGATGATCGACAAGAGGATGAACATCCTGACAGGTTTGATGATCGCAGGGACATTAGCAGTGGTGGCCGTAACGCAAATCGCAGAGAACGTTTTGATGAACGCACATATCATTATAATGACCCTCAGAAACACTATGATGATCGCAGAGGTCAATACAGTGATTTCAGAGATCAAGATGATGATCGGCAAAATCGCTCTGATGGCAGAAGGGATGGTTTTGGTGATCAGCAGGATCGCTACACCGATCGTGGAGAGCGTTATGATAATCGAGAAGATTACTTTGATGATAGGAGAGGTTACTATCCCCAGAATCGCTATAATGGTGACAGATATTATTCTGATGACCGCAGAGAAGATTATGATGATCGCCAGGGTCGCTATGAACACCACAGACACCGCTATGGTGATCGCCAGGATCACAATAATGACCAGAGAGATCGTTATGGGCGCTATGATCGAAACGCCGATCGCCTTGATCAATAGGAAGATCTTCAGGTTTATGACTGGAAAAATATATGTATAGACCTATAATGAGTAATTGTAAGCATGATACCTGAAGCTCATTCACTTTGCATAAAAGTGTTTAGACCTATACCTTTTATATGTATGATTTTTTGAGGTAACTCTTTTTTATTTAGTTATTACAAATATTTTTTTTGTCATGTATTCATTAAGATGTGATCCTTTGATATGTATTTTCAAACAAATGTCACAGTTGTACTCAAAGGAGGCACAATATAAAGGTTTTGATTCCACTAATTACAAGTACTGCCAAGCCATACGACAAGTCACTGGAAGAAATTGTTGGCTCACCTTTAGTTTTAATTACCGCCACATTCCCTGCATTCTTTGCATTGTTTGACAACCTTATGCAATGTTACAACATTTATTTCCAACCAGAGTTACATTTATTTATTGGCCGAAAGTTTGTATTGATGACTGGAAAGTCAAACAGCTCCATAAAGTCTTCTCCAGCACCTCCCAATGATTTTCAATGGGGTTGGAACTCCATCCCCTGAGCCCCAGACTATACACTGCATTTTCTCCCCATTGTTTCTCATTCATGAACTTAATGAATGTCTTCAAACAGAAAGAAGTTCAGCAAAATAATAATATCTAATGGTCCTCATATGAGCCATAGGAATCTTGGGCTTGCTGTCCTGGAATATGCCTATGCATCAGCTAGAAATAAAAAAAAAATCATTGCTATAATAACCTGGTCTTAATTTTATTGCCATATAACATTGCTGTGCCTATATCTAACAAACTGATGTTTATAAGATATAGACTCCGGATCATAACACTGCCTTCAGAGGCTTTTAAAGTGGGTACTATGCATGATGGTTGCATCACTTCATGTGCTTACCTTCTTACCCTCATGCATCCATCACTCTGGAAAAGGGTCAATCTGGACACTTTGGACCACATGATCCTTTTCTGTTGATTCAGAGTCTAATCTTTTATAATCCCTAAAAAATCTAACATGAAGTTTTCTTAGTCCCAATCCTTATTACATTGTGCATATGGAAAAACTTTTATTCTTGAACATATGTGTGATTTCTCCTCTTTTTTTTTTTTTTTTTTTTTTTTACAATGCAGCTTCACCAAGCTTTTAAGTCATCTCTGATCATGATTGTTGTTGTTTTTTTTTTTTTTTTGGCCACGTTTCTTCTGAAGTTGAGCTTCAGTACTATACTTCCAAGTTTTAATAATGCATCAGCCGGTTCTTAACCCAATTCCAGTCTATTTAGACTCCTCAGTTGTTTTCTTTACTTAATGCAGACTGATAATTTGATGCTTCTGGAACACATTAACATCTTTCCATGACCATGAGATATGTCTTCTCAAACAGTAGTTTAAGAAATAAGAAGGTTCTTAATGTATCAGAGTTAGAACTGTTGACAACTGAAACATATTAGTCACTGCAGTAATTATCTAATCAAAGTTTTAAGTTTTTGTTTATTCCAATTAAAATTAATTTGTGTATAGCCTACTGATTGTTCTAGAACTAATTTGAGCATAGCACGTTTTTACAGCAACAGTTATGTTGTAGTTATTAATGCTAATGCCTTGGGTTATAAGAGATGGTGTAGGATTGCTTGTTAAATAATTTTTATATATAAAAAATACATGTTTCGTATAAATAATTTGAACGCATCATCATAATGAAACTTTTGATTATTATTATTATAATAACTTTTTTTTTTTTTTGTCCTTGTTGGATGCGCCAATTTTTGGAAGATGGGTAGTGTACATAACGTAATGCCAGTTTTTGTTTTCATAACGACTCTCATTTTCATTGTTTTAATCCAATAAAGTGCATTATATTTAAAACTATTCATTCTAGCATATTTTATTTGCTATATTGTTGAACTTTTGACACATTAATAATTCTAAGTTCCAAAGGTATCCCCCCTGTTAAAAGTGGTACATTCCACTCTCTTCTCGCTCGCGTTCATGTTAATCCATCAGCCTCGCGGACACGAGCATGGCCCGAGCAACGGTCCACGGAAATAAGAAGATCTGATACATATACATTAATCAGTTTTTATACTCGACAATGAGAATTATATCGAGTCATTGGATCCCCATCGTACTTATTTTACGTAAGTCTTTCAAACTATTATTTGCAGGAGAAGGTGTAAAACTTGAGGCAACAGGTTGAGCACACAGTTCAGCATTTGAATGTGATTTTGTTTGAGTTAAAGTTTCTAAAAGCCATTTACAGCTCGCGCGTGTGTGTGTGTGTGTGTGTGTGTGTAAGTTCACATTGACTGCAGGAGGCAAGAATATAGTGCACTAATAAAGATTTATTAAAAAAAAAAAGCAGTGATGCATAAGTTTCTGGTACTTTTCAAACAACACAGTTTGCCCTTGGCGGATTATTATCATTTTTTTTTTGCACATTTCAAAACCAGTCTCTCCTAAACTGACCCAGAAGTCAGGGTGCTTTAGTGAAGAATGGTGGGAGGCTGCAGGAATGAGACTACATTACACCAGATCTGTCTTAAAGATGACAAATGCATGTTTCTGTTTCATGTGTCTTTTGTTAAACATAATATTCCATTGCTTTCGTCAGGATGAAAAATCCCATGGCTACTACTCTGACCCACTTCAATTTACTTTGACCAATTTATTTCATATTCATTGTTATTATTTTTTTTTAATCGAATAGAAAGCTTACATAAAAAGGATATTGGTTTACTGTCTCCATGTCATATTACATTTTTATTGATCTTTTTGACTACCCCACTGTTTATCTTGTACTAAAATATAATTTCTTGTAACTGTTGTATTTAAATCTCTTTTATTTAATTGGGCATTCATTTTTGACTGGGCTAGTGAGTTTATCTTATTGGTGGGTTTAAACACCCCCATGTTCCCGTTGTACTGGGGCTTATCTGGTGGGGGTGCTCCGTAATGATGGACAATGAATCTGGCTGACAACAAAAGGAGAGAGACAGAGAGACGTTTTTTACTGCCCTGGCTAGGAGCCTCATAGAATGAAAGTTTCATCACTGCTCAGCTTTAGTCTGATGATGTCCACATGGGGTTTTGACCCGGTATTAAAAGGCTTCAAATGAAAACTGAAACAGATTTGTTTTAAACAAGCTGTAATTTTTCAGCATATGAAGTAATGCAGAGAGCGAGTGCAGAGTCGGGCTGTTATTTCCTCTTGTTTAGGAATGTTTAGATCGCAAAAGCACCATCAAAGACAGACGAAACACAGACCGTGACCTCTCTGTAACTTAACAAACCCCCTGCCTCAGTCACACCCCTACACACAGACACATGGGGTCAGGAATTTTTCTTAATCACGCAGCCTGAGAAAAAAGACACACACCCATCAAGACACACTGAGACACACACACCCATCAAGCAGATCCTCCTTCTTATGAGTCAGTCCAGTTTGCTTTTTTTGGTAATCTCCCACATAGCTAGATGACTAGGTCCAGATGTTTTTAGGTATTTTCAGGTTATCACTTTTCTTTTCTTTCTTTTTTTTTGTCTGTCGGATTTTGTAGCTGAGAGAAGCTAAAATGAAGACAGATTCTATGTTCATGTCTTTATTTTAGTTAATATTTTTCAATGAAAAATTACTTATTGGAAGTGTTAAAGGTGGTACAAGATTTATCATATTATAAACTGAATCTGCAATACTTATACTAAAGACTAAATATATCGAAGTTAGACTCAGCCTTGCTGTGGTTATGGTTAATTCAACATTGTAAACTTTCTTTTCCCATTAGGTTGAATTACATTAAATTCAAGGTTAATGTATTGAATTATTTGATCCTTCCTCTTTATTTTTTCCAGGGTTGACTTGTGACTGTGTTCATGTGACGGTAGAGGATGAGAAGAAGTTTGCCATGCTGTTTTCCTCTGTGGTGCTGCAATGCCACTACAACACCCACTCTTCCAAACCACCTGTGGTTCAGTGGTGGTATAAGTCTTACTGTACAGACCAAACCAGAGAGTCATTCACCTTCTCGGAGACTTTGGGAGTTCGTGGCTCTAAACCGGGGACCAGAAGTCACTTGGACTGCTCCGATAAAAGTCGTACTGTACAAATCGTAGCTTCCAAGCAAGGAGACTCCTTAAACCTGGCAAAGCAGTATAAAGGCAGAGATATCTCCATTATTAACAGTAATGTATCATAATCTTGATATTTGGATAATATTTGTAGCAATTAACATTTAACCTACGACTAGCCATGCATGATGCGGGTTAAAGATGAAGGTATAGTACCCAGGTAGAGGTCTAATGTGGAGAAGCATACAACAGCTATTCTGTCTCTGCCCCACACACCCTTAGCATATAGCTAGTAGGGTAATACTAAATTTGATGACTTGAAGGGAGGGAGCTTCCCTGGTCAATGATTAATCAGTGAAATCGTCAGGATTGTGTCAGATGGCTGATGAAAAGGGAACCAACCAGCTTGATGTATTTTGATTTAATTTCAAAAGAGTTCTTAAAATCTAAGATTTTTGATAGAATTGTATACCACTGGGTGAGATGTGATGTTTTCGTTTAATCAAATTCAGTCATGTACTAGTTTCATTATACATATAATCTGTGTGCGTAATCAGCCTTTTGTGCGTAATCAGCCTTTGCAGGAAACACTGGGAATTGTGTTCCTACTTTTCCTGTTCTCTAAATAGGGCACCGTTTTGTTTTCTGGAATACACAATGGTTGGGGGCTGGCCTTAATGAGCAATACTCCAGCTCTCCTTTTCCCCAGAGACACCCCCCACATCTCACTCTTTATCAAAAACAAACAAGCCCCCTTGCCCTTACTAAACAAAGCATTCTTATCCCCTTTACCTAGCAGCAAAGCACTGGATTGCACATTGTATATATTGTGCATATATCATGAATTACACTTTTATTGTTTTTGTGTTTTTTTTTTGACAGTTTAAAACCATAAAGTCTGATTATTGTTGCATCATAATTTTTAAATAAATATCTTAAATTGTGTATGATTGTTGCATCAGGATGGTAATGAATGTTTTACCATCAACTTCTGTTGTTTAGAAGCAGACCTGCGTATTGGAGAGCTACAGTGGGGTGACAGTGGTGTCTATGTCTGTAAGGTGGCCAGTAGTGATGATCTCGAGGGCAGAAATGAAGGCCAGGTGGAGCTGCTGGTGCTGGGTGAGTTACATCCTCCACAACACAAACTAGAACGGCGAATGCACATTTAAAATGAAGTTTGGTGTCATTGCTGTTAAATTCTCAATTCTGATTGGTCTAATATGCATAGGCGTTTTAGAATTGGTTTTCTAATAAACCATTTTTCAATTCACTTCATAATTCTATTTAAATTACTTGTTTTTCAGATGTTCCAAATGTACTGTAACTATAAATGGAGAACATGTGCTGGTTCTTTGATAAATAGAATAATTGTTATTGTTGGCATTTTACTGTTGTGTCAGAAAAACACCGCAAGATGGGCTTTATTAAAAATGTATCAAATTTGGGGTAATAAAAGGCATTGCATTACTCCACTGAAGCCTGAGTGTGTTTTGAGAGGTGTTTGTTGATTGTAACATAGGGGGCTTGTTACGATCAACACCCAAGTTGCCCAACAGAAAAGCATTTATCCTTTCTCCCAAGGAAGCCGAGGGAGCAAAACTGACTTTGTTGTCTGTGTGTGAAGAATAGCATGCTCTCTATCCCCTGTTAATTAAAGTAGTGCAAGCCAGTTGTGGCCATATTTGAGCTCATGTATGCAGACAGCACTTCTATATGTGAGTATCTGTTTATTACATGTCTCAGATGAGGCACCCTCCAAGGTTAGGAGCTGTATTATAGCTATTATAGAGGTGCAAACTGGTGACTGATGATGCAAATTGGCAACTAATCAAAATAATCATTATGAATATAGTGTTTTAGTAAGAAACCGGTATGTTTAAGTGGTTTGTCGCGATGAAAAATTGCAGGTCATGATAAGAAATTAGTGATTCTGACCTAAGTGAGTAACGTAACAGCTATCATGATGACCAAATCTTTGGGATCAAAGCATTCCTTAGTCTCCAGGTCTAAATGTAAAATGGTTGTGGTTAATATTTTACAGTTTTTCGCTCTGTGCATGAACTGTGACCCTTCAGGAAACTGTCAAATATTTTTGTAATAATTTTGTTAGCAGCAACATACTAGTTAACATACTAGCAATATAGTAGTTATTTGCACCAGTTAAATTGATAAATGCAAAAATTTCACCATTATAATTATAACTTTGTTATACATACAGTTGTTTAAATCACATTGGGACCTAATTGTTGCTACTTATTAAAGCTTGATATGATTTTTATGCATTTAGCATACATTTGTTGGTTTCTTTCCGAACTTTACAAAACATTACTAAATGGCATATTGTGTTAAGGCATAGCTTGTAAGCAGAGTGTCACTTGTATATTTTAGTGGTGTGTGTTTGTTGTGTCTGGATGAGTGTTCAATGAAAACTGCTTGCTTACTCCAAGGTTTGAGTTCTCCAAGTCCTCTTACAGGGGCTTCCATGGTAACGGCTGAATGGCGCATGCCTCTCGACGGGGATCTGTTGCTTAATAAGAGGCTCTTTGTTCATTTCTCTCCTCTAAGGTCAGTCGCATATAAAATACAGGTCCATGTGCAAAAAAAAAATAAAAATAAATAAATAAACTGCAGGAATCGCTTGATTGTTTGGCAGCGTGACTGCAGCAGTTTTATTTTATTTTGCTAAACAAAGAAAAGTCCAAACTTCATTTGTCAGACATAGTTTATTGGCAGCCTTTATAATCCACTCTTAACCCGATGCGTTTTTTTCTTAAATGCCAAATATATCACAACCTCTTGTTTACTGTCAAAGGAAAAAAGTGATAATGGAGAAACAGTTACAACATAACCACTAGAAAGATCAGAGGCCTATGTAGACTCTGGGGAATGCAGTGAGTCATTTGTGGGCACTGAGTAAACAGATTGTAATGGGTTTTGGAAGGGAAGGGTAGATTAAAACATGTATCCAAAGAGCCCATTTACTGAGTCATGGTTCTCAGAGACTTGTCCGTGAAGGGAACCCAGTGGATCCTGATGATTTAGTGTGGTTCCAACTTGCAGCCCACTATTATGAAACATATTACATTTGTTACTGCATTCTTAGTTATTAAACCTCTTAATAGTCACATAAGTTGAAAAGCTGTATTCCACACCTCAATAACTCGGGACTAATAATAAGGACTAGGCCAAATAACAAATAGTTCTTTTACATAAATAAAAGATTATATGGCCTCAATCTTCTTCTTTCGGCTGCTCCTGTTAGGGGTCGCCAATGTGGACGGTTTGTCTCCATTTATGGCCTCAATTAATAGGTTAATCATTAATGTACACATTTAAATCATTATGTAAATAGATGGATTGTTTTTCACAGTTATTTTTAACTGAATGTACCTGACTTTATAAACATTAGTGCACCCCTGGGTTAAAAGACTAGTCTGAAATAAAGTAATTTGCAAAGTGGCTCTCTGAGGATTTAACTTTGGACTTGACACTCCCTCATTCTTATCTGTGCTGTTTATTGAGCGCTTACTATGGCTAATGTCCTACTCATTGTCTCTTTCGGTTTTCAATTCTTTTCAGTTTTGTCTCTCTTGCTTGTCTTTGGCTTTCAAATTTCTCATCTATCTGTGATTTATGAAGGTGCAGTGTAAGAGTAAGCCTAGTGCCGGAGTGCTCCATTAATGTTTCGTAGTGCTGCCAGCTCGGCACACTAAGTCCAACGGACTGAAATCTCTTCCCCAGAAAGACTGATTATGCACTGCTCATGCTCAGAGAGCCTGTGATTACGCAAGCTAGTGCATCATTTAAAACATACGAGTACAATATATTTGAAATGTGTAATGAAATGCATGTCAGTTATGTATATTTTGTTGATAATTTCTCCTGTGACTTTTTGAAGTTTATTTTAAACTGAGCTCGAGCAGTTTGATTAGTTTCAGGGAATAGACTTGAAAGACTCGTTTAGTCCTTGGTTGAAATTGGACTAAATATCTATATATGTAACACTAGGTTCATAGGTTTGAAGGTTGACCATGGCTAGGTGGGGACAGTGATTTTGGACGCCTCCTGTCTGCAAACAAAGCCCACACTGTTACTGTGGCGATGATGTACCACTGACCTCTTTTTTGCTAGATAGCTGATGAGTCAGAGTAGTTAATAATCTGTACAGTATGCTATGAATGTGCTGCTACTGGTTCTTGTTCTCACCTTCTTGGTTTATTTATTCTAAAGAAATAGGTTGGTTGTTAAGTAAAAAGAATTGTTTTGTGTTCAACTAAGTTTTAATTGCATCGCACTTTTTAACAGTAGATATCGTCACAAAGCAGCTTTTTAGAAATAAAGATGCACAGTACTGTGCAAAAGGTTTTGAGCCACTGCTCATTCCTTCATATTAAATGTAATTTAATTTAATGTAATTATGTATATTCAGTAAATTAGAACAAAGGTTTTACCGTGACAGGCTGCAAAGTGCAGAAAGATACAATAAAAAAATTCTTATTTATGTAACAACCTACGCAGCAACCTCATTTCCCCTTTGTCTGTTCCAACCACTCAGCATTCAGCATCATTAGTATACTAATCACCGGCTTGATCATCTGTCATTATCTGTACTTGTTTCTCAATGGTTCATGTCTTTAAGTAGGATGCTTTTTTATGCTTGAATGATTTATAGGTAACTGTGTGACCTAATAAATAAAAAAAACATAAAACTAATAACTAATAAAAAAAATCTGAAACATGTCAGGTACAGGGACTGGTCAGAAAATGAGAGCCAACAAAGTCAGGACGCTCAGAGAAATATTCTTTAAAACTAAATTACACAAGAAATTGTAATAAATAAAATTATAATAAAGTCTGGCTCTTTGAAGCAAAATATGAGGAAATTATTCGTGGTTTAAGACTTGTACACAGTACTGTAGATCTAGTTTCTTACTGAGTTTTTTTTTTTTTTGTCTAAATTGGCAAAGAAGAAAATTCTTAGACATAAGAAAGAGTATATCCGGGTCAAGGTTGCAGTAGATAGAGAGCACAGAGTAGTACCCCCTTATGCAATTGTGATACATTGGATGGCGGACTCTAAGCCATTGCAGAGCAATTCACACACTGAGAAATTCATGTTTTTCACACAATGTTTTACGTTGTCCCTTTGACCTTTCTAAAGAAGTTCCATTCATTTTATACTGTATATACACCAGTAGTTCTACGTATACTCCTTGGAATCATTATGAAGTTATATCTTTTGTATATATAACCATGTCAGCATTGAATTTGATTTTTCTGTGTTTGGTGTTTATGTATATCATTATGTAAGTTGTATTTCCTGTGTGCTTACTTCTAACACTAGTTAATTATAAACACTTTAGATAGTTAGAACACTTATAGTAAGAAAGGTTAGAGATCATTAAATTTTTTTGTATGCACATAAGGAGGCAGTACTCACCCTGGAAAATGTAAACATTTTGGTATCATAGAAATTATTTATTGTATACTAACATAAAAATTTAATTAGCAGATTTCTAACATACTTGGCATGTGCATGTGATGTTTCCCTGCATTCATTCACGCATGTGCTGTTTGAACTGTAATGTGGCAGTAATATTGCACCCTGCTATAATTAGCCACCTTGCCAGAGAGGACCCTTATCACAAGACTCCATTATACACATAAACTTCTAGAATGGCATCATAAGACATATTGTGTTCATCTGACTGTCTTGCACTGCTTAAATACATATTAAACACCATAAACAAACCTTATACATTTTCTCTTTATTCCTATTTGCAACCATTTGATTTCTCTTTATACACTTGTGATTACAATCACATACTGTACAGCTTTTCCACACTTGTATTAACAAATCTTGCATCTATTTGGCTATAAACACTTAAATTACTAAAATAACCAATTTCGGCATGTCTATTGATTATCAGAAATCTCAGATTTTTTAACCCTTTCTTTAATCCTGTGGCTTGTATGTATCTTAGCCATATCTTAGTCTTGGCCAAGACTTTCTACCCTGCAGCTACTGCTCACCTGTCTTCATCTCATCTCTGCAGGTAAGACAGGTGACCCGAATGACATCCTGCCTGAGTTTGAGCTCGAGATTATCCCAGGTAGGGTGGCTTTTGTTGCTGTCTGTTGCTGTCTGGCCTACGTTTCTGCATTAAAACTCTCCTCCCTGTCCTCTCTGTCAATCGTTGTGTTGGAATATGGTATTTAACTTAACCCAATCTACTTTCTAGCTTTTCGATTAACCTTACATTAGATTTCATACTCAGGCGTCCTGCAATGAACTATCCTTAATCTGACTGATTTTATTTCTCATCTGACTGTCTTGAACCAAAGTCAAAGCATTTCACATTACATTTATGTTAGTCACTTGCAAAAAAACAAATTTTCAACAGGATGGAATTTGTGCTGAGGTCTAAAGGTTTTGCTCATGCCCAAAGGAAGTACATCATTAGCAAAAAACAGAGACTGACCTTAGAGATAAGGAGCTACACACATAATCTGAATCATCTGTATTAGTTTTCTTTATAAACAATTTTTTTTTTTTTTTTTTAGTTTTCTCTTTAGCGCTTATACACTGTGTGTAGAAAACTTGTTTATATTCTTATAGGGTGATATGCTTAATGTGAGTCTGAGTCACAGGTTACTATGTTGGAACATCATAGAAATAATATAGCAATATTGTCTGATGAGATGTTCACATGATTCCCTGTCTCTTTCTTTCTCTGTTACAGAGTGGGTATTTGTGGCATCTGTAGCCTTAGGTAGCATTCTGCTTTTGTTATTGCTTGGAGTATGCTGGTGTCAGTGCTGTCCCCACTCCTGCTGCTGTTATGTACGTTGCTGTTGCTGCCCCGATACATGCTGTTGTCCGAAGCACTGTGAGTATCTAACGCAGACCCGACCCAACACACCCACACATCTCTATTCATTCATTTACCGTATTCTAATGCTGTAATTTTTTATACTCAGGATTATCTAATCTATTTTTTTCAGTATATGAAGCAGGTAAAAAAGCTAAAAATGGACAACCTCCTCAGATTGCAATATATCCACCATACTATGGTATTCCCATGGTTCCTCAAGCAGCACCTACTTTGTCTGAGCCCAAGGTGCTTGCAGTGCCCCCCTCTGTGGAGAACAATACAACTAGAGGTCAGTGAATTTCTACATTTTCAGCTTTCAGCTTTTTTGTTTTAATACTATTAAGGACAAGGTTGGTATAAAGCATTAAATGCATTAAAATTTTTATATTGTGGAAAAATTATAAATTTCTTTTTTTATTTTAAAATTGAAAAACAATATGCACTCTTAATACTTGTTGCCAGGGCTCCGAATTACAGCATCAGTACGTCTTTGCATTCAGGTGATCAACCTGTGGCACCCCTGAGGTGTTACTGAGGACCTTGCTACTAAGGAATTGCTTGAGTAGCAGTCTTCAGCTTGTGTCTATTGTTGGGTTGCTTGTTTCACATCTCCCTCTTGACAGTACCCCTTAGATTCTCTATGAGCACAAAAATATCATAGTCAGCAAGGCAGTTAGTGGTAGTTTTGGCACTGTGGGTAGGGTCAAAGTCCAGCTGGAAAAGGAAACCGGCAACAAAATCTCCGTAAACCTTGTCAGCAGCGAACACATGGAGTGCACTGAAATCTCCTGGTAGACGGCTGTGTTGGCTTTTGACTTAAACAAACGCAGTGGACTAATACCAGCAGATGACTTGGTACCCCAAATCACCAAAGAATGACTGTGGACACCTCAAAATACTCGGGGAACTGCGGATCTCAACTCTTCCTACTGACTCTGGGAACTTAAGTTCCAAGTAAAATGCAAAATTTTTACTAGATAAGAAGACTTTTTTTTTTTTTTTTTTAATCAGTGAGCAACTTTATTTTTCTCCTTAGCCCAAGTAAGACGACTCTGACGTTTTTTTCTGGTTCAGGAAGGGCTTTATACTAGTACTGCAACAGTTGTAGCCCATTTTCTGAAGACAGTTCTCATAAGGCTGTGCTCATCCCTCTTGCTTGGGCATTGTTTTCTTTCATACCTTTCCCTTCCATGAACTTTCCATGAATGTGCTTCGATGCAGCACTCTCCGTAATGACCTCCTGGGACTTACTCTCTTGTGGAGCATGTTGACGATCGTCTTCTCTACATTTGTCTTCCCAATGCGTGTACTGAACTTGATTGTGGGATACACAGTATTTATATAGTAAATAGTAATTAACTTAAATTTTGGAGATCTACAAAAATTAAAATTTTTTAGTCTACAGGAGAAAAATTTATGATAAACATTGAACACATGTGTATTGGCTCAATTACATTGATAAAAGTGAAAAAAAAATCCTGAAAGCTACTTCATGTAGACAAGATTATTTGTGTAAAATATTTTGTACACTTTGAACAGCCATTTATAAAAAAAAACATGCCATGAGCAAACAAAGCTGAAGAGGAAAGGACATGAAATGGAAATGTAAATTCTTACAAAGAAAAGAAAGCAGCAAGAATGTGTGCGTGTCCTCAGTGTGTGGTTACTATTGTATCCAGCCCAGTCAGGTTCAGAACGCAATGAACATTTTGTACTACATAGAGAGGGATCTGTCAAATTTCCATAAATGGACAGATCACTGATTTAAGCCTGTATGCAGTCAGTGTGTTTTGTAACCACTTTGCATGTTTGTGTGTGAAACAGTGTGAGTAAGAAAGGTTATCATTGAAACTTTTTTCCATACATCTACTGTACATTACTGTACATGACCTCGAGTGATCTCCCATTCATTCTTAACCCAGTTACCAATTTAGCACATTATCGCAAATATTGATTTGTGGTTCAGCTCTGTTTTTTTTTTACTGCTACTAGTTTACTACCAGGTAGTTTAAGCAGAATTTCTGTTGCAGCTTGTGAATTGCATACAACAGTTTTTGATGTGTCCTTATAATAATTATATGTTGTCAACAGCTGGCAGTGTATCAGAGCTAAGCTCCTTGCATGATGGCGATGTGGATTTTAGGCAGACCTATAGGCAAGTGCCAAAGAAAGTACTGCCACCAATCAGTGATCTCAGCAATGATCCACAGATCCAAACAGTTTCCACGGCTCACAGACTCCGGCCTACGCAATATCAAAGAAATCGTAATGAAGAACAACCTGATAGCCGGTATAATTTCAATGTTTGTTATGGCCTAAAGTTTATTTTAAAGTTTCGAGTTCTGGTTACTAATTCTAGTGAGCATTTTTATGCAGGTGGAACTGCCGCTCCGAGCACCTACCCAGGAAAGCCTTTGACAGCAGAGGACGCTCGGGATCTTTGGATGAACTAGAGGAGTTTGCAATGAACTACAGACATCGAGATAGACGAAGGGGTGACTTCTATGATCTCCGTGACCCTGAGCAAGATTTTGACCTGGAACATTCCTACAGGACACGGGGTTTTCGGGATGATGATGATGATGATGATGCCAACTGGCGGCGCCATAGCCCCCCTTTGTCACCACAAAGGAGACATTACACCAGCAGCGAACAGTATGCTACTCGAAGAAAGTCATACAATGATGCCTACTTATCCTCTGTGCTAGAGCGCAAGGCAAGAGGGCAGGGTGAATGTGGTGGACGGCGTGATGATGACAGTGACACGCCATCAAAGGGCTCCAAAAAGAGCAGCGACTGTAACTATAGCAGGCCACCAAGCAACCGACCAGAGGAGGATGAATCTTTGCCTCCATACTGTGAGGTAGTTCGCTGTCGAACTGAGGAACCCATGGAACAAGAGCGCTGTCGTACCACGGAGTCAGCCTTAAGGCCATTCTCTTACACTCGCCCTAATCAAAACATGTCCCACACTCTTCAGGAACTCAGAGAGGACAAGAACAGACCCAGAAAACTGGTGAGTTTTCTGTAGGGATATTTGCTATGAGCAGGCGAAAATGCGACAAAGACGGCACATCAATTAAGGTGCATTTAACTGCAAAAAATTAACTCAAACCACAGATGTAAATAAATATTTGACACCTTTAGCATTCATTTATTGTCTATTCAAAATATGATCCATAGAGTCCTTAGAGTAATTAAAAGTCCAGATATTTACAAATAGAAACAGAAACAGGATGTGTCACACTGACTGCATTCGCAGATATGTGCTTTGCCTAGGAAAAGATATAATTGTTCAAATTTGTTTACAAGATATGATTTATATGGAGATTTGTTTTTTTAATTGCATTGTTAGTATTAGATGTTTAGCTTTAAAGGTCCCTTGGTTTTATACTTTAAACAGATGTTACACTGTGCATCAGTAAAAGGGCTTAGTCCTTAAGCTTGTGCTTGTTATCTTCTGCCGTGCCTCATAATAATTAAGTTAACTTAGTTAATAGTTAAGTTAATTTATTTATGGGGTCTTTAATGTGTAGCTCTTGGTGTTTTAACAGACCACTCATCTAAGCAGAGACTCCCTTGTTGTCTGAAGTCCTTGAGTGTCCGCGGTGCCGATCACACTGGACTCACATCGTACTATTGGCATGCATCTACAGGGACATGCACATGACAACATGACTAAATATTTTGTACATAACAGTAATGACTGACACTGGATCTTGGTATTAGCCATGAAAAAAACATGTGTGCATTATCAATGTGTATGTGTTTACAAAAATGCATGTCTTTCACTCATGCATGTCTTTTCACAATGCGTGAAGCTTTCATGTCACTCATATTTTTTGGATTTATCAGTCCATCTAACAAATGGACAGTGAATCTTTTCCCAACTGCACAGAAGCTTGTAGACTGATAAGACCTCATAAAACTTTTTAAATACTTTCAAAAGCCTTGATATTAAGATAAGATAAACCTTTATTAGTCCCACAAGTGGGAAATTTGTTAAGTACTGTATTTGTGTACCTTTTTATTATTGTTGTTATTGCTATATATGTTTGCACTACAGATTAAGTTCACATTTTAGTGTTAAAAATTTCTTCTACATGGAAAGCATGAATTATTTTTTTTTATAAACCATTGAGTATTTCACTTTTTTTTATTAAAATCTCTTGTCATGTAAACACTGTCTCCTTAATGTTGTGCTGTTTGTTTAATTATGATAGATGATAACTTGTGTTCATGAGAAATTATAAATGCTTTTTATCTTTTATCAATTTAAAACACTAAACACACACTGCTCGTGTGCACACGCCTCATTAATAAGAAAGACGTCAGGATAATTGATATGTAATGGTACTCAGTGTGTAGCAATTCACTGCTTGTATTTGCACAGTACAGTAGAAATGACTCAGAAAGGAAGTTGGTCATGTATTCAGCAATGCTTACTCAAAGCCAAGCAGGATGCTAGACAGGACCTGCAAAGGAAAGGATGCTTCTTTTTCAGGAAATGAAATGACAATAGCAGGAAGCTGTATGAAATTGGTGCTCACAGGTGTTTTGGGATTGATGTGCATGACCTAGGAAAAGAACTTTAAATGTGTTGTCTTTTTTTTCTTCCCACTTAGACTTATTAAATTAGTCTTTCCACCGTCATTCATATTCATTCACCTATATTTACTATTCCTATATTTATTCATTTGGTTGTTTTCAATATCAATCACAGAGGCAATGTAATATGCACAGAGTGTATGAGAGACTATCCTTAAACACTCTGCCAAAACACAGTATCTGTGCTAATAATTTTTTTTTAAAATCTTAAACATAATACAGAAAAACCTTACCACTCAAGCTACTTTTGAAGTTTATGCAACATAGAATTGACCAATCCTGCTTTCCTAGAAAATTTCAAGTTGCTAACTTAAGCCGTTTTGGAGAGATGATTTTATATGTGGCTCCAAAATGGCCATTTTTCAGCGTTATACTGTCTTGCTTTAAACAATAACAATTTTAAATGCTAATTATTTATATTTCTTCATGAGTATTGATACTAAATTGGTGGAAGCTTCTAGAAACATGTGGTCTCTAAAAATTGTTGCTTAAATTGTTTTTTTGGTAAAAGCTTAAAAAGCAAAAAATCTGTAGTGTCTCTTACTATGTCAAATTCATGTTGCAATATCCTAATAATTTAGCATTTTAGAATAATAATCTTTTTCAGGTTTATGCCTCTTATGAGAAATTGGCCAATTTTATACCCGAATGGCAATTTAAATCATTAGAAAATTTTCATTAAAAAAAAGTTACAGACACTAAAAGGGCATGCAATTTTATTTAGCAAATTTTTCTTTTTCATCTGATAAAAATAAAGAGATGTATGCATATTTAAAAAAAAACGAGTATGGATTGGAAGATACTGTACGAAGCATTAAGTATCATGAAAAATTATGTGATATGATCCCATTTGAAAATTCACCTTTTTACCTAGGTGAGACACCATTAGCACCAATACAATATTTTTGTCTGACTCTTCTTTTCACTGGGTAATTTTACTGTACCTGAATACCAACAATAGGCACGAGGTGCAGTGGTATGCACTGTCGCCTTGCACCTCCCGGGGCTAGGTTTGATTCCTGTCTCTGTGTGCGTGGAGTTCGCATGTTCTCTCTGTGGTTGGTGGGTTTCCTCTGGGTACTCTGGTTTCCTCCTACAGTCCAAAGACAGATTAGGCTAATTGGTGTTCCCAAATTGCCCATAGTGTTTGAATGAGGGTCAGTGTGTGTTAAGCGGTATAGATGATGAGGGAATAAATACCAACAAGACTGATCTAACTTGATTTACGCTTTGAGACATAATTTCATACATACAGATTGGGCAGGGAAATGGCCCTGTGAGTTCTGAAGTAATTTCACACAGCAGTTCTTTTTGAGTGGAGCAACTTGATGTACAGGGTGTAGAATACCTAAAAGAAGAAATGTGCAAATAGTATGAATATTACTGTTATACCTTTTTTTCCTAAAAAATAAACAAGCTCGAAGTTGAACATTTACTTAAATGTGGAAAACAGCCACGCGCCACCTTGTGGTGAAAACTGAAAACAACTGTTTATTTACATCAGTCCAAACAGAGGTGTGTAGCGCGAGAGACAAATGAAATGATTTATTTAGCCTTTAGAAACGACATAGCGTGTAAATTCCGTTATTAAGTATAACAAGCATGACTATAATGTAAGAAGTATGGTAGTAGTTAATGTGGAATTTCAGCCATTTTGCATGGCGCTGTGTGTGTGTGTGTGTGTGCATAGATGCACCTGTGCATGACTGAGGTGAATGATGTCACTGTCTGTGGGGGAGGGGACGGATCCGAAAGTACGGCCTGCTGGGACACGTACTTTTAACACCTACAAACTGAGTGAAACAAGTGCAAGATATTCTATAATATCGATTTAAACTGTGAAATATGGTTCTTTTAGACGTGTTACTTAAGCGGACAGAGCGAAGTGTATGATATTTGGGGGAAATACCGAAGAGGACTTGTTGCGTGAATCATGAAGAATCCGATGCTGAGAGCGGCGCTGTTCGCTTACCTTTTCTTTGCAGGTAAACAGACCCGACATCTGTTTATATTTGTTGAAAATAATATATATATATATTATTGGTTTGGTAGAGGTTTTAGAAAGCAAAATGTCAGCAAGTTACACGTTTGGTCTCGTTAATGAATAAACATGATCACGTGACAGACGCCGAAGAATCATTGAAGAGTGTTTTGATGGATCACAGAGCTCACATATGTATGCAGTTTTAGTACAAACTCAAAAAATATATTAGCTTCAGAACCTCAGGTATGTATTTTTATATAATGATTGTTCCACTTTTTTAGCTGATGTTTATCATTTGTTTTCTTAAACAAAGCTTCAGAAACACTATAAAAAACAAACTTAAAGTATTAAAACAACTTTTGTGCGTAGTCCCACATACAAAAAGTTTGCCTAATTATTCCCACAAACTGTTAATACTGTAGCATCTTGGAATTCGTTGAAGTAATGTCATTCCCTTTACATTGATGGAAATACTGGTCACTAGCAAAAAGGTCAGAGTGTTATTCAATACCTCACTCACTCATCATCTATACTGCTTTATCCTGTATACAGGGTCACAGGAGACCTGGAGCCTATCCCAGGGGACTTAGGGTATGAGGTAGGGTACACCTGACCGAGGTGCCAATCCATTGTAGGTCACACATACTGTACGAACACGCGCTCATTCATACACTACAGGGCAATTTTGGAACGCCAATTAGCTTCATCTGCATGTTTTTGGACTATTAAAGGAAACCCTACCCCTCGGGGCAAACCCAGCAAGCACTGGGAGAACATTTAAACTCCATGCACCTAGACCAGAGGCCGGAATTAGTTTATACCGAGTGTTATATTTATGTAAACATGAGTGATGTTTAAACCTTATTTCCATCCTGTGTAGAAGTACTTGCCATCCAGGTGACAGTTCCGCAGACACAACGGAGCACCACTATGTTTGCCTCAATCATCTTGCGCTGTGAGTACTCTACTTCAGTCAGCCCTCAGGAAGTGCTGCTTACATGGCGCTACAAGTCCTTCTGCCTGGACCCTGTGTTGCAGTATTACTCAGCAGGTAGACCTTACTATACACATGAACTGAAAACATGCAGTTTTAGAACTTTTCTCCCTCCCTCCCTCTCTCTCTCTCTCTCTCTCTTTCTCTCTCGCTCTTTTATATTGTACTGACATAACCCCATTTTTGTGTTGTTTACAATACTCTTTTGTACACTGGCCTGCCAAAAAAAAGTCACACACACTCAGATTTCATTGCACTGCCTTTTGCTTTTATTACAACACACATTCATTGAGACATCATTTTGATAAGCTTATGCAATTTCATAACATTTATTTTAATTCAGAGTTGCAGTAATTTTTCTCCAAGATCGTGTATCGATGATAAAAACGTCAGATGGCTGCATAAAGTCTTCTCCAGCACATCCAATTATTTTAAGTGGTGTTAAGGTGTGGACTCTGTGGCAGCCAATTCATGTGTGAAAACAATGTCATGTTCCCTGAACAACTCTTTCATCATTGTCATCTTAGAATTAGGGAAGAAAAAGTCATTAATAGAAAAACCTGGTCATTCAGTATATTTCGGTAGTTAGCTGACCTAGATGTTTCAGCACATAA
Source organism: Clarias gariepinus (assembly GCF_024256425.1). NCBI lineage: Eukaryota > Metazoa > Chordata > Actinopteri > Siluriformes > Clariidae > Clarias > Clarias gariepinus. Next base: position 16,835,677 of record NC_071104.1, read on the forward strand.
TGTTGCTGAACCTAGACTTGACCAACAGAAGCAACCCTAGATCATAATACTGCTCCACTGTAGGCACTAGGCATGATGCATCACTTCATCCTCCTCTTTTCTTACTCTGATGCACCCATCACTCTGGAACAGGGTAAATCTGGACTCATCAGGCCACAACGTTTTCCATTGCTTTAAAGTCCATTCTTTATGCTCCCTAGCAAATTGAAGCTTTTTACCCCAGATTAGACTCATTAAAAAATTAGGTTACACAGCTGTTTAGTCCCAATCTTTAGAGTTCTCTTTGTGCATGTGAAAATGATCTTACATTCACTATTAAACATAGCTGTTAGTTGTACCTTTTTTTTTTTAACCATCTACAGTCATGATTATAAATTTTTTTTCTGACCATATTTCTTCCTCAAAGATGATGGTTTACCATGATCCTTCCAGGTCTTGATAATGCGATCCTCTTTGTTGTTTTCTTTGCTTCATGCAGGACAATAATGTGACCCTTTTGAAACACAGTAATATCTTTGCCTTAACCGCATGTCTTTTGACATGGATGTTTAAGAAATGAGAAGTTACTCGGTGCATTAGTTAGGGTTAAATACCCTATAAAGTTATAAAGTTTTTTTTTTTTTTTAAGTTTAGACTTTATTTGTCACATACACATTACAGCACAGTGAAATTCCTTCTTTGCATATCCCAGCTTAACTGGAGTCAGAGCGCAAGGTCAGCCATGATACAGTGCCCCTGGAGCAGTTAGAGTTAAATGCCTGCTCAAGGGCCCAACAGTGGCAACCTGGTGGAGCTGGGGATCGACCCTTGTTGCTGGATGAAACATTATTTCATAAACGTTAATCAATGCAGCAGTTATCCAATAGAAGGCTTTTACCTTTTTGCTTAGTCAAATCCAGGTGGTGAGCTTTTATGGCTGGGGAGTTTATATTTGTAACTGTTTGTTAATATGAATTTGGAAAAAATTAGGTCTCTTTGTAGAGTCCCTTTTATGGCTAAATCCCGGATGGAAACATGCTGGGAGAATGATTATAATAACAATCTGGACAGAGAATGAGAAAACCAATACTGTAAAACAATGGCTAATATCCCTGAGGAGCATTTTTAATATTCCTGTAATGTTACATCAGTCTGAGTAAATATGTGTCCTCTGTGTTTCCAGCATACCAGGCAGCTCTGAGTCTGGGGCAAGATCCAGCCAACGACTGTCCCGACCGCCAACGTACCATCCGCACAGTTATCCAGAAGAGAGGAAACAATGAGCCCATACTGGGAGCAGATTACCGTGAACGCAAGATCACCATCCAAAACAGTGAGCCTAACCCTAGACCAAACACTAAGACCAGACATGTGTCTGTCTGTGTGTGTGTACTGTATATACGTACATACCTACATACAGTGGTGGCCAAAAGTATTAAGACAACATATGCCATGTATTATAGTTTTCCCTGTGCACAGGTGATATCAATGATCAGTTCTTGCCTATTTTTCTGAAGAGATGCACTAATAAGAATCAGCAGGTTTAGTTAACGAATGAAACAAATACAGTAAGTGGCAGGTCTTTTTGAAGCCAGGATGTCCACCTCTCCACAGAAATGACTAGGGAAATAGGGAATTCTGAAGTGAATTGCAAACTTCTGTGCCAAATTGCTGTACATGATCTTCCAGAAGCATTCAATCAGGTATGGATTGAGCAAGTGATACTAGACCAGAGAATTTCACTTTTGTATTGGTTCAGTTGGTCACCATAAAAACCTACGTATGTAAATACATGTACAGATAAGTGATATTTTTTGCCGAAGGCCTGGCTTTTACAGTTTTTCAGACTATACTTGTAATATAAATAAAAACACTTTGTTTAAAGTTTTGTTTCAGCAATATCCTCCTCTGTGCTGTTCGTAACGGACTTGCTTTCCATATAATGCCATTTGGGATTTAACCCCGGAAACCATAATTGATATATTCTTCTCCCCTTTTGCCTACATAGGTTAGAACTACTCCTACTTAACTACTACTTAATTACACTAACTGTCGGTCGATAACTGTTGGTTGCCGGCTCCACCCGTCATGGTTAGTTAGTTAGTTAGTTCGTTCCAGCAGGTGCGGAAGGATATGTGCTGGCAAAGCAAAATAATCTGTTGATAATAAACTGTGTTTGTGCAACTGTTGTAAAAAAGCAATATCGCATCACACTCGAGGTTGTTGGAGCATGTTGTTGTGCCCTCGTGTCTATGGCCCCATCACGTCCGTGCTGATATTTAAGCACAACAGCACTGCTTTTCGGGTGATATTGCTTAATTGTGCCATGTTTGCCTGGATGTGACGTACTGTAGCTGTATATGTTGGTTTACTGTAGTTATTGTCTCATTGGTACTGTTTACACAGAAATTGAGAAGTTTAAGTTTACGTAAGGTTACATAAACAGTTTAATACCTGTAGGCTACTGAATATTTTAGATACAAATGTCTACTAATGGAGTTTTTAGGGAATTCCTCTTTTGTTTATTATTAAATCTTCGCTTCGCATTAAGCGTCTGGTTATGAATTTAAGTGGATAGTTGCATACATTTATGAAGAAAATGCATAAATAAAATGTATAAACTTTGTGTGTTTGTCTGTAAAGCAACTGGCTGGAGTGTGTGTACTCGCTGTGTGGCAGCAGGTTACAGATAATAGGATTATTGCATATTTTGGATGCCATCAGCACTGTTTTACAATGTAGGAAGAAATAAAAATAAAAAAAGACCACAGAATCAGAAGATGTATCGAAATTTTGACTGGTAGGATAGATGCATTTTTTTGTTTGACCAGTAATTTTTGGGTGGTGTTACACTCCATTTATGTCTTTATAGTCAATTAAGGTTAATTTGTGTTCATTGTGCTTATTTACAGAAGCTGATTTGGTCATCACTGAGGTCATGTGGTGGGATAATGGTGTGTATTTCTGCTCGGTTGATGCAGCTGGAGACACAATCGGTGACTCTGATGCGGAGATCAAACTCATTGTGTACAGTAAGTTGTACAGGGCCAACCCATATACTGTATAACCCATTTTTGGTTATATAGCTTGGTTACAGATAACACAGTACACATTTGTGATTGATACAGTATGTATATAAATGTTAAAGTAAATGGTTTTGTAGCATCTTATGCAACCCTAACCCTAAATATTAGTGTGCTTAATAAGCAGCATTTGCTGAATAATAAAATGTTAACTGTTGTCTGTTTTTCCGTCAGATTGGCTCACTGTGCTGTTGATCATTCTTGGAGTACTGCTTCTGATCACACTTTTCTGTATCTGCTGCTGTCAGTGCTGCCCTCAGAACTGCTGCTGCTATGTTCGCTGCCCGTGTTGTCCAAAAACATGCTGCTGTCCAGAGAAATGTACAAAACATACATGAATATAACATCAATATTAAAGCTACTTAGACACTTCTAAATTGATTGATAGACTGCAGCAATGTACATAAAGAGATTTATAACATGTAAACTGTGGTATAATATCTAAGGGACTTTTAATTTTTTTTCTACAGCATATACTGTACTTACTTTTGTCACACTAAAGACAAATCCTAATAGTCGCTTACTTGCCCCCCCCCTTCCCCCCTCTCTCTCTCTCTCACACCTTTCTGTAGTGGTTATGCAGCACAGGATGATGCGTGATGCCCAGAAAGCCATGGCTCCCTGGCTTCAGGGCCAGCCTATTTATGCCCCTATTGGGTCTAATGGATCATCTCACAACCCTCTGCTCTACTCAGGTGCGCAACACAACCTGTTGTTGTTATGGCATATGTGAATTTATTTAATTACACTAAAACTTTTTGTTTTCAAATTGGCTGCAACTTATTCAAATGATTAAAGATGTAATTTCCTAAAATTTGTCACCAACAGGTTCCTTTTCAGATTATTCTTCTAAACACAACATACCAATGGCACCAATGCCTGTTTCTTCCCCGCTGCCTGGTCCACCTATGGTACTTCCACATGGTGTCCAAGCCAGTGGTAGTGTGCATGGTAGTGTCCATAACAACAATCAGATGCTAGACTTTCTGGAGAGTCAGGTAAGGGGGATGGACATGGGCGCCAAACTGCTCCAGCCTCGAACTCAGTATGTGGGAACCCATCTTCAGACTCTTCCTCCTCAGCAAGCAGCCCTTCAACCCCAGCCCATTCAAGCATTAGCACAAGCTGTGCCGTTCTCCCCTGGGCCTCCTAGTATGCTTTCAGCATTGGATGAAATTGGTGTGCGTGGTGTAGAGCGGAGAGTCATCCAGTTGCCCCCAATTGTGGGCCGTGCACTAAGCCTGACCTCTCGCAGGGGTTCAAGGGAGAACCGTGCGGTAACGAGACTCTCTAGTCAATCAAGTGGCAGCTCAAATCGCACAGGTCATAACCGCAACAGTTCCAGGCATCCTGGGTCATCACGGTGTGGAATCCTGCGTGGCTACAGTGAAGAATCTGACTGGAATGACAGGCAGTCGAGCCAAGGCTCACAGGAATATAGGGAAGATAGAGGCACACAGAGGTCTCAACCACGCGTTCGTAGCAAAGCTGAGCTAATAAAGGAACTGGAAAGGGCAACTTTTCACCAAGACAGGGGCTGGTCTCCTGCACCTCAGGGTGGCTTCAGGAGTTCAGAGCAGGAAGACAATGGTCACAGAGGGGTGTTAGGTTCACGAGACAGAGCTTGGCCTGTGAACCCACCTAGTTACTCTTCTATTGAAATCCACCCAGGCCACAGCAAGAGGACCAGTGAACACAACTCGGTAAGAATTTCAGGGTAGTGCTTGGAGGGAGGATATAATTATCTTTATATAATTCTCTTTTTAAACATAATATACTAACTATCTTTACCCCCTCCCTAATTATGCCATTCTTTCTGTGTTCTAGGACAAGAGCTCTCGCAGTGGTGTCAGCATTGTCATCTGAAACCTACTCTTGGAAACTTGTACTGTATTTTCACAGTGAGTGTTCAAGTTAGCATGGCTTCCTGTAAAGAGGACCACTTAAAGGATCATTCTAAAGATTCTTCTGAGATAATACTAGTATCAACAGAATTAGGCCAGTGGAACAAGAAGAAGAGAATGAATTTTCTGAATGTAATTTTAAAATCAATATTCTAGGTTTGTATATGGTTTATTGTATACTGTTTTTTTTTTACACTGCAGTGAGCTGCACTTCAACTGAATTTTTGTTTTTTAACTTAATAATTGTAATTTTATAAGTTGCTTTTACTTCTGAATTTTATAATGCTTATTATTGTAAATTGGTATTTTTGTTAGGCAGCAAGTTTTGTTTCATTCTTGGTGCAGTTTAAATCTATACAAAATGAAGGAACTCTAATTACACTGAGTATTTCAGTGAATAGGTATATGCTACATCCTCGTTTAATGCATGGGCAAATGTGTGTTTCTAATTGCATTGTCCTCCTAAAAGCTTTGTGACTGTTGTATAATTGTGCCTAATGATGTCTAATCAAAACAGAATGGTAATTAATGTAACCTTAATGTTGGATGCTACAGAGTTAGAAATGTTAATTAATTGAAAGATGTAATGCATCTAATGGCAAAGTAATTAGCATAACATACAACTAGAGTTTTTATTTATAGGCATGTATTTTGTTTACTTCTTAAAATAAACCTGTTTAGATAAGATGCAGTGGAATTGCTTTCTTTTTTTTTCTTTTTTTTACTCTTCAGCAAATCCAGCAAACTGAACTAAATATACATCTTTTACAGTTGAACTAATAGTGTACTTTTTTTTTGTTCTTGCATTTGGCAGATGCACTTATCTACAGTGGCTTACATAAGTGCTTTTCTATGACTTTAATCTCATAATTCTGATCCCCCCTCAGAAATCTGAAATTAAAAATCTGAACTCAAATCATTTCTCACGGTGGCCCTAATCCTCTTCTGTAGGGTTGTCCTCAACACACCTAAAAATAGATTTTAACTTGCCCAAAGTCTGAATATGTTTGAGTATTATTCCCTGTTAGAAACAGGCATCCCATTTAAATCCACGGGATAATAATTATTACTACCTACGTCACAGATGTTGTTTTGCGTTTCTCTCTTTTAGTGTTTGAGAAGTTTGTTGTGATCAGCCAACTCTGGAAAGACAAGGCTACAAATAATGAGCATGTCGCCGTACTTCAGTAGTTTAATGGTATAGTATTTAGTGCAGTAGTGTGCACTTTAAGACGAAAGATTACATTTGGACATAAAGCTTGTCCGCCATGTATCTCCCGATCTGATTGGCTATCTGTGAGGAAGAAGGCGGGGCCAGCTGCTAGAAGGTTAGGAAGTGATCGCGTCAATGTCAAACAAGCTTGAATCGGCAGTTTCAGCTGCTGCATCCCTCACCGATAAACAACAGCCGACGGGAACGATCCTCTGACTAAAATTATATGCAGCTTTAAGCTGTTACACAGAATAGAAAGCTTTAAAAAGATTGGAATTTCTCAGGTATTTAACTGTTTTTTTCGGAGTGCGTTTATAGTCAGTGTTGGCAGATTTATCTGAAAAGCCGCTAAACGTAAATATATAAATTAATGTGCCTTTTGTGTTCCCCGCATATTAAGTGATATAATACTACTGTTCCTGTTAATAATACTATTAAGTTCATGTACCGACTTTACTTTAACCTAAGTTCGTTTTAAAATGCACACCCAAAAGGCGTAGGCTTTTTTGTACTGAGTTATTGTTAAGGCAACGCCCGCCTGTTGTCTGTTTTCATAAATTCAGACTCTTTATCTCTGCATTTGTGCTGGTGCTAAAGCGCGAACTTGTCAAAGGCGCCCAAATGTCTTCCTCCTCCCTACGAAGGTGCACTACAGTGTACCGTATATTACAGTATCTAAAGGGTTCTACCCCCTAGTGCACTATTGTGTCCAAAATAAAGAGATAGGGATGCAGCCCTTGTTCGGTGTTTTGTGTGAACAGAAAAGATGGCAAAAAGTCGACTTACAATCTTTTAATTCTTTTTCTTTAGGAAACATGAACACACTATCTGGAAAGAGTGTGCTGTCTTTGTGCAGACAGACCACCAGCTCTTTCCGAATCCTGGCCAACAGCACTCCTTCGGCTTTTCTTTTGGGTCATGGACTCACCGGGTCACTGCTAGGGGCACAGAGAGTGTGCCACTCGGGTGTGAGCTCCAAACCCGGCAGCATCAGGACCAAAAAGCGAGGTTATGATATCACAAGGAATCCTCACCTCAATAAGGTAAAGAGCTCACACGCCAAGGAAGTACAAGTGTCATTGCTTGCTTGAGTCAAACCAAGATCAAAGACGTTTTCAGTTCTAATACAAAGTTATGCATCAAATAATAAAAAAAAAAAGTTTCTAAGGTGATTGAAGCAGTGATAGACAATGTGCAATATATGGACATGCAAAGTAATTATAAGCTGTTATGAGTGTTTAAAGAAGTCCAAGCAGAGTTTGCATAATATAATTATTTGAATTAGATTATATGAAACTTGATTGCATACAGTAAAACCACTGTTGCTTTTAATTTCTATACATCATCCAGATTCTTCTACTCTCATCAAATCTTTGTCATTTGGCAGTTACACATTTCCAGAACACCGTACCAAAAGTGCAAACAACTAATGGTGCAACTATATACATTCTTTTATATAAAAAATACTTGGAGGACCTGTAAGCAATCATAATCTAAAAGAGCAGAGGTTATTTCTGGTGCTAATTATTGTTAGAATAGTCTAGGTTTTAAGAAAAGCTCAAAGTTATTGTAACATGCTTTAAAAAAAAGTGAATGGAGAAGAATAAAATAAGATTTCTTATCCTAGATTTTATATGAAATAGATGTTTAGACCTCATAAGACCATTATTAGATGAACCCAGACGCATGAGTTATAGAGAAGTTACTTGATCCAATATGGAGAAGTGGGAGTTATGCTGCAGGATATGACTCAGTGTTTTTCATGAGTGTGCCATGGATTAATCTCTTAAGGCTTATGTTTTTACTTTCTATTTTGTTTATTAAGCAAGAAGCATACAAAGAGTTAATAATAAGGACAGTCTGATCCACATATGAGAGAGAGTAAGTGAGACAGTGAGGGTAAGTAGGGAGCGTAACAGGGGTGGGACAGTGAGACAGAATTTCCATTGGTTAGAAATAAATAGCCTGCACATGGTGCGTTTTTCCTTGCTGGTGGAAGCTTTCCCAGACCCAGAGGCATGGGAGTACTTTATGTGCAGCAGATTATAGAATGACTGGCGTTTTCTTCTGTAGCAGCAGCATTTTGCAGTTGTGATTAATTATGCTGTGGGTTTGTACTCACAGGGCATGGCTTTTACTCTGGAGGAAAGGCTTCAGCTGGGCATCCATGGCCTTCTGCCTCCATGCTTTCTGTCGCAAGACGTCCAGGTGCTCCGTGTTATGAAGAGCTATGAGACTCGTACCAACCCTCTTGACAAGTACTGTTTACACAACACTTTAATTTTGACCTGAACTTTGCTGCCCTAAATGCATATAAACATCTCATACCCAGTGTTATTTAATATTAGGTGTGTTCCTACTGATGTTCTCGATTCATTTGAGCTGAGTGAGAACTAAAACATTTATGAATGAGTTCCTTTTTTTTTACCTTCACACTACTGCAACAGTAACTCTCAAATAATTTAAATCAATGAAATTGTGCAACATTTCAGCACCCTGCAACAACACAGTAGCAGTGTGAACATCTGGTAAAGGACATTGTGGTTGAGTTGTGCAGAATGGTTTTGCTTTGCTATGTGAAAAACAATGCAGGTGTTTATCTCAGCTCTGTGCACACAACATGCAGTTTCAAGTTAGGAACTGCTGTAATGAGTAAATAATGCTGGAAGTATTTAAACTTTCTTAACTCACAGTTATTAAAAATCTAAGTGAGTTTTTATTATGTAAACCTGTGTTTGACCTATAAGCGATGTTCAGTAGGTTATGCACCTAGAAATTAAAATAAGCTTCCTACCGGAAGACACACATTTGTAGTTGTATTTACTGTACACAAAGGAACTGTTTTATGTTCTTTTTGGGTTTTCTTTTCCAGATACATTTTGCTGATGACCCTGCAGGACAGGAATGAAAAGCTTTTTTATCGTCTGTTGACCTCAGATGTTGAGGAATTCATGCCTATAGTTTACACTCCCACTGTGGGACTGGCCTGCCAGCAGTATGGCCTGGCATTCAGGAGACCACGGTTAGACACCTCATAAACATAATTTTTGTGCACACTGACACATTTTTACATTTAAAAAACATTATTTTTAAATATATAATTTACTAACAATTTCTCCATCTGTATTTTCTAGAGGACTTTTCATCACCATTCATGACAAGGGCCATATAGCCACCATGTTGAACTCGTGGCCAGAAGAGAACATTAAGGTGTTAACACAAAAAGAGAAAAAGAAATATACAGTGATGGGGGAATTTTCAGTTATATCATGTGCTCCTGTGCATGTTTGTGTGCATCTTGTATTAGGCAGTTGTGGTAACTGATGGTGAGAGGATACTGGGACTTGGAGATCTAGGGAGCTATGGAATGGGCATTCCAGTGGGCAAGCTGGCTCTCTATACAGCCTGTGGAGGAGTGCACCCTCAGCAGTGTCTGCCTGTTCTGTTGGATGTAGGAACTGACAACGAGGTACATGTTGCTTTTATTTTCATTGTATTTATTCAGCTTTCACTCAGAACACACCAGAATATAGTCGTATAAATAAATAATGTACATGTTCTGGTCAGACTCTCTTGAATGATCCTTTGTACATTGGACTGAAGCACAAGCGGGTGAGAGGGAAAGAATATGATGACCTTATTGATGAGTTCATGCAGGCTGTCACAGACAAGTGAGTATCAGGGCCATCACAGTGTCAGTTCTGAAAGCTGATAGCTTGGAATATAATTAACACTGGTCTGTTTTGCAGGTATGGGATGAACTGTCTGATTCAGTTTGAGGATTTTGCCAATAGTAATGCTTTCCGCATTCTCAACAAATACCGCAACCGTTATTGCACCTTCAATGACGACATCCAAGGTAGGTTCAGACTTTAACTCCATAACATTTTTTAAATCAGTGCGTAACTAAATGTATTACTAAATCAAATATTACCCTTTTAGGAACAGCATCGGTGGCTGTCGCTGGCATTATTGCTGCTTTGAAGATTACCAAAAACAAACTGTCTGATCACACTTTTGTGTTTCAAGGGGCAGGGGAGGTACCAATTTAGAATATTACACTTTCAGACATATGAAACATTTAAAGTTGCCCACTGCAGATGAACCAGCAGTTTTGATTAGTTGTTGTTAATCATGTGTCCAGGCTGCTATGGGTATTGCTCATCTTCTCACCATGGCCATGGCTAAGGAGGGAGTGCCCCATGCTGATGCTGTCAAGAAGATATGGATGGTGGATTCTAAAGGACTAATTGTCAAGGTAAATTTTAGTTGGGTCACTGTTTAAGTAGTCTTTACACATGCTACCTTTATCATTATGCAAGATGTGGCTACCATCCTACACGATGCCTGAAAATGGATCGTTATGGTGACTTAATTAAGGTGTGGAATTGAATTATATGATTTAAATTATATGTAATTTCTTGGGGAAAAAAGTCGACCTTTGTGCACTCCTCTACAGAGAGCTTATTAAGCACTTGTTTTATGGCTTGCACTTTTCAGGGCAGAGGTCACCTGAACCATGAGAAGGAAATGTTTGCCCATGAGTATCCTCATTTAAAAACCCTGGAGGAGGTGGTGAAAACCATTAAGCCTACAGCTATTATTGGTAATTATGGATTGTAATGCAGTCCTTCTTTTAGAAAGAGGAACAAAATTAAAGTAAACAATGAATGAATTAAATACAAGTAAACACAAAGTGAAAATCTTTCATCTTTTTACATAAAGAAAAGATTTACAGTGTAGCACACACAGGTTAATAAATTGACAAATATTTTGATAACTAAGGGAATGTATTTTTACAAATGTATTTATTTATTCATTGTGCAGGTGTTGCTGCTATTGGTGGTGCATTCACAGAGGCCATTATAAAGGACATGGCGTCTTTTAATGAGAGGCCCATCATATTTGCTCTTAGCAATCCCACCAGTAAAGCAGAGTGCACAGCAGAGCAGTGTTATACACTTACAGAGGTAACGCACAGCCCTGCAAGGTCCCACACTACATTAGAGTCAATGTACATGCCTGACTGAGTTTAGAGATAAAGGGCTCATTAATCATATCATGCTTTATGACAGGATTAAGATAGTCTGCTCCTTGTACAGCACACCCTCCTGATATAAAACATGTCTATTGTCAGGGTCGTGGAATCTTTGCCAGCGGTAGCCCTTTCAAGAAGGTAACTCTTACAGATGGACGCACTTTCTACCCAGGCCAGGGTAACAATGCTTATGTGTTCCCTGGTGTTGCACTGGGTATCATTGCCTGTGGGGTGCGTCACATATCGGATGACATTTTCCTCACCACAGCAGAGGTAAATATGCTAAATATTTTAAATAAAATGAGATCGGGTTGGACAATGAAACTAAAACACTAACTAATTTAGTGTTGAAGGTTTCATGGCTAAATTTGACCAGCCTGGTGGCCAATATTCATTGATTGCACATTCCATCAGTGAGAGCAGAGTGTGAAGGTTTAATTAGCTGAGTAATAGCACAGTTTTGTTTAAAATATTGCAATGCACACATTATGGGTGACTATCAGACTTCAAAAGAGGACAGATTGTTGGTGTGTGTCTCGCTGGCGAATCTGTGACCAAGACAGCAAGTCTTTGTGATGAATCAAGAGCCACGGTATCCAGGGTATGTCAGCATACCACCAAGGACGAACCACATCCAACAGGAGTAACTGTGGACACCAGAGGAAACTGTCTAAAAGGGATGTCCGGGTGCTAACCTGGATTGTATCCAAAAAACATAAAACCACAGCTGCCCAACTCACTGCAGAATTAAATGTGCACCTCAACTCTCGTGTTTCCACAAAAACTGTTCGTCGGGAGCTCCACAGGGACAAAATACATGGCCGCGCTGCTTTGGCCAAACCTTTGGTCACTCGTGCCAATGCCAAACGTAGGTGTTGGTGGTGCCTGCAGCATAAATCTTGGGCTGTGGACAATGTGAATTATGTATTTTTCTCTTAGTCCACCTTCACTGTCTTTCCCACATCCGGGAGTGTTGCAGTGTGGGGAAGCCCCAAAGAAGCGTACTGTACCACCCAGACTGTTGCATGCCCAGAGTAAAGCAATATCATGGCATTCCCTAGGCCCAATACTTCTTCTAGATGGGAGGGTCACTGCCAAGGATTACCGAACCATTTTGGAGGACCATGTACACCCAATGGTTCAAACATTGTATACTGAAGCTGGTGCCTTGTATCAGGATAATGCACCAATACACACAGCATGACTGGTGACAGAGTGGTTTGATGAACATAAAAGTGAAGTTGAACATCTCTCATGGCCTGCACAGTCACCTAAATATTATTGAGCCATTTTGAAATGTTTGGAAGCAGCATGTTATGAAACGTTTTCCTCCACCAGCATCACGTAGTGACCTGGCCACTATTCTGCAAAAATAATGGCTCACAATCCCACTGTGCAGAACTTTTATCTGTCATTCCCAAGACAAATTGATGCTGTATTGGCCGCAAAGGGAGGCCCTACACCATACTAATTAATTATTGTGGTCTAAAACCAGACGTTTATTTATTGTGGTCTAAAACCGACATTTCAAATTCAGTTATATTGTGCCTTTTGGCAGTAACTGTAAAGAAATGTGATGTCCTTAAATAGATACTTGTAATTTAACAAGAGATAATGCTAAAAGAAAAATCATATAAAAGGAGTGTTTTAAAAGGGATCTCCTATATACTTGATCACTTTTGCCAATGCCAAATGTTGGTTTCAATGGTGCCAGCAGCGAAAATCTTGGGCTGTGGACAATTTGAAAAATGTATTGTTCCACCAGATCTAAATATTATTGAGCCACTTTGGGGTGTTTTGAAGGAGCAAGTCAGGGAACATTTTCCTCCACCAGCATCACATAGTGACCTGGACACTATTCTGCAAGAAGAATGGCTCAAAATCCCTCTGGCCACTGTGCAGTATCTGTCATTCCTAAGATGAATTGATGCTGTATTTGCCGCAAAAGCAGGCCCTACTACATAATAATAATAATTAATTCTGGTCTAAAACCAGGCATATCAGTTTCATCGTCCAACCCCTGTATTTCACACTATACAGACACTAGACTGAGTTTATATGTTGATTATGTATCAGGCAATAGCTGACATGGTTACAGAGGAAAATCTGGCTGAAGGAAGATTATACCCCCCTCTCAGCACCATCAGAGAAGTGTCCTTCAAGATAGCTCTGAAGGTTAGTGACAAGAACTCTACTTGTTTAACAACAACAACATTGCTTTTTTGCTGTCCATAGAGGGCCTATGAATTATAATAAGCTGTTGTAGAGGAGCAGTTTTATTTTAATAAACTAATCCAAGTGTGTTTAAAGTGGATAGAAAAAGGCCACACACTCCTGTTAAAATTGCAGGTTTTTGTGATGTAAAAAACCAAACCAAGATTCATGTTTCCACCTTTGACATGCTTAAGCAAACAAGAATATTCAAGTCAAAATATAAAGAGAAACATTAAAAAAATCATGATAATCTCACTGTCCCTGGTTTCATACACCTTGCATGTCTAAAATAACCTTGGCCTAAAATAATTACTAAAATAAAGTAATACAGACTCAGTCTTCTTTTGTAAATAAATATTTAACAATTTTATTTCAGTCTTCCTCACAAATCCTCCAGATCTATAAACTTTTAAGGGGATATTCCCTGCGTAGTCCTCTTTAAGTCATTTACCATGTTTTTAATAGGATTAGGATCAGGGCTCTGGTTTGACCTATTCAAATGTTGATCATATTTAAAAGCATGACTTGGAGTTGAGCTTTGGGTTATTATCCTATAGGAAGCTGAAATATTTCATCTCAAGCCGGTTTACAGAGGCATGCCATTTTTTAAAAATATGTATTAGATTTCCTCAGTCTTGTTTTAGAGCCCCAGTATTTAAATGTTTGCTTATACCCCTATCTCACCTATACAGTTTCACGCAGTGGGCGTAAAAACGGTTTATCATGATTCAGTGCGAGTTTTGGTGTCCATCTTTTCATGCGAAAAATTAAACATGTTTAACATGCGGAAGCTCGCTGACCTTACAGAATTATGCGGAACGTAATTTCAGTCTTCCTCACGAATCCTCCAGATCTGTGAAATTTTAGGGGGATATTCTGTGCATAGCCCTCTTCAAGTCATTTAACATGTTTTTAATAGGAAACATCGGGCTGTCACTCGAGGCGGCTCACGGTGCGTAACACAGCATCTCGCAGCAAGTCAAACCGCATAGGTGAGATAGGTGTATTAATCCCAAGTAGAGTCACATACCTCATTACTCTTTTTTTTTGTTTGTTTTGTTTTTTTTTGTTCTGGGATCCAACGTTTGCTCTCATTGCTTTCTTTTATGATAGAAAGAGAATGCAATGGAGTAGTTCAGGGTTAAGATCTTGGCAATGACCAGACAGTGTTTATTTTATGAACCTGGGTTATTGCCCTAACCTAGTGAATGTGAGTCGAAGAGAACCTAATTGACTCTGTTATCTGGGAGAAAAGACTATTCTTCCTCTATGTTCCTGATTCATCTAGTTATAGCTATCTGCTAGCTCATGCATATAAACTAGAGGAATTTTAAGATAAAGTGCTATCTTATCTTAAGCCTGTTCAGTTGCTTATGTAGCAATTTTTAAAGGTCCACTGGCTTCACAACATTAGTAGTTGTCATACTGTAGGAACTGGCACAACAACAAGTGTGTCTAACTAATCTACAAACAAGTAAGTAAGATCTGTGAGTAGTAAATGCCTTATCCTGTGTCCTTTTATACATTTTATTTCTGCTTAATATCCCACTCTTGTAATTCTTCCAGATTGTGGATTATGCTTATAAACACGACATTGCTTCATGGTATCCCGAGCCCAAGGATAAAGAAGCCTTTGTGTTGTCACATGTCTACAATGCTGACTACGACTCCTTTACATTGGACACCTACACATGGCCAAAGGAGGCCATGACGGTTCAGGATGTGTAGTTTCACTTGCTGTTAGCTTCTATCATACCTTACAGAGAGGGCCATGTTTTCAGCAGCATGCCTCAGCTCACCATTTGCTTTGCTTTTACATATCCCCTTCTCTGTATCTAGACCTTTGACTAGTTGAAATTAAGACCTCCCACTTTTAAAAATTGGCCCTTGTGTGCAGGTACTGAATGGTTCCTTCATAATTCATAAATGCTAAAGATAAACGCTATAGACGAAACCAGTGGCATTACAGTCTCCCAAAGAAAGGCACATATTAAAAAAAAAGAGATAAGTATTCATTTTATGCCACTCCATGATTAGCTCAACACTATTTTTACTGTGCACTCCAGTTAATGACTTAACTGTATATAGAAAATCCCTTTTAAAAACACTCCTTTTATATGATTTTTCTTTCAGCATTATCTCTTGTTAAATTACAAGTTCCTATTTAGGGACATGACATTTCTTTACAGTTACTGCCAAAAGGCACAATATAACTGGCCCCACATACAGTACCTATTCCACCTTTTTGCTATTACTGTAAAAACTAGTCTGTATGGATAGCTTATATGGATTATGCCAAAATTCAAATGCATTTAATTACACTATCAGTGAACATGTGTGCACCTCCAAAGATCATTATTTATATTATGATGTACTGTGCCTCATAAGTTCTAAATGAATAACTAAGACATTGTAGTGCTGCTCTGAGTGCAATTTGAAGTATTGTTGCTATCTATTATCATTTTATGTACTTGATTAGCTTATTTGCAGTATTCTACAAAATAATTATATTTTCAGATATTCAATAAGGGTAAACAACTGTTTTAAATAAATAATAAAATCACACTTGTTTGTGTTGCAGTGATGAAAGTTGTTTTCAGTAATCTGTCAGTAATTTATGTAAATTAAGATATTTAAATTATTATTCATAAATATATTAAATACTCCTCTAAATATTCAATTAACTTAAATATTTGGATTATTTAAAAATATATTAAATTTTTTGTTGGTACCCCTCGTTGGACAGTAAAGAGTTTTTAGAAATGGCAGAGAGATTAAACAGACTCTATTTTTGTCAATAAATATTTGAAAATTTTATTTCAGTCTTCCTCACGAATCCTCCAGATCTGTGAAATTTTAGGGGGATATTCTGTGCATAGCCCTCTTCAAGTCATTTAACATGTTTTTAATAGGATTCAGATCAGGGCTCTGGCTTGGCTATAATGGATCAAAGGTTAAAGCTATAAATAAGCTAATCAGCTTTAATTTAATCAGTGATGTTTTAATTTCAGATTGAAGCGTACATGTAGCCTGTCTTTCTACACAGTAGAACTCTCCGCCTAACTTATTAATACAAAGTAATTAAAAATTGTAAGGTTGAGACGGTTACGCCTTGTTTACACCAAGTTGTACTTTTTTCATCAGCCAAATCCACTCAACTGTTTAAAGTAGATTATTAAATCTGTCCCATACTATAACTGTTCATAACATTTTAATTTTAGTGCAAAAGAATGTGGTCTAACAACCTTGGTGGTGCTTCCCATTACTGCTTTTAAGGAGTGCCTTTTCAGGAACACATGAAAAACTTCCCACAGGAAGAATAAACATAAATTGATCTGTCCAATCATCTTTTAAGGTTCAGTTATCAGAGTCGACTTGCCTTTTTTTTTTAGTAAGCCATGCTGTGTTGCGTGTTCGTTTATGTTTCGTGAGGCTTAGTCGATGCATTATAGTCGTCCTGTCTCCCGCATTCTCTTTGTATTTACAGTAGGCTATTGCGTTAACTCGCTCTGTTGAGTGACACATACAGTATGACCATGCCTATCTCGAAGTGCTGGCTGCTGTGACGTAATCTAGAACATTACTGCTCATAACGCCCCTTCTACTAGCATTTTAGTTTCATTTATGGCACCGAATTAACTTTAGGCAAATGCCGAAGTTTCATTTAATTCTGTCCAGCTAGTTTTGTGTGATGCTGTGACGAAATCGGCTGGACAGACAGACATATAGAGAAAAATTTTTCCTCCAATGTATGAAATGTAAAAATTTCAGTAATAAAAAGCGAGTTCTGACCAATGTACAGACAAACCCTTTATTTATATAAATACCAAAAACATTTTTTTAGGAAACTTAAGAAACATGCTGTTTAAAAAACTTCTTTAACTTGTACTAGTGTGAAACTGAAGCACTTCAATGCAAAAATAAATTTTGCTCATTTTGTTTTGCCAACTACAATATACTATTTTTGATTTTGTTTATTAGTTGTTGTGGCCTTAAACATAAGGCAAGTTAGTGAACAGTAATGCTTTTTCTTTTTGCACTGGTCAAAAAAGGTGCTTGTCAGTTTTGCAGTAGAGCAGATTAAAATTGAAAATTAAACACAAGTACTGTATGCCTATTTGGCTAAACGTGTTGCCTCAGTGCCCTCAGGTGGCAGAATATATACTGCCTGGCCAAAATAGTCGCACACTAAGATTTTCTTGGACTGCTTTTTGCTTTTGATTATGGTGTGCAATGTGTTGAAAAAGATTCCTCATGCTTTCAGAACTATTCATAATTTTCAGTCCTGGAATATTTAATTACATTAAATAAAATTTTATTTGTGCAAAACATTTTACGGTGGTCAATGTTGCAAAAAAGCTTTAAAGAATTAAGAATTTATGTAAATAAACTAGAACATGTATGGAAAAAGTATAAACTAAAACTATCAGTTTGTCCGTGATGAGCAAACTGTATAAGATAATTGGAAAAAACTCCATGAGATGACAATCGACAATCAAATCAAAACCTTGAAAGGAACCAAATACAAAGGGAAATTCATGCTCATCTGGGTAATGTACAGTATGACCATAAATTAGTCCCTGGTATATCTGTTTGCTATGAGGTTGAAAGGTAAATATCACTGAAAAGGGTTTAAGTAAATCTTAAGTCCACTTTCTTTGTTTTAGACTAATAAAAACTGTATGTGGGAATTTCTTCCACAAAGTTGAGGATTCAGCACTATTGTTTTAGGGTTCCTAACCCATTTCCCGTAATTGTTAGTGTAAAATACTGTATTCAGTAATAATAAGTAATAATAAGTTCATGCGGATTTTGAACACCAGTAATCAAATGCAGTTTTACACATTCTGCCACCTGAGGGTGCTCAAGCAAAACAGTTCTTTGAATAGGCATAAGTGCTGTTAATGAAACAGAAAACCTAAATTAAAAAATATATGCTTATATGCTTGTTGTGTGTGTGTGTGTGTGTGTGTGTATATATACTGTTTATGTGTATATAGGCCTATATAATTACAGATTATTAAAACAAATATTATATATATATATATAATCTGTAATTATATATATATATATATATATATATATATTTATGAATATTTGTATAAATATATAATATTTGTTTTAATAATCTGTAATATAAATATAATTTTTTTTTATTTGAAATTCCTACATTTATTTACAAAAACTTTTATTAAGCAGTGATATGGAGGTTGTTAAAGTTTCTTAGGCAGCCTGTGCTGTGGTACGCACTGGCTCTACAGTACTGTAAGTAGAAAAGCATCTCACCCTACACCAAAAATCGAAACTTGAACTGGATAGACTAGATGGATATGTATATATACAGTATATGTATATATGTATGTATATATATGTATATACAGTGAGGTCAATAAGTATTTGATCACCCTGTGATTTTGCAAGGTCTTTTACTTAGAAATCATGGAGGGATCTACAATTTTCAGCATAGGTGCATTTCCACTGTGAGAGACAGAATCTAAAAAGAAAGATCCGGAAATCACATTGTATGATTTTGAAAAAAATTATTTGTGAATTACTGTGTCAAATAAATATTTGATCACTTGAGTCAAAAAATTTTAATATTTGGTACAGAAGCCTTTGTTAACAATTACAGAGGTCAAATGGGTTCTGTTGTTCTTCACTAGGTTTGCACACACTGCAGGATGGATTTTGGCCCACTTCTCCATACAGATCTTCTCTAGATCTGTCAGGTTTTGGGGCTGTCGCTGAGCAACACAGAGTTTCTGCTCCCTCCAAAGATTTTCTATTTGATTTAGGTCTGGAGACTGGCTAGGCCACTCCAAAACCTTGATATTTTTCTTACGGAGCCACTCCTTGGTTTTCCTGGCTGTGTGCTTTGGGTCATTGTCATGTTGAAAGACCCAGCCATCTTTAATGCTTTGACTGAGAGGAGGTTTTTGCCCAATATGTCACAATACATAGCACCGTTTATTCTCTCCTTAATACAGTGGAGTCGTCATGTCCCCTGTGCATAAAAACCCCCCTAGAGCATGATGCTTCAAGCCCCATGCTTGACTGTAGGTATGGTATTATTGGGATGATACTCATCTTTCTTCTTCCTCCAAACACGGCGAATAGAGTTAAGACCAAAAAGTTGTATTTTGGTCTCATGTGACCATGGGACTTTCTCCCATGACTCCTCTGGATCATCCAGATGGTCCCTGGCAAACTTCAGACAGGCCTGGACATGGATTGACTTTGGCACGGGAACCTTCTGGCGATGCACGATTTTAAACCATGACGTCTTAGTGTATTACTGATAGTAGCCTTGAAAACGATGGTCCCAGCTCTCTTCAAGGCTCCTCCTGTGTAGTTCTGGGCTGATTCCTCACCATTCTTAGCATCATTGATACCCCACGAGGAGAGATCGGCCATGGTGCCTCAGTCCGAGGGACATTGTTATCATTAGCCTCTTCCATTTTCTGACAATTGCTCAAACAGTTGTTTTTTTTTCAACAAGCTGCTGGCAATTGCCCCGTAGCCCTTTCCAGCTTTGTGAAGGTCTACAATTTTGTCTCTTGTGTCTTTTGAGAGCTCTTCGGTTTTGCCCATGTTGCTACTTAGACTTGTGGGGTGCACAGGTGTCTTTATGACAGCTAACGACCTTAAACAGGTGCTTCTAATTTAGAATCATGAGCAGAGTGTGGCTGGACTATTTAAATGCAAAATAACAGGTCTTTGAGGGTCAGAAATCTGGCTGATAAGCAAGTGATCAAATACTTATTTGACATAGTAATAATGAATCATACAATGATTTCCGGATTTTTCTTTTTAGATTGTCTCTCACAGTGGAAATGCATATATGCTGAAAATTATAGACCCCTCCATGATTTCTAAGTAAAAGAACTTGCAGAATTACAGGGTGATAAAAGTGGAGGAAATAATTATTTGACCCCTCGCTGATTTTGTACTGTAAGTTTGTCCAATGACAAAGAAATGAGTCTCAGAACAGTATCATTTTAATGGTGGGTTTATTATAACAGTGACAGCACATCAAATGGAAAATTGAAAAAATAACTTTAAATAAAAAATAAAAACTGATTAGCATTTTATTAAGTGAAATAAGTATTTAAACCCTCCAACAAAAAAAGACTTAATACTTAGTGCCAAACACTTGTTTGCAAGCACAGAGGTCAAGCGTTTCTTATAATTGATGACCAAGTTTGCGCATATTTTAGAAGGAATATTTGTCCACTCCTCTTTGCAGATCATCTCTACTTCACTAAGGTTTCGAGGCTGTCTCTGTGCAACTTTGAGTTTTAGCTCCCTTCATAGGTTTTCTATTGAATTAAAGTCCGGAGACTGACTAGGCCTCTCCATGACCTTAATGTGCGTCTTCTTGAGTCACTCCTTTGTTGCCTTTGCTGTATGTTTTGGGTCATTGTCGTGCTGGAACACCCATCCACGACCCATTTTCAGTTTCCTGGCCGAGGGAAGAAGGTTGTCACTCAGGATTTTACGATACATTTCTCTGTCCATTTTCCTGTTGATGCTGTGAAGTTGTCTTGTCCCCTTAGCAGAAAAACACCCCCAAATGTTTTCACCTCCATGCTTGATGGTGGGGACGGTGTTTTGGGGGTCATAGGTATGTTTTGGGGGTCACATGGCAAGGTGAGTTAATGCCAAAGAGCTTAATTTTGGTCTCATCTGACCACAGCACCTTCTCCCAGTCACTCTCTGAATAATTCAGGTGTTTATTAGCAAACTTCAGACAGGCCTGCACATGTGCCTTCTTAAATCCATTGTGATGTAATGTGTTTCCAATGGTTTTCTTGGTGACTGAGGTCATTAACTAACTCCTTCTGTGTAGTTCTAGGATGATTTCTCACCCTTCTTAGAATCATTGACACCCCACGAGGTGCGATCTTCCATGGAGCCCCATACCCAGGTCGATTGATGGTCATTTTGTGCTCCTTCCATTTTCTAACAATTGCACCAGCAGTTGTCACCTTCTCTCCCAGATTCCTCGCTAATTGTTTTGTAGCCCATTCCAGCCTTGTGCAGGTCTACAACTTGGTCTCTGACATCCTTGGACAGCTCTTTGGTCTTTCCCATGTTGAGGAGTTTGGAGTCTGCTTGATTGATAGATTCTGTGCACAGGTATATTTTATACAGGTGACTAGTTAAGACAGGTGTCTTTAATGAGGGTGACTAATTAAGTAGGATTGTCTAACAACTCTGTGGGAGCCTCTGGGAAGAACTCTTAATGATTGGTAGGGGTTCAAATACTTATTTCACTCAATGAAATTCAAATCAATTTCTATCTTCTATTTAGTTATTTTTTCAATTTTCCTTTTGATGTGCTACAGTATCTGTCACTGTTAAAATAAACCAACCATTAAAATGATACTGTTCTGAGACTTTTCATTTCTTTATCTAATATATATAGATATATAGTGCTTGTCTTTCTTGAGCCTTGAAAGATTTTAGTAATCTGTAATCTTTAATGCCCTGGTAATAAATAATTCATGCATGTTTTCCTGGCAACATTTTTCAAGATCAAATCATTGATTTATGAATCAGTTGATTGTTCTTATTTTTGAAAAACTGAAGAAAATGTTCTGTACTGTGTGGTCATAAAAATGTTCAGTACTCATCCTACCATTCACTTTAGAAGGGATGGACACTATCCAATTCCCAAAAGTTCAGTGTGTTGTATGTAAGCCTATTTCAGGCTTGGGGGTTAGCAGTTTGGCAACAGACTCCAGGAGTGATTGTGCGCAGTTTCGGGATGTCTCTTCCTGCTCAGAAATAAAGATTCCGTAGGAAGTTCGGTCTTGTATCTGTATTTTCTTTTCTTTAAATTTATAAATAGAAAAAAATAAAACCCAGACAAAACAAAAATAATTGCTTTAAAGTAATTTGTCAAATGAATATGTAAATTGTATGTATGTATGTATGTATGTATGTATGTATGCATGTATGTATTATTATTATTATTATTTTTTTTTTTCTGATTTGGCAGTTTTAGTCCTTTGTAGAAAATCAGTCCCATTTTGGCCCTGCTGACAATAAACAATTTTTTATGAAGCAAGGCTCTGGTCATAGCACTTTCATTACCCCCCCCCCCCCCCCCCCCCCCCCCAAAAAAAAAAATAAATAAAAAAATAAATAATAACGTCAGGATTTTTATTTAGCATTAATATCTAGGGAATTTTTCCAGCATGCTTGCTACGAAGACAAGAAATGAATGCAATTCTGAAGACATAACGTACCTAACCCAGCTGGTGAGTGCACATTAAAGAATCTGTTACACAAGATTTTTAAACACTTGTTGGTTTTTCAGATGCACAGATACAAGAGAGGATTAGATCCATCATATTTCCGATAATAGCGGGGGGTGGATGTATGGCATGAGGTAGGTAGTGGGCCAAAGTCATCTCCCAGGCATCCAGGATCTTTATTTTAAGTCCTTTAAACATAGCTTGTAGTACAGCATTCTGCTGCAGAGAGAACCAGTCACTGTTCGACAAGCTGATCTCTAAGTTTAGTTCCCTCATGTTGATAGTGCGGATCATTACTAAAGTAGCTGGCTCACGTTTCAGCAGCCGCACCACGGCCCTGCGGATGTGCCGGAGTCTCCGTATATAAACCTCAACAGGGTAGGAGTTAAAATGAGCCCCCACACTTAAAAGTACCACAATATTTGGCCCACCCTCAATCCTGTCTAGCTCATTTGAAACATAGCGCAGTTCAGAAGTGAACAGTGTATTAAAATAAAGGGGTGGGCCATGGGAGCGGTAGCTGACCATAATGTTGTTGTTACTGTCCACAGCCACAAATGGCCCGTCTTTCTTTGAACTGTAGAGATCAAACCTTTTCAGGTCTGTGGAGGGCAGAAAGTAAAGAGAAAATCACAGGATAAAATTTATTTAAAAAATGTAAAATAAGTAAGCTTTCTCAAAATTCATAGAAAAGTATGCGCAAAAGAAATCATTATTAATTTAAGATTTTTTTCTTACTAGGAACAAATGCAGTGAGGTACTGAAACCACTGCCGTACAGTTGAATCTCCAAGCATATATACAATCTTCCCTTTAAGACAATTGGTTATGGCTGCTGAGTCCCTAAACTGCTGCATATCCATGGCGTTCAAAGGCATCCAGGAATCATTATAATAATATCCAGAAGCAGTCTGATAGTTTTTCACTTTTGTTTGCTCTTTTAGGGAGATATATAAAGAGGGCAAAAATGATAATACTGGCATATAAATACAGTAAAACCTCGGATTGCCAATAACGCGGTTTGCGAGTGTTCCGCAAGACGAGCATAGATTTTTCAATAAGTCTTGACTTGAAAAACAAGTCTTGGTTTACGAGTACCGAGTATCACGCATGCACTTCTTGTTTTGACGCCGAGCATCACATGATACCAACTGAGACAATGTTTTTTCTTTCTCTTGCGCTGCGGAATTGTGGGTAATCGTCTCCCCTGCTGGGTCTAAGTGCGTGTCTCTCACTGGTATAATAAACATTCGTGCACGCGTGTACTGTTTACTATAACACTGTAACCGTGTGTGTGTAAAACATTTTATTTAATGATTGTAAGCATGTGTACAGTGCGCAAGTCCTGTTTTTTATAACATGTGTGCGCACGTGTAAAGCAAAAGAAAGTCTTATTAGAGAGGTTAAAAATTTTCTCCCTCTCTGTTTTAGCCTGTCATATGTATGCGCGTGTAATTTGACACCGTGCCCCTTCACACACGCACACACTCTTTCTCGCCTTTACACACACCACACTCCCTCTCTGCTTCACACACATACTCTCTGCTCTACACACAAACACTGCTCTGTCACGATTCTTTTCAAAGGTAAAGTGCAGGTTATTTTTTTTTTGTTTGTTTTACAGTACTTTACAGCAGTGCTCCCGTTAGTATGCGCTTAGGTAAGTGTCATTAGCGATGTTCCTTGCTAATTTTTTGACAAACCTTTTTTATCTGTCTATTAGTTTGTGTGTGTGTGTCTAAAATTTAAATAAGTGAGGAGAAACGTTTACTGTGTTAGATGAGAAGGGGGAGACAGGAGGGGTCGAAAGTAAGAGTTTCCTCTTACTTTAGCTTCACACATGTACATGGGCCTGCGCACATGAACGGAAACACTTATCTGTCTGGATTTATTTTTACTTTCTTTAAAAGGTAAAGTTCAGGTGAATTTGTTTTATTTTTACTTTTATTTTATATTAATTATCTTTATTTATTATTTTTTTTGGGCTGTGGAACAAATAATTTGAGTTTCCATTATTTCTTATAGGACAATTTGCTTTACGAGTAAAATCTGGAATGAATCGTAATCCAAGGTTCCACTGTATAATGTTTGTAAACATCATTGCATATTTACATTGAAATGAAAAATTTTCTAGAAAAACAGATCATTAAAAACATGGAAAAGGTTTACATCATTCATCTATAAAAATTTAATTAGCAGGTCAAACTTTTAAAATTCTGTTTATAAAACAACTACCATCAGTGTTCAACTTGAAGATTTTGCAATGATCTGTTTTTCTAGACCTTTTGGACAGAGTTGCCAAGACCATGCCCCTACAAAGATAAGCAATTTAAAAAGAAAGTTTGTATTGGGGTAAGATGCACAAACAGTGGACTTTAAATGACTGGAACAAAATCTTGGGAACTATAGAGTCTAAGGAGATGTTTGGATCCAAGCAAAAGACATACGGCAGATGCCTGCCTAACACCATAATTGAATCATAAATGTGGAAATGTGATTATCTGAGGACTCTTTGGCAATTTGACATTGTTTGCAAAGTATCCTGAATCTGCATTATACTGATAAAGGATAACTTCATTTTGCTGCAAGAAAATGACTTCAGCATTCTTTGTGGTTGTGTAAGAAATATCTGGGGAAGCTGCTGGGAGACTCTTGGTGATGGCTTGGCCAGCTCAACCAACAGATCTGAACTCCACTGAGCTGGTTTGGGGGAAGCAGGTTCAAAGAGCAGAAAATACTTCCCTACCAGCAGTGTCCTCCCCCATTGTGTCGTTTCTACCCTAAGCAACTGGTTCCTGTCTTGCTAAGACAAAAATGTTATGAAGCAATTTTCTAATTGTCATGACTAATATATACATAGCTACTTTCCTTTCAAATGTATTGGGTAATTAGTATAAACAATCACTTTTTTTTGTTTTTGCTATACATCAAGGACATTGAGGAGTTAAAAAAAAAATCCGTTCCCTAGGGTTCAACCGGTTTACCTTTGGTTTAAACCCAAGATTTTGCCTGTTTGCCTTATTGAAAGCATTGAAAAAACATGAACAGAGAAATAAAAATTAAAAAAATCATTCAGAGCCACTGCACAAGCATTGAGCATCACCAATACAATAATTTGGAATGTCCTGAAACTACTGGTGCATTTAAAAGAGAACTGTGTGTGTGTGTGTGTGTGTGTGTGTGTGTGTGTGAGAGAGAGAGAGAGAGAGAGAGAGAGAGAGAATACAGAGGAAAAAGGTGCTGACCCACCATTAAACAATGAGCTTTTAGAAATACATGGCCTATTTTTTTGTTTGTATTTTTCTGTTATGACAGTATGTTATATAAGGTTATTATTATTAT
Source organism: Clarias gariepinus (assembly GCF_024256425.1). Lineage (NCBI taxonomy): Eukaryota > Metazoa > Chordata > Actinopteri > Siluriformes > Clariidae > Clarias > Clarias gariepinus. Next base: position 16,861,712 of record NC_071104.1, read on the forward strand.
TATTATTATTTAATATTGTAGGTTGGAATAAAATACAAAATAAAATCAATATTTACCTTCAGCAGGTAACACAGTCACATTGCCCATCCCTGATGCATCTATAGGACATTTGAGGTTCAGACCACTGAAACAAAGTAATTGTTTGTGTAATTTTTATGTGGAGGAGACAATACTGTTTTCTTATTTACAAATTTAAAAATGTCATGCTTTAGGGTATGACTGTTTTTGTATAACAGCAAACAATACTTAAGGTGGCAAACATCTGCACTAAGTATTGTTTCATTATTTAAAAATATCACGCTTTAGGGGATCATCAATTTCTCAAGTATTGCTTTTTATAATACTTTTTTATCTTTTATTTCTTTTTTCTATAACCATAAAACTAATCTATATACAAAAAAAATAAAAATCTGTCTTACCTCTGGAAGAACTGTTCTTCATATTCTGTTATGAGTTTTTGCTTTATGTCTGTTTTATAATGTGTAACTCGTGTGTCACAGCCTAGCATCTTTGGTTTGAAGCAGAACCAGGGCTCTCCAGTTTCAGGATCAGTATAGTTGCAGAGTGGTTGATGGTTCAGCGGTAGGCACATTTTACATAATCTTGTCTCTGAGACCTCACCAGAGCGGAACAGACTTTTGAAAATTCCTCTGTTTGGGTGCTCCTTGTGCAACCTCTTAAGTACCACCACTGCCTCACTCGGGTGCACCATGGTGATTTCCACCCACACTACTCCAGTCCACAATAATGGGAACAACACAGTATAGTTTCCATTTTGTTGATCGTAAACCTTCCCTGCAACTCCAGCACCTAACTCAGGTGAATGCAGCCGGGCTATCAGGAAATCTCCACCATGTTTCTTAGGCAGGCCCAAGAAGTTCTGCATATAGACATGAACCACAAGCTGACCACCTATGTGCTGCTCTGCGGGCCCCTGAATCACAAAATAACTCTTGGCAGGGTCACTGCTAAACTCCACAGGCAGGCCTTGCACCAGGGGACCTGGCCATGCAATGGAATTGAGTAGAATTTGCTCTTCTTTGGCCTCTTGTGCTGTGGGCTTCTGGCCAATCTGCGCACAATGTGTATGCTTTACCATGAAGGGCCACAAGATTTTATGAGGCTTAACGGCTGAGTGGATGTTGCTCTGTGTTTTGTAGGAGGTTGACATTAATTGACTATTTAATTTCTGTAAATAGTGAAAAAAGTACATTTACTTTGGAGTACATCCAATGCGCAAACATACAGTAGCACCACATACAAATCCCCCCAAAAAACACTAGCAGTACATTTAGCTGTCAAATTTGTTATTAATCCTAAATTTATTTTGATGTATCTATTAAAAGTTTCTTTTCAACCTGGCACACCCTTCAACGTGAATTATATTAATGCTTGTCTGACCTAATGGTGTATCTTGAATGTACTTCCTAATAGATGACATTTTCAAAGTAGAGAAGAGAAAGATAAAACAATGCCACTGATATGGGGTCATATTTACAGTTTGCAACTTTATTTAAATGGGCATCAATATTTAAGAAAATTACCTTTATTCAAAGATTAATCAAATTACCTGTAGGTAGTTTACATTTGCAAATATTGTCCATTTTTTAAATGTAAAAGAGTCTTAGAATAGCTTTCTTTTTTTAATAGTAATCTCATAGCCGATAATATAATATAATATAATATAATATATATACAGTGGAACCTTGGATTAAGAGCATAATTTGTTCCAGAAGCAGACTCGTGTTAAAAAAAAAAACTTGTAAACATAAATACATAAAAAGAATTAATACAAAATATAAAGTAAAAATAAAACAAATTAACCTGCATTTTACCTTTAATAAATCTTGACAGATAAGTGTTTACATTTATGTGTGTGTGTGTGTATATGTGTGTGCGTGTGAAGGGAGATGGTGTCTAAACACAAAATAATGCAAAAAAACTACGCATACAAACACAAAATAAAAGATGTTTTACGCATACACACATGGTCACAGTGTTATATAAAACAGTACACACGTGCACGGATGTTGATTATATAAGTGAGAGACGCGCACTAAAGCAGGGGAGACGATTACCCACAATTTCGTAGCGCAAGAGAGAGAAAAACCATTGGCTAAGCTGTGATCACGTGAAGCTCGGCGTCAAAACAAGAAGCATGATACTTGGTACTTGTAAACCAAGACCTAGGCCATGTCCACACAAGGCTGGGTATTTTTAAAAACTGAGATTTTTCTTCTTTGTTTTTTTTTATTAATTATATCCACACGACATGTTTAAAAAATATCTTTGTCCACATGAAAACGCAAAACGTCCTGATAAGTGCTCTTAGGAGCCTCCTTAATTAACAGGGGGCCAATCGGAAGCCTAGACAAAACTTCATTACCTGTTGCGCTTTATAGAAGTCCGATGGGTCTCGTCTGAAACAGCCATTGCTGTCTAAGGGGTCTGTGTCGTCGGAGTTTTGTACAGTATGTAGCAGCAGTGAGCTTAGTAGTACATTTAGGCTCCTCTGTTCATTAACATAATGTGTGAGTAACTGTGCGTGTATGTACACGCATGTAAAAAGTAAGCAACGTTCACACAGTCACATGTTTACCACACAACTGAAAATGAAGTTTTGGAAAATCTTCACTTTGGACGAAGTTTTCCAAAAGCTCCATTTTCAACAACCAAAACTGCGTTTGCGTGTGGAGGTCTGCCAATTGCCTAAATGTAAATGTAAATGTGTGGACGAAAGGCGAAAACCGCAGATGAAAAAAAAATTGTTAAAAATACCTGGCTACTTGTGGATATGGCCTTATTCGTTTTCCAAGTCAAAATTTATTAAAAATCTTTGCTCGTCTTGCGGAACACTCACAAACCGTGTTACTTGCAATCTGAGGTTCCACTGTATTATCTATGTATATAATAAAATTCCTCCCCTGTCCAGTGTTGTGGGACGTTACTTTTTAAAGTAACTAATTACTTTGTAATTGTTATCGGGGACGGGGCTTGTAGGATGACACACACACTGCTGTCTGGCTCACAGATTACATAAATTGTCTGAATAACGGATTACATTTAAAAAAAAATATAACTTAATAACTGAGTACTTAACACATTAGATTACTCGTTACACCTAAAAAAGTAATCCAAGTACTCTAAAGCGTTACTTTGTAAGGCGTTTCACCCAACATCGCTCCTGTCAAATGTAATGCGTTGTAATGTACTGTATTACAAATGAACATTTAGCCTGAAAAGAAACGTAACAGCAAGCAATTATTAAAGATAAATGCACCTAATACAATGATATATTGTATGAAAAGATGGAAAACATTTAATTAAACACCTGCTAGAACTCCAGTTTATTGCTCACATAATATGTGCTGGACTTGCTGCTTAAAGTAATTATCACTTAATTGACTACGAATATGATTACATTTGGGAACATATTGACATCCAGCCATATTGCGTGGTTGCTTTAAACAAGCATTTGATTTAATTCATTATGTAATTTTGCACTTTATTCTTTTAATACACAATAGATGTGTGGAAACAGTTAATTGTGTTCACAACCAGTGTGCTATACAGTATATGACATACAGTACTAAAGTAAGATCATAAAATTGTTTTTTTTTTCATTCCTTATTTTGCCTGGTATAACTAATAAAGAATAGCCATGTTTTTATTCATTTGAAAATGTGGTTTAAGGGTTTGCTGACAAAGCATTTATATTCTTTAAATAACTGTTGTTCATAAAAATTAAGACCAATTAGGATGCTGTCTCCTCTGATGTACTGCCTGTGAGGAACAATGTTCTTGCAATTTTAATTAATAAAAGTATTAATATTGTCATGTTTGTAGCATATTTACAATCCCCAGAACAAAATATTTAGCATGACATATTGTGGTTCAAAATGTTAATTGCAGTTTTTGCTCAAGCCAATACCACTTAAAAGAAAGGACTAAAATTCTAGGTCAGAATCACACTTAACTGAGACACATCTCTGTTTTACAAATCACATCTTACATAACCTGTAAATATAGTAAATGTAAATTACTACAATTAATTATTACAATGTAAATTACATCTATAATTATGTCTGAAGTCTAAAAAAAACCCAACCTGTGCAATTTCTATGTTAAATCCTCACTGTGAGCACTTAACTCCTCACTGACAGTAAATAGGTTATAAGATTACAAATTTTCAGGCAAAGTTTAAGTGAGAAATTTGAGTCACATAAAGAATCCCCAGTGAAGAAAACCTGTTTTTTTTCCACAAAGTTTAATAAAAACAAAGTTTATTGTTATGAAATACATTTGGAACAAAACACATCAGCTGCTTGTGTGGTCATTTGTACTCACCTCCAGAGATTTAATGTTTCTAATGAGCAGTATAAATCCTAATAGTGCCAATAAAATAAAGATAAGTGATAATCTGGGTATGTGTCTGTCCATGACTGGGTGCCACAATCCCAATACACAGAGTTAATTAGCCATCAGGTAATCTCAGTATGGAACTCTGGACAACCTGACAGAAAAAATGACATGAAACACATACAAACATTTTAGGCATATTTTAATTAGGTATTTAGCAAGGAAATGCAGTACCTGATATATATATATATATATTAGTTCCTAAATAATAATAATAATCTAATGATGATGATAGTACATTAATTAGTAAGGTTATAAATGGTACAAGCTATTGGGAAAAATATCCAAGCTGTCAGTAACATCCCAGAAACTACCAAGACAGGTTAGTCATGAATCAAAAACTACTGGAACACCAGGAGTGTTTACATTCAAGCAAGTTTTATTTCCTGAAGCCTCTGCTCCATAATCTACACTTTCAAGTTTGACAAAAGCTTGCGCCATCATTTATGCTGTTAGTTTATGTTGTGTATGTAGCACCTTGGTCCTGGAGGAACTTTATTTCATTTTACTGTGTACTGAACTGTACATGCTTTAATGACAAAAGCATACTTGACTACTGTACTTAACTTTACTTCTCCACTCCCTTCACTAGCTTTCTGTAGCTGCCCGCATCATAATCAAAAGAATGATACAGCTGTGTCACTGACAATATTTAAGTGATGATTAAATACCTACTATATCTGTTTTTCTGTTTCAGGCAGCTCTTGCATACCATGAAACATAATCATGCGGCGGTCCCTGATATAAAATACACTTGAAGGACTGGTCCACCTACATACTTTGCTCTGGAGCTAGCTCAGATATTTCTGACAATGTGCAAAAAAAAAAGAAAGAAAAAAAAAGACACAAATAAAGTCCAATAATATAAACTAAATACTAATATATTTTTAACAGAAATCTTTTCACCACCCTCTCTTTCATTTACTTGCTTCTACTGATCTTCGTGCCTCTTCTCTCCAGTGCATCATAGGCTAATCTCTGGTTCAGTCCCATCTCTGCCTTAAACAACAAGGCTTTACCATTGTCCTTGTACATATCTTGCACTACCTTTACATACTTCTCTCCTGACTTCTCATGCAATACTACAGTTCATCTCTGGGCACCCTGTCTCTAGATCCAAGCACACAAACTCTTTCTGACCTTCTCTATACTTTTCAATCAGTATTCTCATAGCAAACATGGTATCTGTCCTATTCTTTCTTGGCATGAAGCCGTACTGCTACTCAAAGATTAACAAGTGCAGATCTGCACATCTTCCTTGTTCCTAAAAATTGGATCTTAAACACCTCTTCTCCACTCGGTTATTGTTAAATAATCTAGTAAGGAACCTTAATCTTTACAGTGAATGGCTGTTATACTGTATTGTTTAGGAAATAATGACCTCTCTTTTAAATCACTGTAAAACCCCACCGTGTAAGGGAAAGGGGGAACAATTAGGAAACAAGCTAACATTTATTCTGCTTTTCAGCACACAGAAACAGGTCTGTCTAGGATTATGTGCTTTGTCTTTGTTTTCTGGTATGTGCAAAAGGTGGAGCAGGTGCTTTAGTTAGAAATACTAACAGCATAGTGATCATTGTGTGGAAATCCATGTCTGAAAAACTTTATTCTGGAGTTGTTTTCTAAAAATTGTGTGTGGCTGGTTGAATCCAGGGAAGCAGAAACCATGAATACAAGAAAATAAATATCAAAGCATTTTGATTAAACTAGGTTACAGGGTTATACAAGGCTTTAATACACTTAATAACTATTCACCAGGCTGTAGCCAAGATTTGTAATTTGATTACAATTAACTTGATTTATAAAGTACAACATGTTGTTTCCCCAACAAAAGCTGCTGGTCCTAACTAAGGGTGTGACAAGAAGGGTGCTGGAATGTGCTGACCAGCCTGTGGAAAGAAATCCTAAGTTCATATTATATGTTTAAAAAATGTAGACACACTTATACATGCTTAAACATCAGAATCACACTAAACTGAGATCTATGTATATTATCCCATACTTTATAGAAATACAAATGTGGGGGGCTAATTTGAGAAATGATTTAAGTGATGAATTGAAGGACCTCCATTAGGGCAAAAACCTTAAAGGTTTTGCTCTTGAATTCATTTGCAACAAGCACATCTTACAACTTACTGTATTTGGCTCTAAATGAGCTGCACTCACCTCCGGAAATGTCATGTGGCTAATGAACAGTATAAATCCTCAATAAGTCTTGTACATTTCAATGAATGTGTGGCTGGAGAAAGTCCGTGAGTTGAGTCGTTGCAACTGGACTTTCTTGTTAGATAAAAACATTCACTACTCATCCAAGTAGCTTCTTCAGTCCGAGGCAAGTTGGTAAGTTTCTCATATTTAAATCCTTCTAGGTCAAAGGATCGTCCTCTGTCTGGAAAGGCTCATTACATGAGCAATGGAGTTGAATAAAGTGTTTTCTGTGCTTGATACCCACCCTAATGTACTGTTTAGAAGAGGTGGAGTCTAACCATTCTCAAAACTGTTCAAAGGTCAGAGAGGAAGGAAACAATCCTGTTTCTTGTCACATGTCACTTTTGAACTTTGTTGAAAGTTCTTGGCATTCAAACATGAAGGCATATTCGGCCATTCTTACTGTTATCCAGGCATCACAGAACTGCAGTATATCACTATCATTTTAGAACCTGCTTCCCAAGAAAGCTACAAAGAGAAATAGAAGTTTAAAGCAAAGCTATGCTGTCCTGTGGACAACAGGCAGTTTGTGGGCTAGGTAGAGCAGCAGCTTGATTAATGGAAGCATATTTCTTATGTTTTATATATATATATATATATATATATATATATATATATATATATATATATATATATATATATATATATATATATATATAGTGAACACCTGTTCATCTTGCCTGCCTACAGTCAGTACTTGGTGAATTGTCCTTTTGCAACAATACAGCTTGTCTAAAACACATGTCTCTAAAATGTTTGCAGATTTAGATTTTGGCCTTTTCGCCCATTGCTCTAGGTGAAGTGTCCAACTCTCACAAATTAGATGTAAAATGCGAATGGACACAATTTTCAGGCCATGCCACAAATTGTCAACTGGTTCAATGTCTTTAACTTGGCCATTCCAAAACACAACTTGGTTTATTTACAACTTGATTTATTCATGTCTGGGTCGGCCTAAAAGATATTGTTTTAATTTTTCCCTTTTTTGGAAAAAGTTTGGTTTGTTCCTGTTTTCTTAACCAGACTATTTACCACTGCTGGTGAATACTTGGGTTTTCGTCTGAGAAAGTTTTAAGCTTTTTCTAAGATACATAATAATCATATTCCTATTTTTATTCCTTTTCAATAACTTTGTAATAATTTATTGGTTAATTTTTAGTTTTATTATAATTTATTTATTTATTCTTTTTATGGTCTGAAGATTATAATGAATAATTATTGGACTTAAGTACAGTTAGGGTCACTGTCAAAAATAGACAGATTTGTGTGTAATTCTGTCTTTTGTCTGAGTTGGATTTCAAAATCTACGGCCACAACAGCTTACAGATATGAGATGTTATGTGTTTGTTACAATACAACTCTGAAATATACGACTCTGACCGTTTACAGACACAAAACTCATTTTTACAACTCATCTGTTACACGGACGAATTGCGAAATTACACCCATGAATGCTGTGTGTTAAACCACTGTCAAAAATACGTCATCAAGGCCACATGCACAGGCATTACCATCCGAGGGAAGAGGAATCAATTCGGCGCATGTGCCCCGCCACCATTTTAAATCCCTAAAATCTTACCTACTATTGTTAAAACATCTCTTAATTTTACTTCTCCTAATCTGTAAAAAAAAAAAAACTTACCTGAGACGATGAAAGTGCGCTCGGTCTTATTAAAGTTATCATTATAAAAATTTACTCAAGTAAAAGTAAAAAGTAGCTCATAAAAAATTTACTCAGAGTAAAAGTTACCGAGTTACTTAAAAAAATATATAAAATTAACAGCGGGGGTGGGATGAGGCATTCTAGCGTAGTTCAAAAAAGATGAGCAGATATAAATTTCAAACTAGTTGGTTTTAACTGAAGGAAAACCTTTGCATAATAAAGCTGTTGTCTTTTTCTTGTGCTTGAAAATTAAAGTGGTCACTTAAATATGGTGTTACGTCCCAGTCTAGGGTTGGGCCATACAGCAAAAAAATGGTTTACGGTTCTATTTTAAATTTTAGTGGTATAAGGCAGAAAGAACTAGATCCAGTTATTAACTGATGAAATAATGAGGTTAGTATATACAAAAAGAAACACACACACACACACACACACACACACACAACAGGAGGAGAATCAGATTCAGGGTGGACCCAGGCCAAAATAAATAAACAAAATGGTATTTACATTTAATAGCTAGATTACCTGCAAAACAAAAAAAAAACAAAAAACAAAAATACAGGTACCTTCCCGGACTCCCTAAACCAAAAACAGTAAATAAATTGGCAGCCACGCCCCTAGTACTAGTGAGTGCACAAACATACAGTGATATTATCTATAAATATATATAAAGACCAACCAAACCAAAGGGATAAAGCAATAATTAAAGTCAATGGGAGGCAAAAAGCCTTTTTTACATGCATTTTATGTGGCGGATTCCTCTATTCGTTTTTTATTTTCTCTATTATTTGTTCACCAATATATTTTTGTTAGTTCTCTAATTTCCATCTTTCTTTAATTTAGTAACTGTTCTATTAGTTGCTCAATTTATTAGTTGCTCCTGATTCCTGATTTACTGTTCCTTTTCCCTACAACATGCTTGTCTTTCCTGTTTAAAATTCAATTCAATTCAATTCAATTTTATTTGTATAGCGCTTTTAGCAATTTTCATTGCCGCAAAGCAGCTTTACATAGTCAAAAGACTTATTTAAGTTTGTATGAAATGTGAATTTGTATGAATCAAAATGGTCAGTTTGTCCCTGGTGAGCAAGCCGAGGGCGACAGTGGCAAGGAAAAACTCCCTGAGATGGTAATAGGTAGAAACCTTGAGAGGACCAGACTCAACAGGGAACCCATCCTCATCTGGGTGAAACAGAAAGCAGTAAATGATCTGCATTTATACAGTGTGTAGGGTGGGAGGCAGTTCAGCTATAATAGCTGATGTTAATTGATGTTAATATGGAGTCCAGGTAGTTATTGAAGACCCAGGTAGACTTGTAAGAAGTTCCAGTCATGAACTATCGAACTGTCAAGTCCCCAGAGAAACAGTTGCCAACACCAGTCAAGGCCAGAACCATTTTCTAGGTAGAGAGAATCATTCCCAGACACCAGACGCATCTCAGAGAGACACACGGGGCATCCATGTGACGAGATCTTCAGCCAGAAGCGGGGCACCAGGATGGGTCAGACAGGCCTGGAGGGCAGAGGGAGTCTGGATCACTGGCAGCTCAGGAACGACATGTGTAGCTCGACAGAGAGAGAGAGAAAGAGTGAAAGGGGGGGACAGGAGGAGAGAGGAAAAAGAAAGAGGGGGGGAAAGAGAAGAAGAGGAGAGATGGCAGTTAGGTATGGTCACAGTCACACAATGTATAATGTGAATGTATATTAACTGTAGAGTGCAAGCAGAGACTCCGGCAGGACTAACTATGACAGCATAACTAAAAGGGAGAGCCAGAAGGAAACACAAACATGAGGGCTTCCTGACATGTAAAGCAAACAATCACCTCACCGTCAGCAAACCTGAGTGATCAATGAGAGTGAGGAAGACAGCATCCAAACATACCAGTTCACCATAATACTCTACGTCCATGAGTCCCCCAGATCTGCTCCTTTACCTATGGCAAATCTATTTATAAAAATGCTTGGCTAAATAAATAGGTTTTTAGCCTGGACTTAAACACTGAGACTGTGTCTGAGTCCCGAACACTATTTGGAAGACTATTCCATAACTTTGGGGCTTTGTAAGAAAAAGCTCTGCCCCCAGCTGTATTTTTTTGTATCCTTTGATCGAAGTAGGCGTGGCGGATCGTAAGACACTAGCAGTTCGCTCAGGTACTGCGGCGCGAGACCATTTAATGCTTTATATGTCAAGAGTAGTATTTTAAAATCAATGCGAAATTTCACAGGGAGCCAATGGAGTGAAGATAAGATAGGGGTGATGGGCTTATATCTTCTGGTTCTGGTGAGGACTCTCGCTGCTGCATTCTGGACTAGCTGAAGCTTATTTATGCATCTAGCTGAACAACCAGACAGTAAGGCATTACAATAGTCCAACCTAGAGGTGATAAAAGCATGAACTAGTTTTTCTGTGTCGTTTAGCGACAATAAATTTCTTATTCTGGCAATATTTCTGAGGTGAAAGAATGCTATCCTGGTAATATTATCTACATGTGCTTCAAATGAAAGGCTGGAATCAATAATCACACCAAGGTCTTTCACTGTTGCATTTGATGGAACAGAAAGGCCATCTAAAGTTACGGTGTGATCTAAAATTTTACTCCTAGCTGTATGCGGTCCTATGACTAGAACTTCTGTCTTATCCGGATTTAGCAGAAGGAAGTTAATTAGCATCCAATTTCTTATGTCCTGCACACATTGCTCAATTTTAGTAAGCTGTTTTTTCTCATCAGGTTTTGCTGAGACATATAACTGTGTATCGTCAGCATAACAATAAAAACTAATACCATGCTTACGGATTATGTTGCCCAGAGGAAGCATGTAAAGGGAAAAAAGCAGTGGACCTAAAACTGAACCCTGCGGAACGCCAAACTCCACTAGAGAACATGCAGAATAATCACCATTTAAGTCTACATACTGATAACGATGGGTCAGATAGGATCTGAGCCAGGAGAGGGCTGTAACATCTGCATCAATTACATTGTTCGGTTTCAAAACCTCAATTTTATGCCTAATATTTACAATTTTATTATTAAAAAAGTTCATGAAGTCCTCACTATTGCATAATGTTGTTGTGGAGATTTCTGCAGTGGTCTTATTTCTGGTTAATTTGGCTACAGCATTAAATAAGAATCTAGGATTATTTTTGTTATTTTCTATAAGAGTGGAGAGATATGTTGATCTAGCTACACTAAGAGCTTTTCTATAGTTCAGGATGCTCTCCTTCCATGCTATTTGAAATACTAGTAATTTAGTTTAAATAATCTATAATCCTCAGTTATAATTTGAGCTTACCCTTTACCCTTTCTTACTACTCCCTACAATTTTCCCCCTTCCTTTTGTTAGTGCACATAGAGTTCTTAGAAAAAAAAAAATAAAAAAAAAAAAATAAAAAAATATATATATATATATATGTGTGTGTGTGTGTGTTTTTCTTTTTCTCTATTAATTTGACATTAATAGGGTTAGTATAGGTGTGTCTACTGTTTTTGTGTCCATTGTTCCTGCTACTCTCTAAATATCTATGTAGCCTGTTCTTTTCCCCAACCAGGTACCAGTCCATCTCTTTGTTGTTGTATATTGTAAGAGTCTTATTGCTACTTATTGTCTTTAAAAGTTGTCTAATGCTGATCAGACCATGCCCCATACCACACCTGTTCTGGGAGTCCCTCAGCTATATAACAAACCCTAGCTACATAACAAACAAGACCTTAGTGAGAAAACATTGTATTACAAATATAATTATATAATACACTGCAAATATACCAAAAAAAATTAATTAATTTATTAAAGATATACTATATTTCACTTCTGACACCACATCACATACTAGCATGCTTTAACCAATTGTTGGCATCAATATTTAAGCATCCTTTAAATTAATCACACTTTCCAAGTAATGTGTCATAGAATAATTTTCTCTAAATAGTAGTTCAGTGTACATTCCAGAGCCCATAAGCAATTTAAACTTTGTTTTTAAATTTATTTTTGTGCTAATTTATTGTGCTTAAAATAATCATTTCTTTTCACAGAAACCATAAATTATAGTACAGTTTTAATACACTGTGGTTTCAGCATAATTACAGTTAATTTAAAATTTTGGTGCACTACTCTCTTGCTTTTGATGAAGAGGAAAGAATGCTAACAGCTAACTCCAACTTTTTGACATCCTCTCCCTTATGGACTCAGGCGAAGATGAAACCCACATATGCTTTGATTCTAGTCCCTATTGAGAACAACAGTAGCACTGTTGTATCTGATCTATTTAATACCTTGGGGAAACCCCTGTGTAAGAAAGAAACGCAATGGTATAGTAAGCTATAGGCAAGACAAGCTTTCTTCTATGCATGACATTACCTTTTAAAATTGCAACTATTGCATTAACGACTGAAAACCTCGTTGCCACAATGAAACAACTTGGGATTGATGTGAATGCACATACAAAGGAAATTTTGCAAAATGAAATTTGGACATAAGTGATGCTGACATTATACTGTTTCAAAGGAACCCATTTTGGCGAGTCAAACACTAAAAAGGTTTAGAAGTCAAAGGGGGAACTATATGTATACTATATGTATACTACAGCCATAGCAGTAATCATTTAGCTGAGGTGGCTATTCTGTTACATATATTTAAAGGAAAGATACTAGAGATGGTCAAATCAGATAAGGACAGCTGGTTGATTATAGTTATCAAACAAGGAAATGGTTTCTTTTTTTGTAATGTTTATGGTTACAGGTTTCAGTCAAAAACAAAACAAGATTTTACAGTGTTTGCTCAAATTTCCACAAATGTTAGCAGGTTACATACCAAATATAAAGAATCTTATATTGTTTTGGGTGGCGATTTTAACAAATGCTTTGATGTCAATTTCCACCTAGAACTACTCATCACTTTTCATCACTCTCACACAATTTCTATGTTCTGACCTTTCCTTGATAGATTCTTGGCACTATTTTTACCGTAATTCAAGAGAATTTACCTGGTCAAATAGAAACTTAACTCTTACAGTGACAATTTATTCAAAATATCTCACACCTTACACATCATAATGTTCGCCCCTTTTTCTGATCATAAACAGATATAAGTTGGTGTGTAAGGCTTTAACTTACTTTAAGTTTAACACAGTAATTAGCAATGAACCTATTCTAATTTCTAAATCTGTCTCTAAATTTTACGGTGATCTTTTCTCTTCCACTTTTGACTATAAGAATTGAATCAAATCATTTCGTCATTAAAGCACTATTGAATTTACTGTAAGGGCATCTAAACAAGTGACGAAGAAATCACGCTTTGGTCACTACAAAAGTTGAAACCTTCTGCGTTGAAGGAAAGGACACTGGAATAAAGTTTGCTTCGTTTGAGTTGTTGGACTGAATTTGGATATTTTTGAAACATTTACTAAGACATTCAACAAGGTCATGATGCTAATGTTGAAATCAGACGGCAACCATACCCATACATGAATTGTGCCTTGGATGCTGAAAAAGCAAACATGGTGGCAAAATTTAAAGGCCAGAAAGGAAAGACATGCATTGGAGTCTGAACTAGCTGCTGCTGAGGCCAAAGTCAAGGTTTATAAAGAAGCAAGAGAGTTAAAACCAAGGTCAAAGCTGAGCTCATTCCAGTTGGAAACACCTACTGAGTATATAACACCTAGAAAAATTCAGGACACTCAGAGAAGCAAAAAGGGACACTTTTCATCCAAATCCAAAATAAAAACTTCATCTCAACAACTTTAAATTGCAAATGCCGCCACTGGTAAAGCTAATCATGACAGTACATCTCTCACTGCCATTTTGAAAAAGCAAACTGAAATAACTGGGATAACTAAAACAACGAAAGTTATCCTTGCTTTCGGACAGAAAATTTTTAATTTTGATGGGGATCCTCTTCAGTATAGACCATTCATCAAGGCTTTGGAAAGAGGCATAGAAAGTAAAACCGAAAACCCGGATGAAAGACTGTACTACCTGCAGCAGTATACAAGGGGACAACCCAGAAATCTTATTTATAGTTTTCTGCACATGGATCCGAATAAAGCATAAAGAAGCCAAAAGGCAGTTGGATTGGAACTTTGGTAATAGCATTAAGATATCAGCAGCATACATTGATAAAGTACTGAAATGGTCTCCTATCAAAGCTGAGGATGGTCCTGCTTTACGCTCATTTGTTTTTATTTGAGAAGCTGTTATAGTAGAATGCAAGATGTGGACTTTTTGAATGAACTGAAAATGCCATCAAATCTAAAAAACAATCGTATCAAAACTACCTTTCAAGTTACGAGATCAGTGGAGATCAGTTGTCTGTAAAATTCAAGACAAGTGCGAAAAGATAGAATTTAAGGATTTACTTGAATTCATTAAAGACCATGCGAGAGCCATGCTGGTTCCAACCTTCGGAGACATTCAAAACTTAACTGAAACAAAGGTCAACCCAAAACATAAAGGAGCAGTTGTCAAATCTAGCAGTGGAAATAGTAGTTTTGCTACAACAGCTGCCAAAGGTGAAACAAAATTCAGATATAAACAGAAGCTAAAAGATGTGACATTGGAAAGTTCCTGTCTATACTGTTCTAATAACCATACTTTGGAGACATGTGAAATGTTTAAGCACAAGTCTAATAATGAAAAGGTGAATTACTTAATGAAAAGTGGAATTTGCTTTGGATGCCTCTCAAAGGGCCATTTAAGCAAAACGTGCAAAAAACGACTGTCTTGCAATGAATGCTCACAGTTGCGCCCAAAAATTCTGCACATTCAAAGGAACAAAGATAAAGGTACAAAAAATGACTGTAACAACTTAAATAAAAGCACATCATTAAGCAGTGCTATCATTAGAAAATGACTCTGCAGAGGAAGGGAACAAGCAGTGTACGCTTGCTATTGTACCAGTGAAAGTAAAGGTTTCAAAATTCAACAATGTCATTCACACATATGTGTTCCTAGACCCTGCCAGCTCAGCAACGTTCTGCATGGAATCACTTTGTAGACAGTTAAATATCACAGGAAAAAACACAGCAATCTTACTGCGCTCCATGGGCCAAGAGAAAACTGTAAGCAGTAGTGTAGTTGTTGGTCTGGAAGTGAGCAGTATGGAACTCAACGAATACTCTAAACTCCCTGAAGCATACAGACAAGTCTTGTTACCAGTTTCAAGGGAACAAATACCCCAAGCAGCAATTAATAAATGGCGCTACTTAAGTGAAGTTCAAATACCACAGATAGACGCAGATATCGGATTGTTAATTGGAATGAATGCTGCAAAGTTAATAGAACGTAATCAACAGTCATGGTAATCGCTAATTGCTGTTCAAACACACTTAGGATGGGTAATAAATAGTCTCATCCAAGAAGATGTATGCCAAGAGGGAAAGCATTCACCCTTGGTTATGAACCAAATTTCTGTTGCAAATCTAAATGATTTGTTAATCAAGCAGTACCGTCAAAATTTCCCAAAAATTGCATTTAAAGAAAAAACAGAAATGTCAGTTGAAAATAAACGATTCATGTCTATTATGGAAAAGACTGTGGAATTGAGAAATTATTATTATTTACCACTGCCCTTCAAGGAAGATGAGGTAGTCTTGCCAAACAACTATCAACAGGTGCAACAGCGTATCATCTCTCTGAAAGTCCTGGTCAAAAGGAATGAACAATATCATAAAAAATACACATCTTTCTTAGAGAGAATGATTAAAAAGGGATATGCTGCAACAGTTCATTAAGCCTCAAAGTGGAAAGTTGTGGTATATTCCACATCATGGAGTGTATCATCCAAAAAAGGGTAAATTAAGAGTTGTTCGGCATCCTTTCACAGGACAACTCTGAATTGTAAACTGATTCAGGGTCCAAATCTAACTAGTAACCTAATTGGTGTTCTGTTACGCTTTCGTCAAGAGCCAGTTGCACTCATGGCAAACATAGAGAGCATGTTTCATCAAGTTAGGGTATCAGAACAACATGTCAACTTTTTGCTTTTCTTATGGTGGCCAAATGGTGACATCAGTCGAAACTTGCAGGAATATAGGATGACTGTTCATATCTTTGGCGCAACATCTTCACCAAGTTGTGCTTGCTTTGCCCTCTAGCAAAACAGTAGAGGACTACAAAGACTACTTCTTATCTGAAACCATTGAAACGATCAAAAAACACTTTTATGTGGATGATTGTTTAAAATCTGTGGCAACAGAAGCAGATGCTGTTAAGTTAAGCCAAGAGCTTAAAGTAGCTTGTACTAACCTTGATCCCACAAATGAACAGGGCGGAAAACATAAAGAATCTGGACCTTGAGTCCGGCAATCTACCTGTAGAACAAACTCTTGGCATACATGAAGAGGGATCCTTTCAGTCGTCTTATCCGTGTAGTCGATTCACTTGGATTTATCTCTCTATTTGTTCTTATTGCAAAGAACATTCTGCAAGAATTGTGCAAGTTTAACTATGGTTGGGACAAAATTCTGCCAGACAAATACATACAGTTGTGGCAAGAATGGATGATGGGATTGAATTGCATTTAATCTTTTCAGATTGACCGATGCATCAAACCAAAGAAATTTGGTCCCATCAGGTCTGCACAGCTACAGTACATCACTTCAGTGATGCATGCGAAAGTGGTTATGGCTGTGTCACATACCTGCGAATAACAAATTCATCAAATCCCATTCATACTTCTTTCATTATGGGAAAGTCTAGAGTGGCACCATTAAAACAAACCACCATGCCAAGAATGGAACTAACTGCAGCAGTACTGGCTGCACGTATGGAACGAATGCTTAAAACAGAGCTGCATACTCCACTTTAAAAATTCATCTTTTGGACGGATAGCACATCTGTATTAAAATACATTGGAAATAAGAGTGAAAGATATAAAACCTTTGTTGGCAACAGAGTCAACGTGATAAGAGAACTGACAGAAATCACACAGTGGCGACACATCAGCACAAAATAAAACCCTGCAGATTGTGCATCTCGTGGACTTCAAGCCAATGCACTTTTGAATTCAGGTATGTGGTTCAACGTCCAGAATTTCTCAAACACTCAGAAACAGAATGGCCAAGTTTTTACATTGCTTTACATGCATGCAGTAAGGATGATGATTCTGAAGTAAAAAGGAACGTTTTGATCGTGAGCACACTTATAAATGAAGTGATAGCAGATTGGCAATGCCAGAAGAACGAAAGCATCCCGTTATTCTTCCAGAAAGGCAGCATGTTTTGAAACTAGTTTTGAGAAACATTCATGAACAACTAGGGCACTGTGGAAGGAATCACATGCTGTCCAAATTAAGGCAAGAATATGGGATTCCTGCAGCTAATGCATTGGCTAGAAAAAATATTTTTAGAGTGTTTTTTGCAGACATTTGCATTCTAATTTTGGGGAACAAAAGATGGCAGATTTGCCAAAAGAAAAAGTAACCCCAGACCTGCCTCCATTTCCAGTACATACGTAGGAGCAGACTACTTTGGCTCAATAATGGTAAAAAGAGGACGTAGTGACGTCAAAAGGTATGGCGTTATTTTTACATGTTTTAAAACAAGAGCAATTCATTTAGAAATAGCCAATTCACTGGACACTGGTTCGTGTATCGATGCAATCTGAAGATTTATTTGTAGACGTGGACAGGTAAAAGAAATAAGATCTGATAATGGAACTAATTTCACTGCAGCAGAAAATAAACTAAAAAAGGCAATCAAAGAATGGAATCGAGACAACAAAATAGAAGTCGCACTACAACAAAAGGGTGTAAAAAGGATGTTTAATCCACCAGCTGTGGCACATTATGGAGGAATATAGGAAAGACTAATCAAACAAGTAAAACAAACTTTGATGGCAGTTGTAAAAGAACAAACCTTAGATGAAGAATCTCTTCATACCTTTATATGAGAGGTAAAAGCCATCATTAATAGTCGCCCATTGACAACAATGTCGGACAATCCTAGTGATCTTAAACCTCTAACCCCAAATCACATTTTGCTTTTAAAGGGCCAGCCCATGCTACCTTCAGGGTTGTTCAGAGAAACTGATTTATACACTAGACGTAGATGGAAACAGGTACAATATCTCTCAGATATTTTCTGGAAAAGATGGGTGAGAGAATATCTTTCAACTCTACAAGAAAGGCAAAAAATGGAACAGACAAAAAAGAAACTTTATTCCAGGAGATATTGTCTTGGTAGCAGATACTACTGCACCAAGAGGATCTTGGATTATTGGAGGGTTGTTAAGACAATTGCAGATTCTAAAGGAATTGTTGTAGCCTCCGCATAAAAACAAAATTAAATGTTATAGAAAGACCAATTACTAAGATCTGTATGTTAGTGAAAAACCCTGTATAATGATTCAGTGAAAATGTTTACCTTTCATATCTAAAATATGTTTGAACTATACAAACTATTTCAATGAACTTTAACTATTTGACAATCCGCATTATAATTTGAATATGAATTATAATATTTGTTATATGAGTGTGTAGGTATTTAATTTACAAATTACTTGGAATGTTTAATAGCTTCATATTGTTTAATTGTTTATTGTTTGTCGAAGCCAGTAATAATAAGAGGGCCAGTGTGTAGGAGCCATTATTTGTCTATGTTGCGACACCTGCTGGCGAAGGACTGTCACTAAAGATTGTTAAAATATCGTGTCCCTAGTCAATGACGTAATGAGCTTGTGGAACAGTGGAAGATGCCAGCAGATGTAAGGTTTCGATTGATGCTTAAAGCTTTGTGTGTGGATTAAATAATATACATTAAACAATTAATATTTTCTTTCTTTCTCTTTTTCTTTTGAGAATCAACTAAGTCATCATTGTATCAAATCATTTCATCATTGAAGCACTATTAAATTTACTGTAAGGGCATCTACACAAATGACAAAGAAATCATGCTTTGGTCACTACATTCCCAAACCTGATAAAAATACACTTTTGATTAAAGTACTTTTAACTATTGATTATAAACATCTGGTCCAGATTTGTGCTAGCAGTTTAAAGGGGAACTTGGATAGTATCATCTTGGAGCGGTAAACAGGTTTCTGTAAATATCGACACATAATTAATAACATTAAGATATAATATTTAGCGCAGTCCAATATTTTTATCCTATTCCTTAATTTCTATAAGGTGTATAACACTACTGAATATCTATTCCTTCTACAAACACTTCAAATATGTGGCTTTGGTGACTCCTTAATTAACATTATTGAAATTTTAATTGCCAGGGAATAAATAGTTCTGTTACAATTAATCAACAAACCTCTCACATATTTGAAATTAATCATGGATTGAGAAAAGGCTTAAAATTTAGAAACTAACATGTATTTACTTTTTTTGTCTTAAATGCAAATTTCTTCATTCCTAAACAAAGATTTAAAGCCACAGTTATCTTTCTCCTGGTTTATAATAGAAAAGTACTTACTTCTTAAAACTCTTAAACTAATTAGATTTATTAAAAAGAACAATAGACTTTTACAATTATACACATTTTTTCAATCTGTCTCTTAAGGTAATAATCTTAGGTAATAATTTTCCTACTGTTTCTATCATGCGACTGCCCTCTCGCACATTTGTCTTTTTTGTATTCTTATATTATTAATTCAGTATTTCTCCTTTGCTGTAATTAATGTTTATTTAACGTTGATTAATGCAATAATATTTTATTTTGTATTGTTTCAAGTTATCGTAGTATAAAACGTTATAATGCTACCACAATCCCAGCCAATCAGAGACAAGAATATGGATGAAGACAGGATGAGGCAGGCGCTGGAGAGTCAAGGCACTCTCCTTGGTAAACATCAGGAGAAACTGGTCACTACCAGACAGACGCTCGCTGACGTCACCGCTCAAATGCAACGTCTCCAGATGCCCGTAGCACGGTCCACGGACCCTCCACGAGAGCCACGCCTTGCCAGCCCCTCCCACTTATGGCGGAGAGCCAGGTACATGCAGATCCTTCCTGTCACAATGTTCTCTAATTTTTGAACTGCAGTCCTCCACCTTCTCTTCAGAGAGATCCAGGGTCGCCTACGTGATCACTCTTCTCACAGGTAGGGCCCGGGAATGGAGCACCGCCCTCTGGGACGCGCACGACCCATGCTGTGACACTTTTGCTGACTTTTCTGCAGAGATGAAAAGGGTTTTTGACCGATCTCACTTCGGCAGAGAGGCCGGCACCAAGCTACTACGCCTCCGCCAGGGGTCGCGTTCCGCTTATGACTATGCCATCGAGTTTCGGACCTTAGCTGCCTCAAGCGGATGGAACGCCAGAGCACTCTCCGACGTCTTCCTGGAAGGTCTGTCGGAGGCACTCAAGGATGAGTTAGTTTCTCGTGAACTTCCTTCTGACCTCCACGAGTTCATGGATCTCGCTGGGAGGATTGACTCGCGTCTTCGCTCAAGGCAGCCAACCCGGAGGTCGCCACCAACCAGAAGACCTTCGCCCCCCAGGGCGCCCCGCCCCTCCTCTCCTCGCGCGCAGATTGATCAGGAGGAACCTATGCGGCTGGGCAGAACCCACATCTCCAATGAGGAGAGACGCCGCCGCCTAGAAAGAGCCTGCTTTTACTGCGGGGGCTCAGGTCACATGCTGAGGGACTGTCCGTTAAAAGGAGGCGCCCTCTAGTCAGACTGGGAGCCCTAGAGGGCGCTCCTCCCGATAAACTCCCAGAACCACGCCTACTGCTCTCGGTAACCCTAGTCATCAGCGGCCAGACTCATCCCATTCAGGCGCTCATCGACTCCGGCTCTGATCGGAACCTGATCAGCTCTGCGACAACCAGGGCGTTACGGATCCCCTGCACGCCGCTGGATCATCCCCTGTCCGTCCAAGCTCTAGATGGAAGCCCCCTTCCAGCCATCACTCACAGAACCCTTCCACTCACCCTAAGAACATCTGGGAACCACTCTGAGGAGATCTCCTTCTTTGTTATTAACAAATCCCACGCCGCCTTAGTTCTCGGTCTCCCGTGGCTAGCTCTTCACAGCCCCCAGATTGACTGGATCAAGCATGTGATCACGGGTTGGAGCCCCTCTTGCGCCACGTCATGTCTTCACTCTGCACTCCCTACACTTCCAACCACCGCCAGGGCCGAGTACACCCCAGATATCGCCAACGTCCCTGCTCATTATCACGACCTCCAGCAGGTCTTCAGCAAGACCCGAGCCATGTCGCTTCCTCCTCATCGTCCGTACGACTGCCCCATCGACCTTCTCCCCGGCACCTCTCCGCCCAAAGGCCGACTATACTCCTTGTCTCGCCAAGAGAGAGAATCCATGAACACCTACATCACAGAGTCCCTGGTTGCCGGTATCATCCGCCCATCCTCCTCTCCTGCGGGGGCAGGCTTTTTCTTCGTGAAAAAAAAAGACGGGTCCCTTCGTCCATGCATAGATTACAGGGGCCTCAACGAAATTACCGTCAGGAACCGCTATCCACTCCCACTCATGGCAACTGCCTTCAAACTGCTCCAGGGGGCCGACACGTTTACGAAGCTCGACCTAAAAAATGCTTACCACCTTGTCCGTATCCGTGAGGGAGACGAGTGGAAGACAGCCTTTAACACCCCTACGGGACATTATGAATATCTGGTGGTCCCCTTCGGCCTCACTAACGCTCCCGCCGTCTTCCAATCTCTCATTAATGATGTTCTCCGCGACTTCCTCAACTCCTTTGTATTTGTCTACCTGGATGACATTTTAATTTTCTCCCAGGGATTGGAGAAACATCGTCACCACGTTCGCCAGGTCCTCCAGAGACTCTTAGAGAATAACCTCTATGTCAAAGCGGAGAAGTGTGAGTTCCACACATCCTCCACTACCTTCCTGGGGTTCGTCATCTCCCCGTCCATGTTGGAGATGGAGCCAGCCAAGGTCCAGGCTGTCACTAGCTGGCCCACACCAACCTCACGGCGAGACCTCCTACGGTTCCTGGGGTTTGCCAACTTCTACCGCCGTTTCATACGAGGTTTCAGCACCATCGCCGCTCCCCTGACATCGCTTACTTCCATAAAGACCCGGTTCTGCTGGGATAAGGAAGCTGATCAAGCCTTTGCTAGGCTCAAGCAAAGATTCACCTCTGCTCCCATCCTCACCATCCCTGACCCTTCTCTTCAGTTTGTGGTGGAGGTTGACGCCTCCAATACTGGGGTTGGTGGGATTCTCTCCCAAAGGTCCACCCAGGATAACAAGATGCACCCATGCGCATTCTACTCCCGTCGGCTAACCCCAGCTGAGAAGAACTACGACGTGGGAGACCGAGAACTCTTGGCCATCAAGCTAGCCCTGGAGGAGTGGAGACACTGGCTAGAGGGGACTGAGCTCCCATTTCTAGTGTGGACCGACCATAAGAACCTGGAGTATCTACGTACGGCCAAGAGACTCAATGCACGCCAAGCCAGATGGTCACTATTTTTCTCCAGGTTTAATTTCACCCTGTCCTACCGGCCAGGCTCAAGGAATTCCAAGCCAGACGCCCTCTCACGCCAGTTTTCACCCTCTCCGGAACCCACATCCGAGGATACCATCCTCCCGTCCCACTGCCTCGTCGCCGCCATGGAACTGGACATAGAAAGCAAGGTTCGGCAGGCCCTAACCCAGGAACCCGGACCTAGTGATGTCCCACCCAACCGTCTCTTCGTTCCCCCTTGCCTGCGCTCACAGGTTCTGGAGTGGGCCCATGGATCCAAGCTATCGTGTCACCCAGGTGCTGCTCGAACTCTCTACATCGTCCAGCAACGATTCTGGTGGGCCACGTTGAGGAGGGACGTGCCCAGATTCGTGGCAGCCTGTGACATCTGCGCCCGCTGTAAGAAGGAGAACCGGCCGACTGCTGGCCTTCTCAGACCTCTACCGGCTCCCCGGCGCCCTTGGTCCCACATTGCGGTGGATTTTGTCACCGGCTTACCCTCTTCCGATGGGCACAACTGCATCATGACCATCGTGGATCGCTTCTCCAAGTCGGTGCACCTCGTGCCCCTTCCGAAGTTGCCATCCGCAAAGGAGACCGCAGAACTTCTCGTCCTCCATGTTTTTCGGCTTCATGGCCTTCCCACAGACATCGTGTCAGACCGGGGTCCTCAGTTCACCTCGCGGTTTTGGGGTGCGTTCTGCAGGCTCGTCGGAGCTACTCCCAGCCTCTCGTCAGGTTTCCATCCCCAGTCCAATGGACAGACTGAGCGCATGAACCAAGCGTTAGAGGTCTCCCTCCGCTGCATGACAACCCAGGACTCTACCACCTGGAGCAAGTTTCTCCCTTGGGTCGAATACGCCCACAACTATCTGCCTTCCGCTTCGACAGGCTTGTCCCCGTTCCAGTGCTGCTTAGGCTACCAACCCCCACTCTTCCCAGTCCAAGAAATAGAGGTGGAGACCCCGTCTGCCCAACACTTCGTCCGCCGCTGCAGGCAGACGTGGCTACGCGCCAGACGAACCTTACTACGTGCCATCTCCTCTTACAAGAAACAGGCGGACCGCCACCGCATCAAAGCCCCCAAGTACCGTGTGGGAGACCGAGTCATGCTCGCCACAAGGGACATCCCCTTGAAGACTCTCTCACGCAAACTCTCCCCCCGTTTCGTTGGCCCTTTCACGATAACTAGGATAATCAACCCATGCGCGGTCCGACTTCTTCTCCCCTCGTCCATGCAACGGATTCACCCCACCTTCCACGTATCCCAGCTGCGACGCGTCATCAATTGTCCATTAAGTAGTATATTTAAATTCATACATATCCGATCTATATATTCTATCTTTTCATTTTTCCTTCACTTACTAACCATACACGTTCCACAATCCATCAACACAACTATTCTTATACATCATTATACATAATACAAATCACAAAATCACAGTCGCAAATAATCACTACCTATTCTAATTTTCTAACCATGCATTTCCCCACCAGCCACCTGATATCAGGCTTTTTACCACCCTGGCCCTGCTAAAGGAAATTTCCAGTCCCTAGAGCAGTGGTTATACAGGAATTTTCCGCTGGAATTTTCTCACTTGCCTGTTTAGACCTACCTATCATGCCAATCATTATACCTGAACGTACCAGGACGTCATGATGGTAGTGGTATCCACGAGACTTCCTTTCACACCGTTGTTGTATACTACATATTTCCACGGTACCTAGGTATATTGTAGTACACGGTTACTTGTACTATGCCAACGCATGCACGCACACCTACACAATCAAACACCCACCTACCGTTACAGTATATCTTACAGTATATCCAATCTTCCAATCAACACTATTTGTTAATTGAAAGCAGCCCTACTTGTAAAATGTTACACACTTACACAGTACAAACAAGCTCAGCAAGCACAAAAGCACATCAATTCATTAGCGCACTCTTTTTTGCTATTTCTTCAAATTACATAAAATTACATCATAGTGAATTACTCAATTACCAATTAATCAATTTCCATAATTTGGTTCCTGGGGCCAGTACGACCCCCAAGAATCACCCGACCCCAACAGACAGCAGAAAACTACAGCAGAATTTAAATAACAGGTTTCTGCTTACCTTGTTCCTATTGCAGCGGCGGCAGTTCAGCTGACTGCAGGGCCGTCGACCCTAAGGGGCAGCTACGTCCAGCTGGGGATATCCTGTGCTGACAACGCCAATATGTCGTGGCAAATTTTGTGAACTGCAAAAATTTTCTAAACACAAACCCAACAACTCCTTGAGTATTGAAAGAGAAATAAAGTTTATTGCAACCAAAAGTAAATGGACAGCACTGGACTGGCCGGCCATAACACAACAGACACCTCACAAAAATTTAGCAAGATCCCCCCTACTTCCCCAATTTTACATGGTTTATATACCCCTATTTATCAATTACATCATTGTTTGCTCCTCCTTAAGTCAAGAAACTACTTAATATTCATGAGATGTAAGCTAATTTTGCTCAGGTCAGATTGATGTGGCACCTCCCCATTATTTAATTTTCCCCTCATATTTAATTTTTCAACTCATATTTATTCATGTCTGGGTTGGCCTAAAAGATCTTGTTTTAATTTTTTCCTTTTTTGGAAAAAGTTTGGTTTGTTCCTGTTTTCTTAACCAGACTATTGACCACTGCTGATGAAGACCTGGGTTTTCATCAGAGAAGGTTTTAAGCTTTTTCTAAAATACATTCAATTCAATTCAATTCAATTTTATTTGTATAGCGCTTTTAGCAATTTTCATTGCCGCAAAGCAGCTTTACACAGTCAAAAAAATTATTTAAGTTTGTATGAAATGTGAATTTGTATGAATCAAAATGGTCAGTTTGTCCCTGGTGAGCAAGCCGAGGGCGACAGTGGCAAGGAAAAACTTCCTGAGATGGTAATAGGAAGAAACCTTGAGAGGAACCAGACTCAACAGGGAACCCATCCTCATTTGGGTGAAACAGAAAGTAGTAAATGATCTGCATTTATACAGTGTGTAGGTTGGGAGGCAGTTTAGCTATAATAGCTGATGTTAATTGATGTTAATATGGAGTCCAGGTAGTTATTGAAGACCCAGGTAGACTTGTAAGAAGTTCCAGTCATGAACTATCGAACTGTCAAGTCCCCAGAGAAACAGTTGCCAACACCAGTCAAGGCCAGAACCGTCTTCTAGGTAGAGAGAACCATCCCCAGACATCAGACGCATCCCAGAGAGACACACGGGGCATCCATGTGACGAGATCTTCAGCCAGAAGCGGGGCACCAGGATGGGTCAGGCAGAGGGAGTCTGGATCACTGGCAGCTCAGGAACGACATGTGTAGCTCGACAGAGAGAAAGAAAGAGTGAAAGGGGGAGACAGGAGGAGAGAAGAAAGAGAAAGAGGGGGGGGAAGAGAAGAAGAGGAGAGATGGCAGTTAGGTATGGTCACAGTCACACAATGTATAATGTGAATGTATATTAACTGTAGAGTGCAAGCAGAGACTCCGGCAGGACTAACTATGACAGCATAACTAAAAGGAAGAGCCAGAAGGAAACACAGACATGAGGGCTTCCTGACATGTAAAGCAAACAATCACCTCACCGTCAGCAAACCTGAGTGATCAATGACAGCATCCAAACATACCAGTTCACCATAATACTCTACGTCCATGAGTCCCCCAGATCTGCTCCTTTACCTATGGCAAATCTATTTATAAAAATGCTTGGCTAAATAAATAGGTTTTTAGCCTGGACTTAAACACTGAGACTGTGTCTGAGTCCCGAACACTATTTGGAAGACTATTCCATAATTTTGGGGCTTTGTAAGAAAAAGCTCTGCCCCCAGCTGTATTTTTCATAATACGCGGTACTGACAAGCAGCCTGCATCCTTTGATCCTATTCCTATTCCTATTCAATAACGTTTCTTAAAGTTATTAAAAAAAAATTTGGTTAATTTTTAGTTTTAATATACTATATATAGATGGATGGCCTGCAATGGGTATCCATGGAGACAAAAGCCAGCAGGAGAGAGACTGGTGCTCAATAAATTCAAGTTTGGCAAAGCACCCATTCTTCTCGCTACAGATGTCGCTACAGATTTGGCATCAAGAGGTCTAGATGTCGAGGATATCAAGTTTGTAATAAATTTCGATTTGAAAAATACTTTATTTATTTATTCTTTTTATGTTCTGAAAATTATAATGAATAATTATTGGACTTAAGTACAGTTATGGTTAATATGATTAATTTTGTCAATGCTTGATTGCATTAGAGTATATTATTTTAAATATTGTTATTATTACTAAATTATTATAATAATTTTTCCTTATTTAAAAACTCTAAAAATTTATATTTTGGGTAATAAAATAATTATTCTTAAACTATAATTTTATTATTTATCTATATGATTTTAAACATTGACATTTAATAATATACAGTACATATACATTATGGATTAGTAATTATAATTATATTGATTAATTAATTAATATTCAAAAAGTTAAATCTTCATTGATAAATTTTGGTTTTGTAGTATAATATAAAGTGTAGTAAGGGATAGTAATGGATTTGAAAATTAATTATTGATCCCTTTGTTTTTTAGCTTTAAAACGGGAAGTCTGGCCATCTGTGCTCTGTGTCCAGAAAAAACAGAACTGAAAGTTATTTCCTTTAAAGTGCCCCTATTATGCCATTTTAAAGGTTGCTAATATTGCTTTATGACAGGTTTACATGTATGCAAGGTCAAAAAACACTTCAGTTTTCTCCAAAAATAGGAGAAATGATTGGTCTACCACTACAGCGTTTGTTGGAAAATGAAACGCCCATTACCATAACTGAACGACAGCTCTGGAGACCTACATAAAAAAGATGGTGTTGTGGTTAAGGCATTGGAGTACGGTTTGGAAGATCCCAGGTTCGAACCCCACAACCACCAAGTTGCCACTGTTGGGCCCTTGAGCAAGGCCCTTAACCCTCAACTGCTCAGATGTGTAATGAGATACAATTTTTTTTTTTAAATGTAAGTCGCTGTCTGCCAAAAGCCTAAAATGCAAATATGTTATGGAGTGACGTGGATCCATTACAGAGAAAAATTAGAATTGCTAACGACCCATTTAGGCGAATGTGAGCCGACTCTTTTTTTTTTTAATAGACAAAAACTTCATTTATCGTGCACTGTCGGCGTCACAACTTTGCAGATAGTTTATGTTCACATACAGCTACATGACACTGCATGAAAGATCATATTTAAAAACGCATAATAGGGGCTCTTTAACTTTTCCTAAGCATCTCTGTTGATCTTATTTTGGCAAAGAACTTTTTGGACTTTTCCATTACATTCTGCCTGCTTTTAAGTTGCTTATTTTTTGCTCTCTGTGTGTACGGGTTGTTCTTGGGTCACACTTTGCGTACTTTTCAGCTTAATTATCTTTAGTTATGAGTAAACAGCTATAAAACAAACAAAAAAGGAGTAAATATTATTAGTATTATTATTTTTCCTAGTATTATAATTTTTACTTATTGCTTTGTTGCCTAGCCCTGCCTTCTACCTGTATAGTTTTTACTTCCCCAAGTTGTTTTGCAGGCATCTTCTCTTTTATTGTAGCAAGCAGATCAAGGCCTCTTGAACCTGCCACACAATCACACATGCGCCTCGCCGTCTCTGTCTGCCTCACACCACATGCTCCTTTACAAACCAACCCAGTTACACTGGTGGAAAGTGCTGGCAAACAGACTGGAACTGAGCCCACAAAGGTTTCCAGAGAAATATCTAGTACATCTCCTAAAAACCAATCACTCCCTTTTGAAGAAAGAATGTAAAGCAGTACGCTTAAGCCAGCCCGCGAAACATGCGAGAAATTGGGTAAAAGATAAAATGCCGGCCAACAGAAAAGCTTCTCGTATTTCTACTTCTCATTTTGCAAAAGAACCAGCTCCACAACCGCAAAGGCCAATATTACCCTGCGGAGATAGTGCACTGTGCACAGATCAAAGTGATGAAGAGGAGAAGCCAAACGTGAAGCTAATCACTGTAATTCTTTTGTGTCCTTGTCACAGAAGGTGAAATGCAATGACAGATTCATTCAGTTACAAACAGATGATCCCTGCTTAAAATGCTGCTGGGAACAGATATTAGAAACAGAGGGTGATGCTGACGTGCCCCACAATGCCGTTCCACATTCTATTTTATAGTAACTAACAACCTGTTATGCTTTCATACATTAAGAAGAGGTGAACCTTGCTTTTAGTCAATTCTACTCTATTCTGGGGTCACTTAGGAGTGAATGCAAGGAGTAAAATGCAACCTTTGAAAAGATAAGAGATCGCTTTCATTGATCAGGGCTTAACGCTGAAGTGATAAATTTTGCCAAAGCTGCCCAAAATGCCAGTTGACAGTCCCCACAAGACACAACCCTCCCCACTATCTTTTCAATAGTTGCATTTTACTCCTTGCATTTACTCTTAAGTGACCCCAGAATAGAGTAAAATTGACTTAATGCATCACCATGTCCACTTTTGCCTGTGGGACTACTAAGAGACCGCAAGGTTCACCTCTTCTTAATGTATGAAAATATAACAGGTTGTTATGGGCTGGCACTGTGGGGCACGTCTCTGCCAATCATCAGAGTGTGTTTAAGCGGATAGGTATGGACATCATCGGCCTACTCCCAAAGTCATCAAAAGGACATGAATTCATCCTGTTCATTGTTGATTATGTGACATGTTATGGGTATGGACATCGTCAGCCTACTCCTAAAGTCATCAAAAGGACATAAATTTATCCTGTTCATTGTTGATTGTGAGACATTTTAACCCAAGGCCATCCCACTGTGTGTGGCTACCTTGAAAAACATCAATAGAACTGGTTTAGCTTTTCAGCCCATGGAACTGCCCAAGGAAATCGTTACAAATCAAGGTAAATTTCTTCATGTCTAAAGTAATGTTTGCTGTGTTCTGGGGCACTGTTCAGTCTGCACTGTGCCCCAGCTACTTTTCTGTGGCTAATGGACAGGGCTACATAGTCATTTACACCAGTAGGTTAAAAGATCATCTACACCACCTTGAACAAGTTCTCTGCGAGTGGCGGAAGGTGGAACTTATGCGAAACCTTGGGCTTTTTTTTGCAGTCTGCACAGGCTGCAAAAAAAAAGAAAGTGAAGAAAATCTAGGCCACCTGCAACCTATAACCAAGAAACGATATGTGCCATTTTGGGGTTAGCAAATTATTATCATAGTATTGTTTCTGGTTTCTCCTCTATAGCAGCACCCCTCTTAAATCTCCTGAAAAAGGGCCTTCTGGGGAGAAGGTGTGCTAAAGGCCCAAAGAAGACCAGGCATTTAGACAACTTAAGACCCACCACACCAGTTCCTGCATCCCCCAGAACCCCGACTTCCTAGTCTAAATGGAAGCCTTAGACATCGGGTTCGAAATGTCACATAACACAGCATGTCTTCAGAGGTCTTGTCGAGGCCATGCTTTAAGGGGTCAGAGCTGTTTTGCAGGCATAAGGAAACTTGTTCAATACAGTATTAGGCATATGATTTTAACATTATGGTTGGTTAGTGTAATGAATTTAAAGCTAAGACGTTTTACTTTATTTTTACTACTGTTTATTTGCACTGGGTGCATCCATTTTTAGTTGGATAAAACACTGTGTTGACCTCTGTTGCGGTGGCATTTTGTCATGAAAGACATGCTCCCCATTTATTCTGGTGAGAAAGTTGTGTTGACCTGTGCTAAATAATGTATAATAAATAACAGTGGCACCATCAGAAACAAATAGGGCAAATACTGTTTAAAATATTCTTTAAATACCCCTCAATGAAAATAACCATTGTTTGCACTATTTGGACTATTTAATGTTTGGATAGTGTTGTTAATATTTTTAAACAACTTAGTACCTAGCTACCTAGATGTAGGATTATAATTTTTTTTTTCAAGAAAGACAGGGTTGTGCATTTTGTGCACCTATAATAATTTAAACCTTCTTAAACACAGTAACATCTTTTCCAGGACCACATGATGAGTCCAAGAAATAAGAATCAAAACGTTCTTTTGTAAGATTTTTTTGCAACCTGTCAAATGTTATTACAGTGGAACCTCGGATTACGAGTATAATTCTTTCTGAAAGTGGGCTCGTATTCCAAAACATTCGTAAACCAAATTTAATTTTCCCATAAGAAATAATGGAAATTATTCCATAATTTTCTTAAATTATTCGTTTTACAACCCAAAAATATAAATACATAAAAATAATTAATACAAAATATTAAGTAAAAAATAAAACAAAGTAACCTGCACGTTTCCTTTCAAAAAAGTAAAAAATAAATCCCGGCAGAAAAGCGTTTCCCTTTGTGCATGCAGGCCCTGTGCGTGTGTGTGTGCGGCTAGAGTAAGTGGAGACTCTCGCTTTCAGCCCCTCCTGTCTCCCCCTCATCTTACACATTAAAACTGTCTTCTTTCGTTTAAACACACTCACACACACATTAACGGAAAGACTATTGTTCTCATCTAAATTATTAAAGCTTCTCAGCTTTATTTTCATGTTGCTCGTAACAGCTCGTTAATTCATGCTCGTGTAATGATGAGATGGACAAACTGGTCGATGCCTCTGTTCTTTTATTTTCTGCATTGTCAGGTTATATTACAAACTTTCTTGTGGATCCTGCACTTAAATCCAACAAAAAAAATTCAAAACTCAGGCTCAATATCCTAACTTAAATCTCACATTCGCGTTCACACACACCGGACTGCATTACCCACAATGCATCTCCCTCACTGGACTACACTTCCGTAAACAGGGGTCATAAATCAACGTCTCTCCCGCTACACTGTGTGTAACACTTTTGTGAGCGCAAACTAACAGAATCACTGCTGTAAAGTAAAACAAACAAACAAATGACCCAGCACTTTACCTCTGAAAAGATTTGCGACAGAGTTTCTCCGGAGAGCAGAGTGTGTGTCTCTTGCCTTCATTTCTGTGCGCGCATGTGTTTGAATGAGGGTTTTACACACACACACACACACAACCGGGGGGTATTCCAGAAAGCTTGGTTAACTTACCATTTGGTTAATCTTAACCTCTGGGTTGATTAACCCCAAACCCGCATACCGCGAGTATGTCGGTTCCAAAACACCTGATAAGAGTAAGTTTAATCAACCCTCTACTGGTTACCCAAAGTTAATGCGCGTGCAATGTGAATTTATAAAGACATTTTCAATAGATCACCGATATCACGAGTCAAAATGGAAAATCAAAGTGAAAAAAAGAGAGCGGCGTATTTCACAGAGGTTTTAATGCACGCATATGAGGAGTTCAAGCCAATAATAATGATAAAAAGCAATACGGCTGCATCGGCTAAAGAAAGAGAGCCGGCATGGCAATAAATAAAAAACAGAGTAAATGCGTGAGTGTATTAAATTGAAACTTTAACATCGCCTCCCCTTTTATTATAATACAAAAAAAAAAAAAAAAAAATTAACATCCCTTCCGCATCCTTTTCCTGCCATTCATTTCTTTAGGTTGAACTACCAATGTATATTGACTAGGAATTTATGGTTTCTTATTTAATAAGGTGTAATCCTTCTGGAGCCAGAAGCCAAGTGAAAATGAAACACAAAAACGTTCTGCAAAAAGGTAATATTTGATTACACGATCACTGAACTATTTATTTAACATGATTTAGTATATTCTTTCTGTCATGAAGCTAATAGAAAGAAGGCTGAAGCCCGTCTAACCTTTTTACATTGGAGTAACAAACTGTCATTGTGCTTTCACAGTATATACCTGCACTGTAAAAAAGCCAACTTCTAAAAAGTTCTCTAAATAAAGTTTAAAAAGTAAACTGAACTAAGATGATTTTATTTGAAATGTTCAGAAATAATACTTTGTTCATTCAACAAATATGTTGTGTCAATGTTAAAAACTGTATAATACTAAAAATGTTTTGTTGAACTTACATTAAAATGTAAGTTGTGCGTTAAAGCGTGCGTTTCTTGTTTGGCGCATGCGCATGAGCGCATGGTAGTTTGAAACTTCAACTGCCAGTGTTACTGAAAGGGCAGCATCGCGCCAACAATTCACTTGTTGCTGCCAAGTTACAGGTAAGTGCAATCAGTTTCATGATCGAATATCTTTATTTTTATTTTTATTTTTTTTCCATTTCAAATGTGATGTCCTACCAAGCTAAATGCCTAATCTGTTTTACTAGTGTAGTGTTGATTTGAAAAAGCATGCCGGTTCAAAGCAGTCCAGCATTTCTGCCAAATCATAGGTAAGTTATGTATTAATTTTTTATTTATTTTATCATCTAACTTAATGTTATATTATTTGATGTGTAAGATTGGATGTTGGTTCCCCAAAATGACTATCTATTCGAATGTAGCTGCTTGCTAACGATTTCGCAGGGTTAGCTTTTTAACAAATTTAGAGTTTTGAATGATTGTGTTTAAAGAGAAAATTCAAACGAGCCATTTGTTTATTGAAAAAAAAATACACAAATATTGCAATAAGTTCAACGTGACATTTGCTAGTCATATGCATTTGCAAAACAAGGAATATAACGTTAACTTTAGGTCCTGTCTATTCGGATGCCTGTTGGCACCATTTAAACATTGCGCATATTCTTAACGGTTTTGATAATCAAGAACATCGTGTGACATTCAGGCAATGTGCGTCACTTGAGACGTTTGTTAATTGGTTACCTCGACTAAACAGCCAATAAATTGTATTGTGGCACTGGCTAGCCAGGCCAACTTAACTTACCTCAAGACAGCTCACTAGCTGGAAATTACATTTTAACAGTTTAATTTTTTATGGCAAATTAGTAGTCCAGAAACAAAGACACTTTTGGATAAGGAGGTACTATTTAAGATTCTTTAATATTGTAGTGTTTTACCACTGGGAAGAATGTTGTAGAAACAAGTGAGCTTACTTGCTGCTCAATGCAATGGCTGGGAGTACTTTATTAACACACGCAGTCATACAAAAGCATGAACAGCACATTCACACGATAAACACATCCAATTTAGCCTAAGCAAAAACCAGAGCACATTCAACATGTCTCACACACACCATATACAAACATGGCCGAAGCCACATACCCAAACACCCTTCCCCAACATGGTGAACACATTGCAAAGCCCCCCGCAATGCATGATGGTCGTCAGCCACTGCCCCGCCCCGCCCACGCCACAATGTAATACAATACATATATTTAAAATACTGAAGTACTTACTTGAATAGGGTAATTAAAGCAAGTTTGCATATCTTTCGTCTGTGTTGTGCGAGAATCCAACTGAACTGGTGAATTTTAGGAATAATTGTATAATAATTATAAACTATATAATTGTTTCCCACTGTGGAAGCATTGTGCATTTAATCACAAATTATCCTTTTTACTTTCAATTTGAGATCCATTTAATCCATAAGATTTATAAGGTGGTAAAGCATCTGCACCCTTTGTAAACTTTTTTTTTTTTTCAGGCCAGTGATATTGTCATTTACCGAAAAAGAGCAGCTCTTGAGGGACTGTCACTCGTTCTGCATGAAAATTCGGTTTTCTTGCTCAAGGTGTATCTGGTAGGTTGCCTTTTTCAAAACTTATTTGTAATTTGTTAGCAAGCTTAGTATTAAATTTTTTCATTTTGTTTGCACATTATAAAAATAATAATTAAAGCTGCAAGCACCACCATTGCTCAAGCCCTAATAACAATAAGTAAATATGTTTACATGTCAATTAATGCCCCTTCCTATCACTTAATCTTCTAGGACGTTGACCCTGAGGACCGCAGCACCAGATGTGTAAAGATCGGAATCTTTACTGTAGTTGAGGATGATGTTGGCACTCCTGCTTCACTGGCCACTGTGATTAACCGTGTAATCCTGAATGAGGCCATTGTTCTTCAGGATATGCCGGATCGGCCTGAAGCCTTTGCAGCCAAAAATACTGAATCTTTGATCTTTGTTTTTTTTTATCTGGTACAAGCTAACTATTTTCTTTTCTGATACACTGTTACATGCAGTAAAATAGTTCATGTTATATATGAATCATACTGTACTTTACTAAGGTTTGAGGTTTATTCAGATGCAATGTTAATGTATTCTTAAGTTGATCTGTCGAAATAATACAAAATTCATCATGCAGTGTTTGAATCTAGTATATTTTGTCATATACTCATTTTCTTTTTTTCATGTTTTCGGATGCTTTTACTTATGTTTGTTCTGGGTTTTTGGGCAAAATATAACTTTTTTTTGGATCTCATCTTTCAATTCATGTTGAAAAAAGTGGTAGTTTATAATTTACAAATTTTCCAATTATTAACATTTCTGTACTATTTTTCTATAAACATGCTTAATGCAGAAGACATGTACGGCATATCGTAGACTGTATTTTAATGTGTTCAGACAAACTATTAAAAAAGAGAGAGAAATTTGTTTTGTGGTTTATTAAATTTTAATTATAAAAAATAATCATGAACACATAATAGATCAATCTGTAGTAATTGCCTTCAGCAAACAAAAAATATTTTGTTTTGTTATTTGTTAGGTCAACAAATATATTTATGTTGTGAGAACTAAGGATTTTAACAAAATACTTTGAGTTGCTTTGTTTTCAGACCCTGTTTGTTCAGTTAACTCATAAAAGTGCTTGTGATAGGTTGCCTTATTATTTTAACTTTTTTTTTTTTACAGTGTGGGGATTTACCCATGGATGAAGGTCCTTTAACCTCAATGCACAATCTAATCAATGTAAGAATTTGTGTGCAGTTGTCCATATTTTAATTTTATTGTCTGACAGAATTTTATTTATTTAATTATTTTTAATAATAAATCCTAGTTTCCTTCCTAGTTGCCAGCAAAGGAGCTGTATAAGGTCCATCCTCAAAAACAAATAAGAAAAAGTGACATGGAGATGGACCTTAAATGGAAGAGAAAAAGCTATACATTAAAAAAGCAACACTAGAAATTGAATTACTGGAGCGTCACCTTAAAGGGGTCATACAGCACTACATGCACTATTTTAAGCTGTTTGGACTAAACTGTGTGTTAGGAGAGTGTGTACACAACCACTCTACGATGATAAAGAGCCGCCCAGTGGTTTTCTTTTCGTTTATTACAGTAACATCCCCCTTCTGAAATCAGGCCAATCGCAAAAGCCTGTCGATGTGACGCCAAACCAACAGAGGACGCTCCTACACAAGTTGATTGACACTGGTGTTTTAGCAAAGACCCGCCCCGAGTGAGAAGACGCTGTCGGCCATTGTTTTTTCGCCGCTGGAGCAAAATGTTGCCTAAGCGAGTGTTGTGTACAGTTGTTGGGTGTAATAGCGAACACAGCAGTCGTCATTCACTACCTAGGGTTAGTGACCTAGGGTACCTACCTAGGGTTAGGTATCTGAGCCACTGAGGAGGCAGTGGCTGAATTCAGGGGGGCGGTCTCAGCAGAGGTCATGAGCATTTAAATTAGCATGTACTGAAACAGGTTGCTGAGAACAGAGCTAGTTTTTACCAGGTAAAAGTAGTGTTTTTTTTACACAATCCTTTTGAATTTTTAATTAACGTATAATACAAACTTTTCATTAGGACCCTAAAGATCATATTAAAATTTAATGAAAAATATAATGTGTAGGACCTTTAAGGAGAGAACTTTTGCGCATATTAATCTGTTGCATGTTAAAAGTGTTGTGTATATAAAGCATTGTCATTAAAAAAAACACATTTTATTTCATTTTACTTTCATTGTTTTTCAGGAAATAAAGAAATGAACTGAGCAGCAGACCAGTGCAAACAATTTAATAAAAGTAATTTTGACAAATCCTGTCTTTTATCACTTTCATGTTGTGTGCAAAAATCTGTAGTGGTTCCTCTGGGCCATCTTCTTCAATACAAGGAAGGTGGCTCTCTCCTCTTATAGTGGCAATGTTGTGAAGCACAACACAAGCCACTATGATGTTGCATGCCCTCTCTGGACTGACCCGGAGCCCACGCAGACACTGAAACCTAGACTTGAGGATCCCTATGGTCATCTCCACCTTGACCCGTGTTCGGCTGTGAGCCAGGTTAAAGCATGTCTGTGGTCCAGGATCAGGTTCAGGGTAGGGGGTCATTAAATAGGGCAGACAAGGTTGTCCTCTGTTCCCCAGCAAGTAACCATTGTACTGTCCTGCAATGATCCAAGTGTACAATACTAATATATATACATATATAAAAATAATAATAAATAAATAAAAAAATCATTGAAT
This sequence comes from Clarias gariepinus, assembly GCF_024256425.1. NCBI lineage: Eukaryota > Metazoa > Chordata > Actinopteri > Siluriformes > Clariidae > Clarias > Clarias gariepinus. The sequence continues at coordinate 16,898,653 of NC_071104.1, forward strand.
ACAGCAAAACATACCCTGCTGAAATGTCTGGCATAATGATGACTTGTGGAGAATTCTGGCATCATGCACAGATCCTGGCCATTTTGCATCATCATCAGTAATGATGTGAGTTGCCTCACATATTAAAAAAGTAATGAGTTTAATGATTTTAACAAGGCAAAAAATTAAGCACACAAAATTAGGTTGTTACCTGTACATTGCTACTATGAATAAATTTCCTATTAACATCGTCTCCCTCATTTATTGAAGGAGCTTTAATAGAAATGTTTAATAGAAATTACATTTGGAAACCCTGAAAAATAGAAAGTCATATATGGAAGGATTAAGTGTGTGTGTGTGTGTGCAGGATGAATACATGTATACAGTAGATATAAATAGTATGACCACATATTAAACATGCGTCATCGATTTTACTACAGTATGAAGGACAAACCTGCCACTCTGTGGAATTCATCTTTAATAACATGCAGAGGTTTATGGCCAGGGAACTGTACACACGTGTGTAAGAAATGTTTAAGTGTCAGACATACAGTTGCCTTTCCCATATGCTCTGCATCGCCCACTGTACAAAAATGCCGTTATAAATATAATAAATATGCGGTTTCAAGAGATGTGTTAAGAAAATTAACGATTCCATTGAACACCAATAACGCTCTTTCAAATAATCATTAGCAAAATGAAAAAACATCAATACGCGGTCTTATAACTCTCTCCCGGCGAAAAAAAACTCGTATAATTTGTGCCTCCGCGTCCACGGGATCATCATCAAAAGTGTGCGCCGTGCTGAATAACCTTCTGAAACAAACTTACCCTGGAACATAACCTGCTAGCGAGCAGGTTATCTTCAGAGAGTAAGTTGCTATGGTTACATACATACCCAGAAAGTTACCTCCGTTTTTGGAACCGAAAGTTGAGGTTATCCACTAACTTATCCTCAAACTTATCCGGGTAAGTCACTAGGGCTGCAACTAACGATTATTTTGATAATCGATTAGTTGGGCGATTATGTTTTCGATTAATCGATTAATCGGATAAAACCTAACCGCTTCTTTAATTTGATATTTCGCTTATAACTATTTAATAAAAAAATCAGGGTATTATTTATGTATAAAAATAAACTTTTAACAATGCAAAAACCACATAAAGAGTTTAATAATCTTTAATTTTGACATTTTAAACCTTAAATGAAATGTAGTATATAATATATACAGTATATACAGTGTATATATATATATATATATATATATATATATATATATATACACTCAACAAAAATATAAACGCAACACCTTTGTTTCTGCTCCAATTTTTCATGAGATGGACTTAAAAATCTAAAATTCATTCCAGATACACAATATTACCATTTCTCTCAAACATTGTTTACAAATCAGTCTAAATGTGTGATAGTGAGCACTTGTGCTTCGCTGTGATAATCCATCCCACCTCACAGGTGTGCCACATCAAGATGCTGATCTGACATCATGAGTAGTGCACAGGTGTACCTTATACTGCCCACAATAAAAGGCCACCCTGGAATGTTTGAGAGAAATGGTAATATTGTGTAACTGGAATGAATTTTAGATCTTTTAGAATTTTAGTCCATCTCATGAAAAATCGGAGCAGAAACAAAGGTGTTGCGTTTATATTTTTCTTGAGTGTATATAGTTTAAAAAATACACTGATATATTCAGTTGATAAGATATAAACAGCTAAAATAATGTAATTCTGTATAATAAAATGATGTATGCATAAGTAAAACCACTATAAAAAAAACTGTAGAAATGCAAAAATCTAATAGTCACAAATATACTGTTATTTGCATTCGCTGAAAACCACAACAATCACTAAATGTAATATTCTACTGTTATTCGCACCGTTTAAATTAAGCTAATCTAAAATAGCCGCCATTTAACTAATCACTATTGCTCATGAGGTGATTGCGCAATGTGATGCTAGCGAGTAGCACGTGAACAGATCTAGCGCGACTGTCCCGAAGTTAGCAAATAGTTTAAATTAAAACCACTTAAACTTTTAGACGATAAGAAGATACAGTTTTTACTGACCCTGCTGACGTTTCGCCATCCGTAACACCAACATGTTTTCTTTTTAAGTGTTCGTGCATGACATGCCGTGAAAGCTCGGTCTTGCATAGCGTGCAGGTTACCGTCTTCTTAGAGGCGTTTAATGTAAATCACTCCCATACCTTGGAGGACTCGAGGCGCATGCTTTTTCCTGCAGATGCTTCTGAAAGCTCCATTGCGCGAGCGGCTGTGTATCTGTGTGTATTTGTGCATCTTGTGGTCGCGCGCCTCAGTGACGTGAGCAGCCCAATTAATCGATAACGGCATTCGTTGACAACAAATTTCATTATCGATAATTATCGATTTTATTGATTAGTTCTTGCAGCCCTATATGTCACATAACCTGCTTTCTGGAATATCCCCTGGCACAGTGTCTAATTACGCTCGCGCGCACACACACACACACACAGCGATGAGGAAGAAAATAGATTTTTAACCTCTGTATTAAGAATTTCTTTTGCCTTACTCGCGCGCACACACATGTGTTATAAGAAACAGTACACGCACTGTACACACGCGCTTCTGAACACATAATAAAATATGTTTCACACACGTAGTCACAGTGTTATAGTAAACAGTTGTGATTATACCAGTAAGAGACGAGCACTAAGACCGAGCAGGGGAGATGAATAAACAAGAAGCGCATGCATTATACATGATACTCAGAGCTCGTAAACCACGACAACGCTCATTTTTTAAGTCAAAATTTTATTAAAAATCTTTGCTCGTCTTCCGGAACACTCGTAAACCGCATTACTCGTAATCCAAGGTTCCACTGTACTTGTCTCTTATTTTTTTTTATTATTGTTATGCTAACTTTAATGATTACAGTAATGTTGACTAAAGGCAAAACACCTACCTAATCTGCATTTTGTAGGTTGCAAATATTTGTACAAAATCTTAGTTTCTGCTAAATAAAATACAGTACGTGCTCATTTAACTGACTGAATGCTCCTATTTAAAGCAGGACCAATTTTTAAGCACTTGAATTTAACTTAAACTGTATAATGTTGAAATTTACTTTCCAAATAATATGTTAATTTACTGACATCTAATACAAAATATTTTTATACATTTTTATATTTTTTTAACTGGACAGATACGTGAAAGGACCATGTCCATCATATGTCTGATAATGGCACGAGGTGGGTGTAAATCATGGGGGAGATGGTGGGCAAGAGTCATCTCCCAGGCATCTAGCAGCTGCACATGGAGTCCTTTGAACATGGCACGTAACAAAGCATCCTTTTGCAGAGAGAACCAGTCACTATTATACAGGCTAATCTTTGGGTCAATCTTTTGCAGGTTGGCAGTGCGGATCACCACCAGTGTATCTGGTCTACGGTTCAGCAGCCGCACTACGGCCCTGCGGATATGCCGCAGGCGCCGTATATATATTTCATCAGAGAAAGTGCTAAAGTGAGACCACACACTTATGAGAACCACCATGTGAGGCCCACCCTTGAGCCTGTCTAGCTCATTTGCTATGTAGTGCAGTTCAGAAGAAAACACTGTGTTGAAGCGGATTGGGGGCCCATGACAACGGTAGTGCACCAGAATGTTGTTATTGCTGTCCACAGCCATGAGTGGTCCCACCTGCTGAAGGCTGTAAAGATTTAACTGTTTCAAGCCTGCAGAGAAGAGAATGTGACTATCATGGAAGTATTTGGATAAACATAAAAAACGAGAGTAATGCAAAAGAAATGGACATAAGACAAAGAAAAAAACATGCTCTTACCAGGAACCATGGCAGTGAGGTACTCAAACCATTGACGCATGGTGGAATCGCCAAACATATACACAATCTTCCCTTTAAGGCACTGTGTTATGGCTGATGCGTCATTAAACTGCCGGATGTCTACATCACTCAAAGGCATCCAGGTATTATTAAAGTAGTAGCCAGCAGCATTGTAAATACTTTTAATATTAGTTTTTCCTTTGAGGGGAAACGTAACAATATGTTTATTATAACATTACATACTGTACAGACAAATATGATGAAATATGTGATTCACAGGTTGAATCGATTTTCTGAGCAGGTCAATTAAATGATCCAAAACACTAACATGTATTTCACTCTCAGTAAAGATTTAACTGCACCCTGCTTCAGCATTGCCGTCTTATGTCCTGTTGTTATTGTAAAAGAAAAATACCTAAATTTTCCTGGAAATGTTGCATAAGAGCATAATGGGACAAACTTTTATTACAGCTACATATATTATTTTAGGAACAATTATGAACAAACACAAAAAAGATAATTACTATTAAATCCTAGCAACAAGTAGGTTAATGTTGTGGTTGACCAACCACTCTGGGCGGCCAACTGAATGTGGATAAATTAAAAGATTATCCTATAATTTAACATATTTAATCATAGTGTGTAAGTGTTTTTTTTTTTTTTACGAACTAAATTTATTCTGCACACTGGCACTTGGTTGGCTAGTTAAGGGAGCAGATCAGTTTGTTCAACCTCTTGTGCGTAAGCCGTAACTTTGATTTATTACTGATCTGAGTTTTCTTTTTTGTATTTTTTTATCTTTCGTGCACTTTTTTCTTTGGTTTTTCTCACACCCCTGAGATCATGAAGGTTGGCTCTCGTCGCAGATAAATATGCTATGGATGCTAAAGTCCTACGGCCGCTCTCTCCCATGCGGTTGTCAAACACTGGCCTTTGTTACTCCTTGCCTCAGTTTTATATCTCGCGGCATGAGCACGAGATTCATTTACTCATCCTGCAGCAGCTGTGCCCAATATAGCTGCCCCGCCCCTTCACACACTTGCAGAAGGGGGCTGCCTATGTATGGTGACTTCAAAATGAACGATGGCTAAAATATTTTGGGCGCATGCCCGTCACTCCCGTGAAGTAAAGGGCTTAGAGCGTCAAAAACAAGACAGTCAGGCACAAGAACATTTATTTTCCCTCAGGCAATCTACCTCATGAACAGTTAAATGTTCTCCTAATTGTGAATAAAAATATGTGCAATATTAAGATAAGTAATAGGTGCAATACTGTGCAATAGCACTGATATTTATTTGACCTATTTGTTAAAAACACAAATCCTACTCCATATGTTGTTAACTTTTTTTAATATTTTTTTTTAATGTTGTTTGTGTCGTCTCCGGAAGCTTCTGCCGCTAAAACAAATTCCTTGCATGTGCAAACATACTTGTCAATAAAGATCTTACTGATTCTAAATAGGCAGTATTTGGTCCGAACGCCTATGTGAAGTGAGCACTGACTGGTGAATCAGAAGTGTTCAGTCCACTCGCCTTTGTGAGGAGACAGTATAGAGTGCTCCCCTTTGAAGTCCCTAGGGCTGGATATCGGCCCATTCATATGCTAGTCACGTGTGCATTTTGGTAAAGGTTGGCCGTCTTAGTGCAGCAGGTAGGATTCTCATGGGCAGAGATTCCTACGGGCTTTTCAATACAGCTGCCCAGATAGCAGATAGCCCAAGGTTAGCAAAATTACGGTAACCATTTGGCTCCGATGACGGGCCAAAGTAGGGCAAATGGCAGTGCATACGTTGGGACCATTTTGTCTGTGGGCCCACTGTTGGCCTATTGGTGGGCCAAAGATTGGTTTAGTAGATAATGGCAAGGTTATAAATTGGAAATTAGCTTTAGCTTTGTGCAGTAGGCTCTCTCAATGATGCCATCACATGAGGAGCTCATATAAAGTCAAGTAGGTTTTTATTGTCAATTTGACCATGTACGGTTCAGTATGCTGTGAAACAAAACAACATTCCTCCAGGACCAATATGTGCTACATACAGTACAACATCAATTAACAACATAAATTAACAGAACTAAATAGCTAACTAAGAAACCTTATTAGCTGGCTAGCTAAGACAAGACACATTGACATGACAACATAAACTAACAACATAAATGAACAAAAAACTAACTAGCTAACTTAGAGACCTAAATAGCTGACTAGCTGGAACAAGACAGATTGACATTTTAAGCTAACAGAGAACTATCTACTTTTTTTTTTTTTTTTTTTACAAAAAAGACAACAAAGTGCACATGCAAATGTGCAAATAAGAGTGACAAAAGTGACAATGCAACATGACATTTTAATATTTTGTTGTAATGAGGAAATGGGTTGAGGTAGTGGGAGAAGAAACAGTAACCAGTCCTTGTAAGCAAAGATAAAAATAGTTCAATTTAGCAACTGATGAGTATTGTGCAAAGGAGCATTTACAGGTTTGTGTGTACAATAGTTTGTGTTTGCGTGTGTGTTGAATTATTAGTCCAGTCTCAATGATTTGAGGTAGTTGAGGTAATATCTATATAATAATGTGTGTGTGTGTGTGTTTAGTCCAGGCCCTTTTTGTGGCCCGTCGGCGCCCGTTCCGCGCGCTGATTGGTCGAGCCGGGAACCGGAGTCGCGCGCTGATTGGTCCAGCCGCCTTGGAAAAAGCCCTAAACCGTTTCCCATTCATTTTCAATGGTAGTGCTAAACCACTACGGATGCAATTATACTTTCGGCCGCCGGTGGCGCTGTGTGGCCCGCCGGCGTCGTTCCGCGCGCTGATTGGTCGAGCCGAAAACCTGAGTGAGACAGACGGACGGCGCGACACAAAGACCCCGCTGATCGGTAAGTTTGTTTTCTTATTATTATTAATTTTAACTTGAACAAGACACTAACAGATGAACAGACCTTTTCTTAGCTCTTCCTATACATTTCTCGCCGCCATCGCTGTAATCTTTTAGTTTTTGCAGAGTTTATCGTGTGAGTTAACCTTCATCATTCACTGACCGCTCGTGGTCACGTCTAAACACATTGAACACATCATTCATTAATTTAGTTAAAGGTCATTTAGATGAAGTAGCAACGAGACAAAAACGCTACAGTTAATAAAAAAAAACCCCGCTAAATTTCATTCTGATACATCTAACTCTAATGTGTTTATTCCATAAGAAATGTTATTGTTGTAAACTATAATATATTTATCCACTTTGGGTGAATTTCATGGTACATACTTCAGTTCAGCAGGTACCTAATATGGTATTTTTGTTCATACAGTACCACAGTCGATATGTTTGTACACAATGCTGGTGTGGTAAAGCACAGCCAGTATCATATTAAATACCCACTGAACTTCAGTAGTACCATGGTCTTCACAGAATTATCCTTTGGATGGAAACCATTACTGTTTGTACTGTTTGTGCACAGTGAGTTAAACTGTTTTGTGAAAAATGTATAGTTTTTGTGATAGCTCCTATGTATCTGAGGGATTTTCATGCCAGTGTCAGGCCTTTGCCAGCATTACGGATAATGTGTGTTTGTTTAATTTGTGTAGAAGGAAACCTAGACAATTAGAATTAGATAGTACACACAGTAAAAGTACCAGTGCTGATATTTAATCTTTATAATCCTTGTTCTCCACTGAGCATTTATCGCCATATATTATGAAAACTATGCTTGTCTGTGATGCTTAATTAAACAAAATATTTTTTCTTTGTAACAGGTAAAATGCACAAACAAGTTTGAATCCATGTATTTTAAATTAATAACTGATCAGTATGCCTATTATGAAATGTGCATGCCTATGTAGTCTTTATTTCATTTTAATTTTTCCATGTTTCTTTCAGCTCCTGCTTCTGCTCCTGCTTCTGCTACGCCGCCAACGACATCGACTGCCAGAAAAGGTACAGGCATCGGGAAATGAAAGAGCTGTCTAACCAAAAGTCCTCCTGCGCTGGGACCACAAGTCGTTTTCCCAAACTAAATCTTCAATTAAATCTTTCCTTCTCATCCCAAACAGCCGACTTGTACACACGGGCTACACTGGAATGGCAGGAAAGTAGATTACTGAAAGGTATTTTCTTTGTACAAGGATCTGTAGAATTATGGAGAAGGAAGGATCTGGGCATGGAGAAGGAGATGAAATGGAGAGAATTTCAGGACTATACATTCAATGAGATGAAAAGACAAAGATGGGAAAAGACAGAAATGATAATGTGGGAAAGGGGGAGACTGACAGTGGTTTCTCAAGTGTGTATTTTTTTCTTCTTCTTGTTCTTAATCGTTTTTGTTATTGTTGCCAAGAGTGTTTAAAATACAGTATGATAATTTCTGCATGCTTTATTAAGAAAAGTAAATAATGTATAGTGAGAAGTAAAATAAATTAATTGCAATTTCAATTAAAAGTGTTTCGGCTGAATAAGTGAAGTCAGTCTTTTTATTTAACAGCCACAAACCAAGTTTTGGATATAACCATGCCATTACATTATCAAGTTATGCTTCAGTACTAAATGCATGTTTACAATTGAGATTTTTTTTTCTTAAGCTATGAAACACACTAGCACTCACCTCACTATAATTTAATGATAATCATAAGCAAAAAGTGTAAAACAAAGAATTCACATTTATTACATTTTCACCCAGAGCGGGATTCGAACCAGGGTCTGGGCGATTTTATGCTATTAGTTGAGCAACGCCACACCACGTGCTTCAATTTCATTGGCTGTCACCGAGTGCCAGCTATTCACGACTTGCCCAGCCGTACTTAATGCTTAACTAATAGACTGAAATAATATAAACACAACAACAAATTACAAGAATGAAATATGGCCCTTACACTCATTATCCGCTTTAGGGTCTTGTTGTCCGAGATGGCACAATTTACAAACCAGACAGTGATGCAACTGCTCAGGATGCTCTCAATAGTTCCTCTATAGAAGGTGGTAAGGATCAAAGGTGGAAGGTGGGCCTTCCTCAGCCTTCTCAGGAAGAAAAGACGCTGTTTGGCTTTCTTGTGCAGAGAGCTGGTGCTGAGGGATCAGATGAGGTTTTTCTCAGGATGTTTGTCAACGATTTCCACAGAGAAGCCGTTGATGCTTAGCGGGAAATGGTCGCTCCCTGTCCTCCTAAAGTCAACAACCATCTCCTTTGTCTTATCGACATTTAGAGACAAGTTGTTGTCTTTACACTGGTCAGTTAGCCTCTGCACTTCCTCTCTGTACGTTGACTAGTCATTCTTGCTGATGAGACCCACCACGGTTGTGTCTTCAGCAAAATTGATGATGTGATTCGAACTGTTTGTCACTGCACAGTCATAAATCAGCAGTGTGAACAGCAGGGGACTGAGCACACAGGCCTGGGCAGCCCAAGTACTCAGTGTGGTGGTTCTGGAGGTGCAGTTCCTGATCCATACTGACTGAGACCTTCCGGTCAGAAAGTCCAGGATTCAGTTACAGAGAGAGGTGTTCAGGCCCAACAGGCTAGATAGTGTTGAATGCTGAGCTGAAATAGATGTACAGCATTTAAACGTAGGTGTCCTTATTGTCCAAGTGTGTGAGGGCCAGATGGAGTGTGGTAAAGGCTGATAAAAGGTTGATATGCAAACTGCAGTGGGTTCAGTGTGGGGGCCAGCAGGGTCTTTATGTGTCTCATGACAAACTGCTCAAAGCACTTCATGATGATGGGTGTGAGTGCAACAGGATGGTAGTCATTGAGACAGGACACAGAAGAGTTCTTCGGCACGGGGACAATTGTGGTGGACTTGAAGCAGGTGGAAACAACGGCGCTGCTCAGAGAGATGTTAAAGATGTCGGTGAGAGCATCTGCGAGCCACATCAGATGCGATGGGACACATCACCTGGTTGTTCGGAGAAGAGATGGTCTTTCTCGCCGCCATGATGTTCTGCATATCAAACCGAGCATAGAAGCTGGTCAGTGATGACGTGTACTCCTCCAAGTTGGTAAAGTCGCTAAGTCGTAAGTTGCAGCCTCTCTAAACATGTTCCAGTCAGTGTTCTCAAAACAGTCCTGAAGAACAGAGATGGCTCTTGCTGACCAGGTTTTTTCCCTGCTTTAGAACCAGTTTTGAATGCCTGATGAGTGGTCTGTATGCTGGAATTAGCATAACAGAGATGTGGTCTGAGTAGCTGAGATGGGGGCAGGGCCTGCTCGATATGCGCCAGGGATGTTTGTGTAAACAATATCCTGCGTGTTTTCCGTTTTCCCCTCTCATTGCAAAGTCCACACATACTGATGAAATTTACGGAGCACTGACTTGAGAATTTTATGGTAGAAATGTTCAGCGACAATGAACAGTCCATTGGGGGGGGTGGGGGGGGGGTAGAGAGCGGACGCGTGCGTGTGAGTATCCCGACAACTTAAACAATAGTAATTGTTACTGATAACAGACCATGCAAGCAGTAGTGAACGGCGATACAGGTTTGGCGTTAAAAATGCCTAACTATAAAACGAAAACAGCTGATCAAGACCTAAAGAGAACTTCGATAAGTAGCAAGCTAGCTAAAATGGGGACGGCTGCTTCAGTGGCTAATGAGGAATTCTCTTTAAATATGCTGACTACGGAGCTGGAAAAACAACGCGAACATCTTAAAGAAGATATGAGTGTGCTAATCAAGGCTTCCCTTGCACCAATACAGCTTTCCATAGAATCGTTTCAGGAGACTGTGGATGCGTTTGGTAAACGTCACGCAACCGTGGAAACAACGGAAGCACTGTTAGACCGTCTGGACGACCTCGAAAATCGTTCACGTTGGGCGAACCTCCGGATCATAAATGTTCCCGAAATTGGAACGGACATGGTCAAGTTTACTTCGGATCTGCTGAAAGACGTCATGGGGGTTCAGGTGTTTGAGAAACCGCCAGAGCTGGAAAGAGCGCATCGTGCATTGGCGACTAAACCCAGGGAAGGTCAACCTCCAAGACCCATTATCGTTTGTTTTCATCCATACCAGGAGAAGGAACGAGCTCTGCGCTGGGCCAGGCAACACGAACTGCAGTATCGAGGGAAAACTCTCAGATTCTACCCTGACCTAAGTGCAGCACTCTCCAAGAAGCGCGCTACCTTCAAGAACTCACGATGGGGAGACCTTCACCTTCGAGTTAGCACCCGAAGCCGAAGCCTTCTTTGAACGTCGGATCAACGTGACCGCTGCTGGAGGAAGTAATTCCCGGTAAACTCAAATTGTTTCTGAACGACAAATTTAAAGGTGTACACACATCCATTACAAGATCTGTTCTAATTTTGTATTTTCTTTTTTCTTCTACCGCGACGGTTTACATTTTTGTTTGAGAGGGTGCTGTCAAAATACCAGCGGATGGACTAGTCGTCATGACGACTTACGTCCTTGGAAAGGTACTGTAATAAAGCACTGGAAGATGAACCATAATTAACCCTCCAGATTTCAGTTTTATTATTCTTATTGGTATTATTCTATTCTGTTTTGCTGAATGCCTGTCTGAATGCAGTATGGGTTAGAGTGCAACAGGGTTAGTGGAGTCCTGCAGCTTACCTCATTTGGGGAGGTAAACATAGGAAAGGGTGTTGTAATGTTAATGGCGTGGTTTACTGTCTCAGTGACTATTTTTTTTTTTAGTGACTTTTTTTTTACTTTTATTTTTATTACTTTTATTTTTTCTGGATACTCAATTTGTTTTTGGGCTGTTTTCATTGCCAGAGATATTGAGAAACTTAGCTGGATACCAGGTTTATCTATGCCACAGGTGCAGTGTATATCCTTCTATGCTGTACTATGTCTGATGTATCAAGCAGAGGAATGACAGGAAAGTCATTTGTTAGGTTTACATCATGGAATGTTAAAGGTCTTAATGGTCCTATAAAAAGGTCCAAATTTTTCTCTCATCTTAAACGTCTTAATTCCGATATAATCTTCCTTCAAGAGACACATTTACTTAATTCAGACCATCTTAGATTGAAGAAACCATGGGTTGGGCACATTTACCATTCTAAATTTAATGCAAAGGCAAGAGGAACGGCAATATTAATACATAAAAAAATTCAGTTTTCTGCTTCTAATGTTATTGCTGATCCTCAGGGTTGCTATATTATGGTGACAGGTAGGCTGTTTCAAACCCAGGTCTTGCTGGTGAACATTTATGGCCCCAATTGGGATGATAAATTTTTTATAAGAAAACTAATTGCGTCTTTACCCAGCTTTAATTCATATTATCTGATTTTAGGCGGTGACTTAAACTGTGTAATGAACCCAAATTTGGATCGCTCAAATCCAAAACCACAAGTTCCTTCTAAAATGGCATGCGATATTTCAGCATTTTTGAGCCAGACAGGCTGCGTAGACCCCTGGCGATTCTTTAACCCTCACAGTAAGGCCTTTTCTTATTTTTCTCATGTACATCACTGTTATTCTAGAATTGATTATTTTTTATAGACAAAAGTCTCCTTCCCTCAGTAAAGGAAGTGGAATATTCTGCTATCGTAGAGTCTGATCATGCTCCCTTATTACTAGATCTCTCCGTTCCATCTAATTTTACAAGTTATACATGGCAATTAAATTCATCGCTGTTATCTGATGAATCATTTTGCAAACATGTCTTCCTCAATTGACAATTTTTTAGAATTTAATTCAACGAAGCATGTCTCCCCTTCTCTCCTTTGGGAGACTCTAAAAGTGGTACTTAGAGGAGACATTATATCATATACTGCTTTTATTAATGGAAAGAGGGAAAGGAAAAGGCATCATTTAATTGATGCAATATCCAAAATCGATAGTCAATACTCTACCTCCCCTACACCAGAACTCTATAAGGAAAGGATTGATCTTCAGACTCAGTATAATTTAATTTCATCAAATCAAGCAGAACGGCTTATTTTTCGGTCACGAGGTTTTTTTTTATGAACATGGTGATAAGGCTAGCCGATTCTTAGCCCATCAGCTTAAGTCCAGGTCATCAGCACAACATATCTCCGAAATTGAGAGTGATGCAGGGAACTTAACAATTGATCCCCTCACAATTAATAATATTTTTATGAACTTTTATTCTAACCTTTATATTTCAGAAACATCTAAGGATCGATCTAAACTGGTAGAGTTCTTTGACAAAATAAATGTTCCCACTATCTCTTTGGATCATAAAAAAGACTTGAATCATCCTCTTCAGTTGCAAGAAATATCTGAGGCCATATCAGCTCTGCAGAGTGGCAAGACTCCGAGGCCCGATGGCTTCCCGATTGAATTCTATAAGAAGTTTTTAATTAAATTATCCCCACTCCTTCTTAGTATGTTTGAACATTCTTTATCTCAAGGAACTTTGCCAAAGTCCCTTAGTGAAGCACTGATTACTCTTTTACTGAAGCCCCAAAAAGATCCAACAAAATGCAGCTCATATCGACCAATTTCTCTGTTCAACGCAGATATCAAAATTTTAGCTAAATTATTGGCAATTCGATTGGAGTCTCCTTTAGTTAATATCATCTCAGTTAACCAGACTGGTTTTATAAAAGGTCGGCACATATTTTCTAACATCCGTCGCCTTTTAAATGTTCTTTACACTCCCTCATCCCAAAACACCCCTGAAATTGTAGCATCATTAGATGCCGAAAAGGCATTTGATCGGGTGGAGTGGGATTACCTTTTTTTTTGCTATGGATAGGTTTGGCTTCGGCCCCGAATTTCTAAAGTGGGTTCGTCTGCTTTATACTTCTCCAGTTGCTTCAGTAGTTACGAATAAATGGAGATCAAAAAATTTTCCTTTGTCAAGGGGCACTCGGCAAGGGTGCCCTTTAAGTCCCCTTTTGTTTACAATTGCAATTGAGCCATTATCGCTAGCATTAAAATCTATATCCTCTTTCCATGGCATAGTTAGGTGGGATGTTGAACATAAGCTCTCATTATATGCTGATGACCTGCTTCTTTACATTTCAGATCCTTTATCATGCATCGATGACATTATCAAAGTTTTGCACAATTTTGGGACCTTTTCTGGCTATAAGCTGAATATCTTCAAAAGTGAATGTATGCCTGTTAACTCACTCGCCAGACATATGCCTGACTCCATGCTTCCCTTCTGCATGGCAAGATCTAAGTTTAAATATCTAGGCATTAATATCACTTAGAATTTTAAAGGACTATATGAAAATAACTTCACTTCTCTATTAACTAAACTCAAATCTGATCTTCAAAAGTGGAGGCCTCTCCACTTATCTTTGGTTGGTAGAGTGAACTGTGTTAAGATGACAGTTCTTCCAAGATTCTTATATTTATTTCAGTGCCTCCCTATCTTTCTATCTAAAGCTTTTTTCAATACATTGGATAAACATATTTCCAATTTTATCTGGGATGGGAAAATCCCAAGAATTAGTAAAGAGTTTCTTCAGAAAAATAGAATTGACGGAGGTTTAGCTCTTCCTTACTTCTTATACTATTATTGGGCAGCCAATGTCCAAAAGATAATTTACTGGATGCACTCATCAGGGGGCATTGATTGGCTTGAAACAGAATCTAAATCTTGCGCAGCTACCTCTTTACAAGCTCTTGTAACATGTAGCTTAGGGATGCACCGATATGAAAATTCTGGGCCGAAAACGAAACCGAAATTTTTGGATGCACTTGGCCGAAAAACCGATACAGAAACCGAAAATGGCTTCATTAAAAAACATGTTTAAAATATTTTCTTTTTGTTTGTATTAAAAAAACTACAAATTAATGAATTAAAAAATTAATAAATGTTGCATATTGCAACTTTGCTGTCCTCATCTGAAACTTTGAAGTGCTTCCAAACCGCCGACATACTCCGTGTTTGATGCGTAATGACAGCGCGAACGAGACAGGAGGATGGGAGAGGCGTGGCGACAATTTCGGCTTTTATTTTCGGCGCTTTCTTACGTTTCGGCCGAAACCGATAATGCTATTTCGGCCGAAAATTTTCGGTGGCCGAAATTTCGGTGCATCCCTAATGTAGCTTACCTATTAAAATAGTTAAATATACATCAAATCCAATTGTTCATTTCACTTTTAAAATATGGACTCAACTACGTCAGCATTTGAAGTTAAGACAAGCACTTTTGTTTCAGAGTCCAATATGCAATAATCATGCTTTCCTCCCAGCAAAACTAGACTCTGCTCTTGGACAGTGGCAAGATAAGGAAATTTCTCGGTTTAGTGATCTTTATATTGATGGTATTTTTGCAAGTTTTAATGATTTGCGTTCCAAATTTACTCTTAATTCAGTTGACCTTTTCCGTTATTTTCAGATACGTAATTTCGTTATTGCCCAAAGCTCATCTTTTCCAAACATTCCTTCAAAGTCTCTTGTGGACTCTCTGTTAGAGGTACCCTCCCATCTACAAGGTCTTGTTTCAAGAATATATACAATTCTAATGTCTTTAAAAAATGCAAGAACAGACAAGATCAGAAGTAGGTGGGTGAGCGAGCTCAGTATGCAATTCTCAGAGGAATTTTGGAGGAATGCCCTCTATAGAGTGAACGGTAGTACTACTTGTGCCCGACTGAGTTTAATACAGTTTAAGGTATTGCACCGTATGCACTTAAGCAGAACACGGATTGCCTCCTTTAATCCTGCTTTTGACAAGACCTGTATTAGGTGTCACACAGGTGAAGTAGACTTGACTCACATGTTTTGGGCATGCCCCACACTTACTGCTTACTGGTCAACTATATTTGATACACTTTCCAAAGTGTGTGAAGCACCACTAAAGCCATGTGCAGAATTTGCAATATTTGGTGTTCCAGGTGATAAATCAAATTTGACTAAAAGACAACTAAATATCATTGCCTTTGCATCCTTATTGGCTCGCAGACAAATTTTATTACATTGGAAATCTACAAATCCACCTAAAGTATCACAATGGCTTCGGGATCTGATGTTATACCTACATCTAGAAAAGATTAAATATTCAATCAGAGGTTCCCATAAATTCTCTTATGTCTGGCAACCCTTATTATCATATTTTACTGCCATAAAGGTACTTCCTTGACATTGTAATATTCCTGATTATGGTATCCAGTTAAAGTTATCTATTCATGTGTCTATTCATTTATTTATTTTATTTTAACTTTTTCCATTTGTAATTATTTATATATATATATATTTTTTTTTAATTATTATTATTTTTTTTTTTAATATATTTATTTATTTATTTATTTATTTATTTTTAATTATTATAATATATATATATATATATATATATATATATATATATATATATATATTTATTTTTTTCCCCATTGTTATTTAACTATTGTATATCCATCTTTGTTATATTTTAATCAATGTCATCATTAATATTAGGCAGTATGTTCGGGGTTGGTTGGGGAGGGTTTAAAAATGTAAAAATACAGTCTCTGTACAAATAATAGCATTTGTCTTTGAAATAAAAAAAAAATGTTGGTGAATTCCTGCGGTAAATAAAAAGGTCTACATCTAACAGTCACAAACTCCACCAGCGATGAGCAGCAACTAGAAACTAGCACTTTTTTTTTGCACCATTTCGTGTTGATGTAAACACACAAGCCACCACCCTAAGTCATACTGCACAGAGCTGCATTTCTGTCATCGTAAAACGAGGCTAGCCCATACAGCTGAATGGCCGCGTCCGGTACTCTGTCGCGAATCATGTCTCTGTAAAAACAAAGACACAGCAGTAGCAGTCTCTAAACTCACGCTGTGTAGTCTGCTGTAGTTGTATGTAATCCAGTTTATTTTCTAGCGAGCAGACGTTGGATAAAATGATGGACGGAAGGGATGTCCCCTCCTCTGGCCACTGGCATCAGGCAACGCCAAGGGCTCAAGGCCTGGTTCCCGTAGCTACCTGCGGTTGTATAGCTTTTCACGCAGCTCATTGTGGATGTCATTATCCGGGTTATTTATTTTAGAAGATGTCCTTTCGTCCACATGCAAACGCAGTTTTGGTCATTAAAAACAAGGCATTTTGGAAAAGTGGTGTTGTGTGGACAAGGGAAACGGAGATGTTGGCTTGTTGTAACGTCACCTTGTGTGCCGATGATATAATTCTCTGTGTGCTAGTCCCCTTGATTTGACATCAGCTTTGCTCATGAGGATATTTTGTGCCATAATGGACATTAAAACAAGTTGCCATTTTACGTTGCCTATTGGACTTTTTACATGCGTGTACATAACCGCACAGTTACTTACACATTATGTTAACAAACAGGTGCCTAAATGCACTACGAAGCTCACTGCTGCTATATACAATATTCTGATGACACAGACTTCGCAGACAGCGAGTATGGTTTTGGACGAGTCCCATTGGACTTCTAATAAGCGCAACCGGTAATGACATTTTGTCTAGGCTTCTGATTAGCCCCCAGTTGATTAGGGATGCTCCTAATAGCACTTAACAGTGCATTTTGTGTTTTCATGTGTACAAAGATTTTTAAAATGTAGGTCGTATCCCCTTTTTGAAAAATACTCGGCTACGTGTGGACATGGCCTAAGATATAAAAGTGTTGAGAATTTGTGGTGGTAACATGAAAAGCACACAGTTAGTAGTTTTGCTGTAATGTGGTAAGAAAGATATTTAGCTATGCTGTTCCTAATGAATACAACACCCAGGGAAAACAGCAGCATACAGAGCAATAGCAAGGTTAGAACCATAGGGCTAATATACAGTACATATTATTTTACTTAAGGGCACTGCATTTTTGTATATTTAGCTGTCGAATATATGTACTAAGGTAGTTGGCATGTGAAACATGTATGTTAACAATTTTGCTAGTTTATTTACTGTTTGAAATGCTATGTTGATTTTGTTTTATCTGGAGAAAAATGTGTGCTGTAATACTGAAAATGTTTTAGAATTGAATTGAGCCAAATGTGAAAAATGTTTGTTTTTTCTCCTTATTTCAAAGAACATATTTTAAAGTACATTTTATTGTACAGTGCTCAAATTATTGATGTTTTACACAGACTGGAGTCACAGTTCTCCAAGGGTGCTGTAATGTTGTTGATGAAGATGATGATAAAGAACAGCTGAGCTACAGTGACCAAGCTGATGGGGAAAGTTCCAAGGTGAATGATTATGAGAAAGATGCAGAGCCACCTGATATAAAAAAACAGTCTAAGGCAATGGGTGCTTTGTTTGTACAGTTTGCATTTATTTTCATCCACCTTGGTATGAGGAAAAAGTGTTTGTACTAGGTGTTTATTTTATAGTTTCTCATCATAATGGTTACATACATTTTCTTAGTTTGTAATAATTTTTATCACAAATAGAATTAATAATTACATTTATGTTGATATAATTGCATTTTCTTATTATTTTCAATAATGAAAAAAAGTCTAATTTAATTTCCAATTTCCAACTTTACCATTATCTACTGAACCATCATTGTGCCAACATTGGGCAAACCTCATTATCTACTAAACCATTGTTGTGCCAACATTGGCCCACCTTGCCATTATCTACTGAACCAATGTTGTGGCAAACTATCTTTGGCCCTGCCAGTGAGCCATTGTTGGGCCAATGGACAAAATGGCATTGAGCCAACCACTGATGCCAACATTGGCTCATTGTATACACTGCAGCTGGCCCAGTGTTCCTTGTTCATCAGTGTGCTCTTTTGGAGGGGGGGCATGCCCAGCCATATATTGGTTGCTGTTGTTGTTCCATTAAAAAAAATGCATTAACATTTTAGAAAAGTTTTATGAGTAAAATGAATAAAGAAGCTAATGCATTTGGATTACACAAGGTTACATGTTTTTATAAGGCTTTAACACACTTGATACCTGTTTACTAGGCTGAAGCCCCTATTTTTAGTTTAGTCACAAATAACCTTTTTTCAAAAGTTCATTACAATCTGTTGTCAAATCATTCCTGAAGGAACTTCACATTTAAAGTGAAACTTACCATTTTCTGGAAGTAACACATTGACACAGGCCATCACTGATGCGGGAATAGGAATTTTGATATTTACTTTGCTGAAAAATGAAAATAATAATGTGTTTTTAATTAGTTGTATTAACACTCTTTTATAAACACTTAATATTTTTATTAATGTTGCGGCAGTAGTAAATAACTCCTCCCATGGTCCAAAGACATGCAGATTAGGTTTTGAGTTCCCAAATTGCCCATAGTGTGTAAATGAGTGTGTATGTGTGTATGCTCTTCGATGGATTGGCACTCTGTCCAGGGTGTACCCTGCCTCATGCCCTAAGTCTCCTGGGATAGGCTCCAGGGTCACCCGCGACCCAGAATACAGGATAAAGTGGTATAGATAATAAGTGAGTAAGTGGTAAAAAAGTCATAAATTAATTTATAACTGTGACATCACTGCCTGAATGATAATGTGATTCAGATTCATGAATTCCCAGAATTCAGGATTCATAGTCCCAACACAACTCTACAGAAGATCTTCCTCTACAGAACTTTTCTGAAATTCTGGTTTGACAGGCCTTTTTGTAATTAGCCACATCCTATTCGAGCACACTGTCCACACTGATATTTGTAAAGATAAACATTAAGACTTTTGCACTGGCTTTACCAAACTGAGCTTGTTCTTCTAATTGTGGTTATCCTGATAGGTTTGAGTCTTGCTGTCTTTAGATCTTTAGATGTTACCTGATATTTGCCATTTAGGTTTACATGCCTTTTCTCTTTGTTTTCGATTGTTTGACTTCACTTTACTTCTTTATGTTTGCCTCCTGCTTCAAAGTTAAAAATTCTATTATTCTATATTCTATAGTTCTATTAATACAGTTAAACCTTGGATTATGAGCATAATTCTATGCATGCATGTATATCAAAACACTTGTATATCAAAGCAATCCCCCCTATAATAAACGTAATCTCCAATGATTTGTTCCCCATCCCAAAATATTCATATAAAAATAATTAATACAAAACCAAAATAAAAAGAATTAACCTGTGCTTTACCTTTAAAAAGAATCCCAACAGAGCAGTGTTTTGTGTTTGTTTTGTGTTCTGATTAGACAGAATTTACCTTTACCTGTGTGATTGTGTGTGTGGTTTGGGGGGATGGGGGGCAGGGGTAATACAGGCTACAGCTCTGGGAAAGAAACTGTTTCTAAGTCTGTTAGTGTGTGTCCTGGTTGTTTTGTATCTTTTGCCTAATGGAAATGGCACAAACAGTCCATGTCCTGGATGGGTTGGATCCTTGATAATGTTGCTAGCTCTCTTGTGTAGCTAACATAAACTGTGTCGAGGTTGGGGAGCTTGGTTTCCACAATCCTCTGAGCCAGGCCTCTCAGGTTCTCTGCAGTGTAGCTGGTGTACCACACTGTGATGCAGTAACAGAAAATGCTCTTTATCATGCTACTGTAAAAGTTCATCAAAAGCAGAGAAGGTAGGATGGCCCTTTAAAGCTTTTTTTTTAAAAGCCTCTACTGAACTTCACTAGGTGGGAAGTGCTGATGGTGCATAAAAAGTCCTTTGTTATGTGAAGAAATTTAACATTGTTTGCCCTCTCAACCTCCTCACCATTTATGTAAAACAGAAACAATTCACTATTCACTCAACCAGATGCTGAACTTCCTCTCTTTAATAAGTCTTATTACTTTCTGAAATCAGTCCCACTATTGTCGTGTCATCAGCAAACTTCACTATGGTGTTAGAGGAGTGGGTTTGTAGTCATGTGTGAATAGGGTGAAAAGTAAAAATAAAGCTGAAGTAGAACGAGAGGAGGGAGGTGGCTACTGTGTAGGACAACTTTGTCTCTCCCTCCTCCCTCCCTGCTCTCGTCTTACACAGTACCCCCTCCCCATCCAAATAAATTAGTCCCCTCCCTCCTCTTTTATTTTGGAGGAGGGAGAGGGCTACTGTGTAGAACAACTTTTACACACACATGAACGCATGCATTCATGCGCGCAAACACACAATCTTTAACAAGGAACCTCTCGAATGACACTTGCATGTGTGCGCACACACTAAAGGATTCACTGCCCTTTGACAGTGAGAGTCTCTGGATCTTTAACAAGAAACTGCGCTAATGACATTTGCTTTTGCTTTACGCGCACAGATTTTAACTGTGAGTTAACTATGAGTGATGCACATACACCTAGACTGAGCATGGAAGATGATTACCCATAATCTCAAGCAAAGAGAGCAAGAGAGAACCCTTGGCTCAGTTGCATTTACGTGATGCTCAGCAGACAAAGTGCAGATGTATATCAAGCCTTTGCTCGTTTATTGAGTTAAAATTTATTAAAAATTTTTGCTCATCTTGCAAAACGCTTGCAGACGAAGTTACTCACACTCCAAAAGTTTCACTGTGTCTGTGTCACTGTGAAATATTAGTTCCAAACTAATATTTTTGTAATTTAAGTAATTTAAAAAAAATTCTCAAATAACAGAAAAAACTAAACAAACAAAGAAATCCATGGAAATGTGTACAAATAGACCCCAACTACCACCTCACCTTTGGAAAAACTGTGCTTCATATTTAGTCACGAGGTTCTTTACATAGCCCCCTTTAAAATGATTTATTCGTGTGTCGCATCCCAATTGTTTTGGTTTGTAGCAGTACCAGGGCTCTTCAGTTACAGGATCAGTATAGTTGCAGAGTGGTTGCTCGTTCAGGGGAAGGCACAGATTGCACATAGTGGTCTCGGAAATAGCACCAGAATGGAACAGGCTTTTAAAAAACACTCTGTCTGGGCGCTCCTTCTGCAACCTCTTAAGCACCACCACTGCCTCACTCGGGTGCACCATGGTGATTTCCACCCATGCTACTCCAGCCCACAACAATGGGAATATTACAGTATAGTTCCCATCTTGATGGTCATGCACCTTGCCTGCAACTCCAGCACCCAGCTCTGGTGAATGCAGCCGAGCTATCAAAAAATCTTCCCCATGCTTCTTAGGCATGCCCAAGAAGTTCTGCACATGGACATGAACCACAAGCTGACCACCCATATGCTGCTCTGTTGGCCCCTGAATCACAAAGTAGCTCATGGCAGGGTTGGTGCTGAACTCCACAGGCAAGTCTTGCACCAGGGGACCTGGCCATGCAATGGAATTGAGCAGATTTCTCTCTTCTTTGGCCTCTTCTGCTGTGGGCTTCTGGCCAAACTGTGCACAATATGTGTTGCTTAAAGTCAAGGGCTGCGAGTTTTCAGGTTCCTTAAAGGCTAATTGGATGCTGCTCTGTATTTTGTAGAAGGCTGACATTAGTTGATCATTAAAATCCTGCAACCAATAAAAAGAGTACATTTGAATTAAATACAAAAAGAGATAAAGATGCACATATTTGGGAAAGTCTTAGGAAAAAAAAGCAATTGCAATAGTCACTAATTCTTATTATTTTTTAGTGATGTATCTGGTTTAAAACATTATTGTACTTTCAACTGCATGTTTGGGCCCACTCCGCAATTTAGTTAATCTAAAGTTGTTCAGTCCTAGTCAGGTGATACCCTAAATGTAAATTTTGAGATGCAGTGCCTTGCGAATGTATTCATATCCTTTGAACTTTCCACATTTTGTCACGTTACACCCACAAAAACAAATATATTTTATTGAGGTTTTACGTGACAGACCAAGGTGCAACATAATGGTGGAAGAAAAATTAAGAATTGCCAATTGCCTTCAGAACTTACCTAATTAGAGTCCAGCTGTGTGTAATTTAATATCAGTATAAATACAGCTATTCTGTGAACACCCCAGAGGTTTGTTAGTAAACATTAGTAAACAAACATCATCATGAAACCCAAGGATCACATCTCAAGCTTTGAACCTCATGGAGCAGGGTTCAATCTATCATTTTAAAATAGAAAGAGTATTGCACAACTGCAAACCTACCAAGACATGGCTGTACATCTAAACTGACAGGCCGTGCAAGGAAATCATAAATCATAGAAGCAGCCAAAAGGCCCATGGTAACTTTGGAGCAGCTACAAAGTTCCACAGCTCAGGTGGGAGAATTTGTCCATAGTTTATCTATTAGTTGTGCACTCCACAAATCCGGCCTTTATGGAAGAGTGACAAGAAGAAGGTCCCCAAATAGCACTGCTTTGTTGGCCCAATGTCAGCAAAATTTTGCTAACCTTTTGTCAGTGCTCTGACAGTGTGCAAAAGTTGGGCAAACGGCAGTTCATACTTTGGGCCCATGTTGGCATCAGTGGTCGGCACAGCAGCATATTGTCCTTTGTATCTTTGGCCCTTTGTTGGCCTATTGGTGGGGCCAAAGATAGGTTGACCCAACATTGGTTCAGTAGATAATGGCAAGATTGGAAATTGGAAATTGGAAATAAAATTATATTGCTTAAGCTTTGTGCAACTATAAGTGCAAAGAACTACATTTGTGCAAAGAACTATATCTCTAACTCAGTGGATACCACCACTGATCGGACGTTGGTCCAACAATGTCGCCTGTGTTGCTCCTATTCTCCTTGGTAGGTGGCTACACTTCTCTGCATTCGCTCTACTGGCTGACCAATGCTGTGAGGTGTGGGTACGCATGCCAGGAAGTATCACCACTTTCACGTGTGAACAATTATTTTTTTTGAGGATTGCAAGCTATTTGTGAGTATAATTCTGTTTCCTAAATATTGACTATAAAACTATGATTATTTAGTGATCCACGATGAGTTCAAGTTCGAGTTCAAGTAGGCTTTATTGTCATTACAACCATATACAGTTAGTACACAGTGAAACGAAACAACGTTCCTCCAGGACCAAGGTGCTACATGCAACATAAATTTACAACATAAATTAACATAGACACTAAACTAGCTAACCAAGAGGCCTAGTTAGCTGGCTAGCAGAGACAGGACAGAGAGACCTAACATAAATTACAACATAAATTAACAAAAACTAACTAGCTAAGTATTACATTTTTACAGACAACATAAAGTGCACATGCAAATGTGCAAACAAAAACAACAACAAAGTGACAGTGCGCAACCACGACATAACAGAACATAAAATATGGTGGTGAGGTAGTGGGTAAACAAACATTTTTTAAAAATAGCAGCAAGAATTGAGAAATTAGTGCAAAAATTAGTCCAGTAATGATCATTGTGCAAAAGATAAACAGTGAAGCATTTACAGGTTGGTGTGTACGATAATTTGGTGGTGTAGGTCTGTGTCTGCACTTGTGTCAGTCCAGTCCCAATATTTTGAGGTAGTTGAGTTAAGCTGTGTGATAATGTTTGTGTGTGTGTATTTGTGCGTGTGTGTGTGTTTGTGTTTATCAGTCCAGTCCCTTTTTGTTGAGGAGACGGATGGCTTGTGGAAAAAAACTGTTGCACAGTCTGGATGTGTGTGCCCGAATGCTTCGGTACCTTTTTCCAGATGGCAGGAGTGTGAAGTGTGTGTGAGAGGGGTGTGTCCGATCAGCCACAATGCTGGTGGCTTTGCGGATGCAGCGTGTGGTGTAGATGTCTTCAATAGAGGGGAGAGAGACCCCGATGATCTTTTCCGCTGTCCTTACTATTCGCTGTAGGGTTTTGCGGTCCGATATGGCACAATTCCCAAACCAGACAGTGATGCAGCCGCTCTTCCTCTATAGAAGGTGGTGAGGATCGGTGGTGGAAGCTGGGCCTTCCTCAGTCTTCTCAGAAAGAAGAGACGCTGTTGGGCTTTCTTGTGTAGGGAGCTGGTGTTGAGGGACCAGCTGAGGTACTTCTCTAGGTGGACACCCAGAAATTTGGTGCTTTCGACGATTCCCACAGAGGAGCCGTTGATGCTCAGCGGAGAATGGTCGCCTTGTGTCCTCCTAAAGTCAACAACCATCTCCTTTGTCTTGTCAACATTTGGAGACAGGTTGTTGTCTTTACACCAGTCCGTTAGCCTCTGCACTTCCTCTCTGTACGCTGACTCGTCGTTCTTGCTAATGAGACCCACCACGGTCGTGTCATCAGCGAACTTAATTATGTGGTTCGAACTGTGTGTTGCTACACAGTCGTGAGTCAGCAGTGTGAAAAGCAGGGGACTGAGCACACAGCCTTGTGGGGCCCCAGTGCTCAGTGTGGTGGTGCTGGAGGTGCAGTTCCCGATCCGTACTGACTGAGGCCTACCGGTCAGAAAGTCCAGGATCCAGTTGCAGAGGGAGGTGTTCAGGCCCAACAGATTCAGCTTCCTAATCAGTTGTTGGGGGATGACAGTGTTGAATGCTGAGCTGAAATCTATGTACAGCATTCGAACATATGTGTCCTTCTTGTCCAAGTGTGTGAGGGCAAGATGTAGTGTAGTGGAGATGGCGTCGTCCGTTGAGCGGTTAGGACGGTACGCAAATTGCAGTGGTTCCAGTAAGGAGGGCAGCATCTTGATGTGTCTCATGACGAGCCGCTCAAAGCACTTCATGATGGTGGGTGTGAATGCAACGGGACGGTAGTCATTGAGACAGGACACAGTAGACTTCTTGGGCACGGGGACGATGGTGGTGGCCTTGAAGCATGTGGGAACAACGGCGCTGCTCAGAGAGATGTTGAAGATGTCGGTGAGAACATCTGCCAGCTGTTTAGCACATTCTCTGAGCACTCTGCCTGGGATGTTGTCTGGTCCAGCAGCTTTACGTGGATTGACTCTGCGAAGAGTTTTCCTCACCTCAGCTGTAGTGAGACACAGCACCTGGTCGTTCGGAGGAGGGGTGGTCTTTCTCGCCACCACGCTGTTCTGCCTGTCAAACCAAGCATAGAAGTTGTTCAGCGCACTGTGTGATGGCTCGTAAGCCCTGCCACATGCGCCGTGTGTCGCCGCTGTCCCTGAAGTCACTGTGGATTCTCTGAGCGTGTGCGCGCTTTGCCTCTCTGATGGCCCGAGAAAGTTTGGCCCTTGCTGTTCTGAGGGCCACCTTGTCTCCCGCTTTGAAGGCAGAGTCTCTGGTCCTCAGAAGTGCACGCACTTCCGCAGTAATCCACGGTTTCTGGTTGGGTCGTGAGATGATGCTCTTGGAGACAGTGACGTCATCAGTGCACTTGTTGATGTAGCTGGTCACTGATGACGTGTACTCCTCCAAGTCAGTGAAGTCGCTGTAAGTTGCAGCCTCCCTAAACATGGTACAGTCAGTCCTCTCAAAACAGTCCTGAAGAGCAGAGATGGCTCCTGCTGGCCAGGTTTTCACCTGCTTCAGAACCGGTTTTGAGCGCCTGACGAGTGGTCTGTATGCTGGAATTAGCATAACAGAGATGTGGTCTGAGTAGCCGAGGTGGGGGCGGGGCTCTGCCCGATAGGCGCCGGGAATGTTTGTGTAAACAAGATCCAGCGTGTTTTTCCCTCTCGTTGCAAAGTCCACATACTGATGGAATCTCGGAAGCACTGACTTGAGATTTGCATGGTTAAAATCTCCAGCAACAATAAACAGTCCATCCGAGTGTGTATTTTGCAGTTCACTGATCTTTGTATACAGTTCCCAAAGCGCTTCCTTAGCATTAGCGCTAGGTGGAATGTACACTCCGATAATGAAAACAGTGGCGAATTCCCGTGGTAAATAAAAAGGTCTGCATCTAACAATCACAAACTTCACTAGCAATGAGCAATAACTAGAAACTAGCTCAGAGTTCTTGCACCATTTCGTGTTGATGTAAACACATAAGCCGCCACCGCTAATCTTACTGCAGAGAGCTGCATTTCTGTCGGCGCGAAACGAGGCTAGCCCGTCTAGCTGAATAGCAGCATCCAGTACTCTGTCGCTGAGCCATGTCTCCGTGAAAACAAAGAACAGCAGTCTCTAACCTCGCGCTGTGTAGCCTGCTGGAGTCGGATGTAGTCCAGTTTATTGTCCAGGGAGCAGACGTTAGATAAGATGATGGACGGGAAAGCAGGCTGGCTAGGGTTTGTTTTTAGCCTAGCACAGATTCCCGCCCGCTTGCCGCACTTCCGCTTCCTCGCGCACCGCTTCCGATGACCCTTCCTCCGGCCTCCGGCATCAGGCAACGCCGAGGCTTCGAGGCCTGGTTCACGTAGCAAGCCGAAAAGTGTCCGGCTGTTGTATGTACTGACACCAGTTGCGAAGATATCTATACACATAGAAATATAAACGCACTACACACAAAACTTAAACAACGTAGCACCATTTTGGCTCCGGAGCGGCCGCTGCGTGCTACTGCCACGCCGCCATCTAAAACTTGACTAAATAATTTGTAAGAAAATGCAATGCATTGAGAGAACGAAACAGAAGAACAACAACTTGCCTATTACTGCAAAATTTTGTATGCTGCCAAAAGTTTTTTAAAGTGCTACTATTATGCTTTTTCAAATATTTTCTTTCATGCAGTGTGTCATGTAGCTGTATGTGAACATAAACTATCTGAACTATCAGTGACGCTGACAGTGCATGATAAATAAAGTTTTTGTCTATTAAAAAAAAGAGTTGGCTCACATTCGCCTAAACGAGTCGTTAGCAAATCTTATTTTTCTCTGTTACGGATCCACGTCACTCAGTAACATTTTTGCATAATGTCCGCCCACGTTCTACATCACGAACAACTTGCCCGCCACCTTACAATTAACGTTGCCACACTCTTGTTAATGTGACCGATTATTCTTGCTGGGTTCGCAAAAAACAATAAAAAACGAGAGCACACTAAATCCTTTTTAACTGTTTATTATCCACCATTCACCAAAATTAAACTCTAACACTCGGGAAGTGTAAGGGCACGGAGCATGCGCAGTGCGCATGCCCCATGCCTCGAGAGGAATTGCATGAGTAGTAATGGTGGACCAGCGCTGGCGTTATTTGTTTGGACGATCATTTTTTTTGGGGGGGGGTTCCAATTTTCTCCCGAATATTAGTCATAGCTAATTCCTCCCCGTCACTAGGGGGCTCCCACATTAAGGCTGCTACTACCACTCAGTCGGGAGGCGAAGACTATCCCGTGTTTCCTCTGAACCGTGTGACGTCAGCCGACTGCATCTTTTCGAACTGCTTGCTCACGCACCACCAGTAATACACTCGGAGGTCACGCGAGGTAACACACGCGCGAGGTCACAGACGCCCCTGATTGGCTGTAGAGCCGTAATTAATGTGGGAGCGCAAGTACCCCTCATCCCTACCCCCTGAGAGAGCTCGGCCAATCAGCTCTCTTTGTGCCTCCGGCTGTGAGAGGAAAACAGCATCACCCGGGGTTCGAACCAGCGCTCCCCGAATGATAGGGCGAGCGCTTTACCACTGCGCCACTCGGAGGCAGAACGATTATTTTCTTTCGAAGATTATCTTTGACTGGACATATTCCCCGGACTTCTCACCCTACGTACACCCTATCGGCCTCCCGGACTTCATTAATCCCGGTGAGACAGAACCATACTTGGTATACTCAGATAACACATGGACTTCGGACATTTTTCACTCACTTGTGTTCACATACACAAACCTTTTATTATATATAGTTTGTAAATATTGTTTATATCTTTGTTTGGTTGTGGTGCACCTTTTTCATTTACTTTATTTATTTCTGTATAATACATGTTTGCTTTATCTACTTGTTGGTGTTTGTCTTTTTTTGCTTTTTTTGTTATGTACACACTTACAATAAACACGGACTTCTGACATTTTCCACTCACTTGCGTTCACGCACACATACCGTTTATTATATGTAGTTTGTGAATATTGTATATATCTTTGGTTGTGGTGCACGATTTTTCGTTTACTTTATTTAGTTTTGTATAACACACATTTGCTTTATCTACTTGTTTGTGTTTGTCCTTTTTTCTCACCGGCCTTTTAATGCAACACCGACACAAAGATAAAAGGCCTTTCGATTTTTGTACAGGTAGCCACAGTAAATATAAAATTAGCTGGTCGTTACACGGTAAAACCAACGCCATCTTTTCCATGTATGGACGGGGCTCCAGTTATGGTCATGGGCGTTTTTCGACACCCGCTGTAGCGGTAGACCAATCATAAAGGACTGTGCCATCTGACCAATCACAGCCGTGAGGGCTCACATGAGTTGTTTATGAATCATTTAGAAATAAAATTTTTATGTTTTATACAATAATAAATGATAAATTTATTGTGCTTTGTGATCAACCATCAACTCCAACAGGTTACTAGATGGATCCCTAAATTATCACTAGGGAAGAATCTAAAACCCCACAGAAGCCAGGTGTTGCTGATTTAGTCTTGCAGTCAAGCTAAACAAATAAGGTAATTTTTTGTGCCTTTTTGCTCCTAACTACAGGTGGGTTCATATTCTTTCAAATGAGATGTAAATACCCCCAAGTAAGACATAAGTGTCTTAAGAATCTCTGGTGGTAACATGAAAACATGAATGCAGTTAGTAGTTTTGCTGTACTGTGGTGAAAAAGATGCTTAGCAATGCAGTATTATGCTAGGGTAATCGACCTGTTGCCAGTGAATACAGCAGCATTTAGAGACACAGTGTAGGGTAGAAGAACAGAAACTTAGGAGTAGCTCTGCATTTACTTCTAATTTAATTTTTACTGTGTTTCATAATATTCTGTGTGCGTCAGACTATTAATAAACACATTCTATGGTAGTTTATGTTAAAGGTTGTAAAACTCTTGAACGCTCGTAAATGCAGAGCTACTCCCAAGTTTCTGTTCCCTTATCTTTTATAAACATTTCAGAACATTCCACTCCTGCACCCACCTTTTTTTTGGTTCTTTGTGTGTGTGCATCAGTGGAGGCTGCTCTAAGACTACAATGAAAATAAATGCTCATGGCGTATTTATATTGGTTTTAATAAAAGTGCGCTAGAAAGCGTTCAACTTCATGACTAGCTCGTTCAGAATCAGGTATTTATTGTAGATTGTTTAACGCTATTTTCGTCATCGCACAGCGCGTTAAACCCTCCTGAAGCCCAGCTTCACTGGAGCTCTATGGGCACACAGTGGAGCTTTTTTTTTACTGCAGAAAAGCTGGACTGTAATTGGATGAATGCACCAAATTCCTTAGTTCCAGGGAAGCTCAGCTTTTCTGGGAGTGAATGGAACAGTGGGCGAGCCAGGACGCTGGGCTGCTGTATGATGATTGGAGGAGCTGTTTAAAGGGTGGAACCCCTTTTTTGATTGACAGCATGTCTTAAGTATACATCAGTGCTACAGAGATTTGATTTGCAGGTAAAGTGGTACGATGAACTGCTGCACTCTGTATTGTTTGCTGGTGATATAAAACATTTTTGTTTGTACAAATCATTCTTTAAATGAAAAAAAAAACATTATAGCGTTCTTAACTTTGCTCCTTGTTTCAGCATTGTAAAGTTAGTTGGTTCATATAATTAAAGTAGCTTGTGAAAGGGGAAACTAGCCAGCTAGCAAGCTGTGCATAATGGCAGACGCAGCTAATATTGTTGACCTGCTTCTGTTTCAAAAGCTAGCACCCGCCACTGTGTGCATCTCACACATCTCACTGAGCACTGACTTGTGTGTTTCATTGAGGGGTTCCCTGGTACCAGGCAGGACCAGGCTGAGCACTGGAACACAAAAGGGGAACGCAAAAGGGGCTGAGCACGGGAACACAAAAACAGGCTGAGCACTGGAACACAAAAGGGGAACACAAAAGGGGGGTTACCATTTTGGGGCTTTGTCCGGGATACCTCTAATCAGGTGAGTGCTTCTTTTTTATTTTTCTCTATAAGGATAAAGCAAGCATGCTTCCTGGTTTTATTCTGCCTGTTTAGCACGCGCCCGCTTCTGAAAAGTTCCTTAAACTAAGGCATAGTGTGGAAGCTGTATTCTGTTGCCCGCTCTTTGTTGTTGTCTTGTTAAGCTCTTTGTTGGTGTTTTTTTGACTATGAATATGACTGTCTTTGGGGGATTTCTAATGAGGCTATGAAACTTTTAAAAGATGAGCTAACTACTTATTTCCTTCCATGTCAACAAGCTAGTCAGGATCTGTCACAGGTAACTAATTGTAGACAAGAAAAGAGTGGGACTATGTCCAAGTTTCTTTAGAGGTTTCGAGAGACCTAGACTCACTTGGGTGGTATGCCCCCAACAGGTGGCATGTTTATTTGTGGAGAGTAAAAGATACAGAGGTGGAAAAAAGGGTAGAGGAGGGCGAGGAGGCTGTGGAAGAGGCAGAGGAGGTCTGCAGGGTCAGAGTGCACCCCGTAGATCTGGTAATTGTAATTACTGTCATAAAGAACATCATTGGGCTCGTGAATGTCGCATGAAGGTCTGAGACAAGGGACGTGGTGAACAAAATATGTTCAATTAATTAAATCATGGTCGGTGCCATGATGCTAATAAGGTGTTTTCTCCTGATCCTTCTCAGCAGCCACCACAGCGAGTGCAACAACAACAACAGCGACAGCAATATAGACTCAATCCCTTCTTAGGGATGCAGGTAGGAGAATATGATGCCCAGGGATACCCGCAGAGTTCCAGCCCCGCAATGTTACTTTGTACTTTCGGGTCACTTGAGGCTAATGAGTTGCCCTTTATAGAATTGTGTATAGATGGTCCCTTATTCTGTTTTTTGGTGGATATGGGAGCTACAATGTCATGACTATGAGAGGCCGCTCTCGAATAAAAGTATCAGCTCTGTGGGAATTGAGGGGGTTGCTCAACAAAATTATTTTACTCCTCAGGTAACTGTAACATGTCCTTTAGATAACAGGCCCGTAGCCAGGGGGGGTTCGGGTGGTTCGAACAAACCACCCCCCACTGCCAAAGGTCCAGATTTTTTTGTTATTATTATTATTATTATTATTATTATTATTTATTTATATTTTTTTTTAGACAGATTAAAATTGTTGGGCATTATTTAAAATAACACTTTATTACAAAACAATTTACAAAAAAAAAAAAAAAAACGCGACACGTGACAAGTCTGCGCAGCAACTGACGTTTTTTAAATCTGTGAGGCGGCATCTAGCGGTATAATATGGGTCGAAAAGAGCAGGAGAGACGGAAGAGAAAGCAGGCAGCAGCGTCATTATCGCAGAATATTGAACATATGTTCAAAAAGACTGCCAAACAGAGTAAGTCTGTTACTACCTCAAGATCAAATTGCTAACGCTAGTTAAATGGTAGCTAATCGTCAACCCCACATCACACACAAAATAGTTCTCTTGTGCCTTTTTTTGAGCAGTCTGAATGGCTATGACAAGTCTGTAACATCTTAAATAAACATTAACAGACAGTAGCCAGGCCAGGTCATTTAATAAATAATATACAAGTGTGTTTCAGATAATGATAATTAAACAGTTCATTGCACTACACACTACATCACTGACCAATGGCTATGTATTACAGATGAGTTACAACAACTCAGTGAGAGACAAAGTGATATGCAACAACTCAGGGAAGATCAAAGTGATATACAACAGCTCAGGGAAGGTCAAAGTGGTGTGCAACAGCTCAGGGAAGGTCAAAGTGGTGTGCAACAGCTCAGGGAAGGTCGAAGTGATGTGCAACAGCTCAGGGAAGGTCAAGAAGAGATCTTCAGTGATCTAGGATTTTTTATTCAGGCCACAAAATCAGTAGAAGAAATCTTAAAAGGTGTGCGTAAGATGTCTGATGGCCAGAAATACCATTTACTCAGAAACCACAACAAGCCTTCTAAAAACTTTATTTTTCCGACACAATTTCTTGCTGGATGTAATAGGGCATTCAATCATGGGTGGTTGGAGGAATATGGCTGGTGGTTGGTGTACAGTTCCAAGCTTGATGGTGCCTTCTGTGTGTGCTGTGCCCTGTTTGTCAATGCCAAAGAGAGAAAGCAGATGGGAGTTTTAGTCAATGCTCCATTTACAAAATGGCACAAGAAAAGCATGGTAATAGGCAGCCATTCAACAAAAGCATATCACTTAGCTGCAGTTGAAAATGCTGAGTTATTTCTGCAGTCAGTTGAAAAACCTCAGACCCAAATCTCGATTCTTATGGACAGTAAGAAGGAAGCCAATATCAAAGAAAACAGGCACATACTCAAGTCTGTAGCAGAGAGTGTACTATACTGTGGTCGCCAGTGCATTGCACTAAGAGGTACATCTGATAAGCATCATTCTACTGGCAATCCTGGAAACTTCTTGGCCCTGATGAAACTACTTGCAAACCATGATGAGACACTGAAGCAGCATATGGAACGTCCAAAACTCAGAAATGCCACCTACCTCTCACCCCAAACCCAAAATCAGATGATTGATGTGATAGGAAGGAGAATGATTCAGGCCCAGATTGTGGACGGGATAAAAAAAGCACAGATCTATACAGTCATGGCTGATGAGTTGACATCCCATAATGTAGAGCTGATGCCATTGTGTGTAAGGTTCGTGGATAATGATTTAAATATCAGGGAGGAATTGCTGGATATTTGCTCTCTGCCACGAATCACAGGCAGCCACATTGCAACCGCAATTAAGAATGTGCTGAGTCAACTTAACATTGAGATTGGTGATTGCAGAGGCCAGGGGTACGATGGTGCCAGCAACATGAGCAGCGAAAATGTCGGTGTCCAGGCTCTGATCAAGAAGGATGCACCTAAGGCAGTGTACATGCACTATAATGGGCATATCCTGAACCTTGTCATTGCACGCTCCTGTGCTCTTCCAGTTGTGCGCAACATGATTGACAAGATGAAGTCTACCATCATATTCTTCACCTACAGCCCAAAGAGAGAACACCTACTCGTGGAAATTTTAAATAAAGATGCACACTCTACCGGACAGAGAAACCCTTAATTGACATATGTCGCACAAGATGGGCAGAGAGACATGACGCTTACAGTCACTTTTATAGTGCCTTTATCTTTATTGTTAAGGCTCTAGAAGTCATCGCAGTCGGTCTCCATGCAAATGATTACAGCCAAGATGTAACCACTGGATGGCAGAGCAAGGACAAAACAGAGACCTTTAGTCTCTTGTCCGGGCTCCAAAACTTCGGTTTCATCCTGACCTTCCTCACTGTCTATCAAGTTTTGTCCCACCTTACAGGCATCACAGTGAAGCTTCAGAGATCCTCAGTTGACATCGTCGAGGCATTTGGCATGGTAGATGAGGTCAAGAATATCTACAAGGAGCTACGTGCGAAAATTAAGGATGACTTCAACCAGATCTATGAGCAAGCAATCAGGATGGCTGCTCAGGTCGATGTGCAACCTACCAGTAAACCACGGGCTGCTGGAAGGCAAAAACACAGAGAAAATGTACCTGCTGAAACGGTGAAGGACTACTATCGTCGCAACATGGCGATACCTTTCCTAGACCATGTCATCTTGGAATTTGAATCCAGATTTAATCCACTATCTGTAACTGCATCAAGGCTTCTGGGTCTAATTCCGTCTATACAGTGCAACTCAGATGTGACAGTGGACATCTCTGAAGCGGTCCAACTTTACAAAGATGACTTACCTTTACCAGGGCTGATTGACCAAGAACTAAAACGCTGGAAACTGAAGTGGCAAAACAAGTTATCAGAACAAAGACCAATTTCGTGTGCTGAGACAATCAAAGAATGTGATGTGCTGAGCTATCCAAATGTCTTCAAGCTTCTCAAAATAGCTTGTACTTTGCCAGTTACCTCGTGTGAATGTGAACGTTCAGCCAGCGCTCTCTGGAGACTAAACACATTCATGCGTAGCAGCATGGGAGAGGACCGCTTGGCAGCCCTGGCCCTCATTCATACACACTACAACATGGCAGTGAACCTAGATGAAGCTGTGAACATATTCTCTAAGTTGTATCCAAGAAGACTTGAGCTGACCAGTGTTCTTATTCCATAAGTTCCAAAATGAGAGAGCATGTTGATGAGAAAAGTTGAATTTGTAGTTTAATAATATTTCAGTAAAAATTCCTTAAATGAATTCTGTTGTTAGTGTGGTTTTTAAACTTTTGAACTCTTTTGTGTGTGTGTGTGTGTGTGTGTGGGTGGGGTGGGGGGGTGGTGTGTGGGGGTTGTTTTTGGAGTGAAAAAAGTCGCACATGATCTTGATAAGCAATTTGACAACATTGAAGTAAATATTTTTGGTGCATCAAAAGCATGCACATTATGATATCAGCAGACAAGCTAATCCAGCACATGTCACTAAAATGCGGTATGTAAACATCAAAATGAAATACAAAATGAGTAAATACTCAAATACCAAATGCTGAAAAAAAAAGGTCCACTTTTTTTAAAAAAAAGAACCCCCCCTTGCACTAGGCTGGCTACGGGCCTGGATAAGGGAATTTTGTCTGTATGCCTGATTGTCCTTTTAACCTGCTAGAATTTAATGAGCAGAATACACACGTCCTTGACTTTTTCTGGCATGAAACTCACTGTTGAAGTGCCTGGTTCAGTTCCTTTCTCCAATCTCACAAGTATGCTTGTAAATAATTGTTTCCTTCCTTCACAGTACAGCTCTCTTTCTGCTGCCCTTGAATGTGTTTCCAAGCAGTCTGTGTGTGGATGAGGTGGGGTTAGTACACTGTGTTCCTTATAAAGCTAAATTAAAACACTCGCGACCTGTGTACATCAAACAATATCCACTTTCTGAGGCTAAGGCCTCGGGAATAGATAAATTTTTTTGCTCACTGCTCAAGCAGGGTGTTGTTAAACCATTTGTAAGTTCTTATAACACACCTGTTAATCCAGTACCAAACCTAATGGTACATGGAGATTTACACAAGATCTGAGAAAAATAAATGACATAATTATCCCTGTTGTCCCTCGTCCTTGAGTGCCTCCGACAGCCCAGGTGCAGGATCCTAACAGCCCCTAGGTGTTGACTGTTCTTGGATGAATGAGTGTGTGTGTATCGAGCCGGGAAGGCCGCTGGCGCTGGAAACATGCCGCGAGCGTGGAGCTGGGTCGTAGTCGAGGAAAGAGCGTGTTGGGTCGTGAGCCGTGAAATCCGTCAGCGTGGCAAACAAATCAGAATCGGAAGGCGAGGAGAAGAGAAACGAGAATCAGGAAAAAAACTTGGCAACGTAGAGGCTATCAAAATAAATGCGAGAGAATTGGTTCGAGTTACACAATAATCTGGCAAAGACATGGTGCGCTGCGCTTTCTTATAAGCTCAGGGAAATCAGCGCTGAATGAGAAACCGGTGTGCAGGCGGGGTGGACCGGGGGCGTGGGAAGTGACATGACAGTGTGGGAAAACAAGGGTGCGTGAGGAAGAGCATGACAGCGTGGTAACGGAAATGTCAAATGACAGGTGCGGTCTTGAATCAGCACGAAACGCTAAATGCGTGACAATATTTCATTCCGGAAGTGGACTCATATTCCAAAACACTCATGAATTAAAGAAAATTTTCCCATAAGAAATAATGGAAACTCAAATTATTAGTTCCAGCGCCCAAAAAAAGTATTACATAAAAATAATTAAACAAAATATAAAGTAAAAATAAAACAAATTAACCATCATTTTACCTTTAAAAAAAAAGTAAAAGTTAAATCCTGAAGCTAAGTGTTTCCGTTCATGTGCACAGGCACTGTGTGTGTGTGAAACTAAAGTAAGAAAAAAGGAGAAATCAGCCCCCCTGGTCTCCCCCTTCTTATCTTACACAGTAAACCTTTCTTCTCTCTTATTTGAGTTTCACACACACACACACACACACATATATATTAACGGAAAGACTGTTTTATTGGAAAAATTAGCAAGGAACATAGCTGATGACACTCATGTGAGCGCATACTAACTAGATCACTGCTCTAAAGTAAAACAAACAAACAAAGCACAGAGCAGTGTTTCTGTGTAAAGCAGAGTGTGTGTAAAGCTGAGAGGAGGAGGAAGTGGTGGGGGGGGTGTAAAGGCGAGAGTGTGTGTGTGTGTGTGTGTGTGTGTGTAAAGGGGCATGGTGTCAAATTACACATGCACACACACATAACGACAGGCTAAGAGGGAGAAAATAGATCTTTAATCTCTCTAATAAGACTTTCTTTTGCTTTACACGCGTGCATATTATTGTTATAATAAACAGTACAGGCGCGCTGTACACACCCGCTTACAACCACAAAAATAAAATGTTTTACGCACACACACGTGGTCACAGTGTAAACAATACAGGCGCGCATGGATGTTGATTATACCAGTGACGCGCACTAAGGCCAAGCAGGGGAGACCCACAATTCTACAGCGCAAGAGAGAGAAAAACCATTGGCTAAGTTGTGATCAGGTGACGCTGATCACATGCGTGCTACATGATACTCTGTACTTACTCGTTTTTTGGGTCAAAATTTTATAAAAAAATCTTTGCTCGTCTTGCGGAACACTTACAAACCGCGTTACTCGCAAATTTAAAAATAACTGTTAACTGTTGGGCTGAAGGTAGGTTCTTGATATTCGAACATCGGAGGTTGGAAACTGAAACTAAACAAGGAACGGTTAATTTGAATCTGGATGAAGGAGAATAGGGGCGGTGGTGAATCGGCGGCAAATCGTGGAGTGACCAGAAGACGTAGCTTAGCGGTTAGCCCTTTGTAGCGGAAACAAGCGAGTAGGCAGGATAACCACGCAAATTAGTTTAAGGACTCTTACAAAAGGGGAGCAAGGGAAAAACTCAAATTTAACCCGCGTCCTATAAACAGTCAAATCAGAAAGTAAAACCCAAGAAAGTGAGTACTCACGAATTGGTAGACAAACAGCCTGAACCGACATGGGCGATGACTGAGCGATGTTTCATGATTTGTTTATCTCTTTTATACTTCCTGGTTCGCGACCGCATTACTTCCAGGTCCTAGTGCCGGTCGCGAATTGAGTGTGTATGACAGTGAGCAAGAATAACACAACCAAGACCAATTCAAACAAACGTGTATTATACAAAAAAAAAAAAAAAAAAGGTGCACCAGCCAAGAAAACCAACAAAGAAAACAATATTTACAAAATATATACATTCGAAAACGGAGTGTGTGTAAATGTGTAGAATATACAAAGTCCCTGTTATTGTATGAGTGTGCCATATGAATCGGTCTCACCGGTAATGATGGGATACAACCGGGAGGCCGATGTCAGAGCAAGAGTGCTCTGGCGAAGCAGTTCAGTCGGACTTAAAGTGCTCCTATTGTGCCATTTTGAAGGTTGTTATTATTGCTTTATGAGTCTCTTAAAACAGGTTTACTTGTATGCCACGTCAAAAATAACATTAGTTTTACCCCATTTCTAAATAATTTTGCAAAACGACTCATGTGAAGCAGTTTGAAGAATCAGTCTGTCTAAACCCCTCCTTTCCATGAACCCTCACTGCTGTGATTGGTCAGATGGCGTGGTCCTTTATGATTGGTCTTTCGCTACAGGGTGTGTCAGAAAACGAAACCCCCAATACCATAACTAAATGACAGCTCTGGAGACCTGTGAATACATAGAAAATATGGCCTCGATTCTGACAATGAAATGGTTGAAGTGGCACATCGACAAAAAAATGTTTAGCAAGCACAACTGGAGCAGGACGTTTCTCAGTGGTAAGTGTTATATGTTAACAAGAGTGTGGTAACGTTAATTGTAAGATGGCAGGCAAGTTATTCGTGACATAGAACATGGGCGGACATTATGCAAATATGTTACATATTGACGTGGATCTGTAACAGAAAGATTTGAATAGCTAACGACTCGTTTAGGCGAATGTGAGTCGACTTTTTTTTATAGACAAAAACTTAATTTATCGTGCACTGTCGGCGTCACAATTTTGCAGATAGTTTATGTTTACATACAGCTACATGACATGCTGCATGAAAGATCATATTTGAAAACGCATAATAGGGGCACTTTAATCCAGATGGAAAGGACAATCCGCAAGAAACAGCCTTCGTCAGTTTTGTTTCGTACTTAATGCCAACAATATAACCAGCGCACTGTATCTCCATACTCTCTCTCCCCGATTGCTTTCCAGGGCCGGCTTTTATATTTGGGTCAGGTGCGTCAGCATCTTTCGCAGTCTCGCAAGAGTTCAATCGGGAAGCAATACACCCAAATTACATACAGGCAAATAAAACCTTCTCGGGCACAATTAATAACGTGCTGCAGTTTCATTGTCTTTGCGCCGGCTTACTTTCACCTATATAAAATTGCCTTTTATGTGGCAGTGCTACACACTGATGTCAAAAGGGATTTGCGACTTCCGGTATGTTCTTTTTTGTGGGAAGTGGCTCTTTGAGTGTTTAAGGTTGTCAATCGCTGTACAAGGTGTTTATTTTGTTGTTTATCATCATAATGGTTACATATATTTTTCTAATTTTTAATCATTTTATCACAAACCAAATTAATAAATAAATTTTTGGAGAAATGTATTTTCTTATTATTGTCAATGATGAAAAGAGTCTAATTTCATTTCCAATTTCCAACTTTGCCATTATCTACAGGACCAACATTGTGCCAACATTGTATCACCCTTGCCATTATCTACTGAACCAACATTGGGCCAACCTGTCTTTGGCTCACCAATGAGCCAAAATTGGGCCAATGGACAAAATAACATTGGGCCAACTACTGATGCCAACATTGGCAGTTTGCTTAGGGCCATTGTTAAAAGAAAACCATAAGTCATTCAATTTGTAGTTCACATGGTTGGTGCAAAGTGCAAATGAGACTTCTTTGTGGCTTTCTTTTAACAAGAAAGCCTGTCAGTTTAGGTGGACTGCCATGTCTTGGTAGGTTTGCAGTTCTGTCAAGTAGGCTTTTATTGTCATTTGAACCATATACAGTTCAGTACACAGTGAATCGAATTAACATTCCTCCAGGACCAAGGTGCTACATACAACATAAATTAACGTAACTAACAAGTGTAATAGAAAAATCACATTTTAATTACGTATTCATTTGTAATTGTTCTACGTAGACTACAAAAGCTTTAAACCCATCTGCCGAAACTTAAAAGCACAAGGCAGAAAATAGATCAGAAACAAACTGATTGCAGTTCCCATTGAAATAATGATAAGGCACAGACATCTGGTCTGGGTCAGATATAGTGTCATGAGTTTAAATGTAGAAACTTCATGCACAGTGTTGATTATATTAGCAAAGATGTTTGTGTATAAAATGGATTTCCACCACACTAGCTAACTAAGAAATCTAATTAGCAGACTGACTAACACAAGACTGATTGCTTTTTTTTTTATTAAAAGAAAACTATCCAAGTCCTTTACAAAAGAGACAACATAATGTGCATGTGCAAACAAGAACGACAAAGTGACAACGTGACAAAATGATGCATTTCATGGTGATGAGGCAATGAGTTAGCCCTCTGGGGTCCGAGATGATTTTGGGGCCCTTGATTTGTTTGGACATGCTCTGATATTTGTGCTTTTTTTTTAGCTACTTATAATATATTATTGACCAACCTGTATTTTTCTTGTAATCAGCACAAACTCTTCTACAATAATATGTGACTCATTCAGAACATTTGTTCACAAGACTTTTTGAGAACTAGGCTGGTGGACTAGTGTTTTTGCTTCAAAATGATGTAAAAATGATCTTGTTTACTTGCTCACAGAAAACAATATAGTGATTAACATTTTTTAGGTCACTTTTTAAGTGTAAAGGCCTGCATAGTAAGCTGCATAATAAGCCAGCAGACAGGTATGTGAATGAGAGGAGAGTTAAAAATATATGTTAAAATACATGTTAAAGTATAAACTGTAAGAACAGTGCAAAAAAACACTGATGATGCCAATAAGAACTTAAATTACACTTTCAGTTTTGATCGTACAGACAAGATCTATATATACTCAGCAAAAAAAGAAACGTCCCTTTTTCAGGACTGTGTATTTCAACAATAATGTTGTAAAAATCCAAATAACTTTAAAGATCTTCATTGTAAAAGGTTTAAACAATGTTTGTCATGCATGTTCAATTAACCATAATCAATTAATTAACATGCACCTGTGGAATGGTCGTTAAGACCTTAACAGCTTACAGAAAGTAGGCATTTAAGGTCACAGTTCTAAAAACGCAGGACACTAAAGAGACTTGTCTACCGACTGTGAAAAACACCCAAAGAAAGATGCCCAGGGTCCCTGCTCATCTGCGTGAACGTGCATTAGGTATGCTGCAGGGAGGCATGAGGACTGCTGATGTGAGTAGGGCAATAAATTGCCATGTCCGCACTGTAAGATGCCTAAGACAGCGCTACAGGGAAACAGAAAGGACAGCTGATCATCCTTGCAGTGACATACTACGTGTAACAACACCTGCACAGGATCGGTACATCCGAATATCACACCTGTGTGACAGGTACAGGATGGCCACAACAACTGCCCGAGACACAACAGGAACACACAATCCCTCCATCAGTGCTCAGACTGTCCGCAATAGGCAGTCCATAAGGAGGAGATGCACTGCAGTACTTCAAGCAGCTGGTGGCCACACCAGATACTGACTGGCACTTTTGATTTTGAGCCTCCCTTTATTCAGCCTCCCTTCACTAAAACATTTTTAGTTTATGTCTTATGGTGTTGACTTAGTGTTCATACAAATATTTACACATTAAGTTTACTGAAAGTAAAAACAGTTGAAAGTCAGAGGATGTTTCTTTTTTTGCTAAGTATATTAATCAAATCTGTAAAGTGTCTACTTTTATTTGTATGCACACATATTATTAACTTGTGCATTAATAAAATAAAGAAAACAAACCGGGTGCGCTGTCTGTCGCTTTGGTCTTCGTGAACTGCAGGGAGAAACATGTTGTACAAATAAAAGTAGACACTTTACATATTTGATTAATATATAGATCTTCTCTGTACGATCAAAACTGAAAGTGTAATTTAAGTTCTTATTGGCGTCATCAAGGGAAGATGCCTCAAAATGCATATATGCGTGTGCGGACCCTAGAGGGTTAAAGTAATGGGAGGAGAAACATAATCATTTCTTGTAAGTAGCAGCGAAGTTAGAAACTAGTTTTGTGCAAATAAATAATAAATATTGTATAAAAGAGCATTTACAGGTTGGTGTGAAGAACTGTTAGGTGGTTGTTGATTAGTGTTTGCTTGTGTTTATCAGTTCAGTCTCAGTGTTTTGAGGTAGTTCAGTTTATCTAAGTAATTGTGTGTGTGAGGTTTGTGTGTGTGTGTGTGTGTGTGTGTGTCAGTCCCTTTTTGTTGAGGAGACGGATGGCTTATGAAAAGAAGCTGTTGCTCAGTCTGCATGTGAGTGTCTGAATGCTTGGGTACCTTTTTTCCAGATGGTAGGGGGGAAAAGATTGAGTGTTTGGGATGTGTCCGATTAGCCACAGGGCTGGCTTTGCGGATGCAGCGTGTGGTGTAGATGTCTTCGATAAAGTGAACAGAGACCCTGATGTGCTCACTATCCGCTGTGGGGTCTTGCTGTCCGAGATGGCACAAGGATGCTCTCAATAGTCCCTCTATAGAAGGTGTTAAGGGGTGGGAGGTGGAAGCTGGGCCTTCCTCAGCCTTCTCAGGAAGAAAAGACATTCTTCGCTTTCTTGTCAAAGAAGCTAGTCTTAAGAGAGGTTCTCCTTCAGGTTCCAGGTGAGGTTCTTCTTCAGGAAATTGGGTGTGTTGACGATCTTCACAAAGGAGCAATTAATGTTCAGCAGAGATTGGTCACTCTGTGTCCACCTGAAGTCAACAACCATCTCTCTTGTTTTAGCAATGTTCAGAGACAGGTTGTTGTCTTTACAACAGTCAGCTTCTGGACTTCCTCTCTGTATGCTGACTTGTCTGTCTTGCTGTTGAGACTCACCCACGTTTGGTTGTTGACGTAACCACATCTGGGTGGGTCTCAACAGAGAGACTACCGGCCTACCTAAATTACTCCAAGCAGGTTGTCTTCAAACGTGTGTCCTCCAGTCCTGAGTCTGCCAGCTGTTTGTTGGCCTGCTTTAGCTCTCTCTAGCTCAATTGTCTGTGCATGTGCTGGATTTTTCAACAAAATTACCAATTGCCAGCTCCTCAAAATTACTCCAAGAGCACAATGTTGACTTATCTAGGACCTCATAAAAGAACTCAGAACAACATCTAAAGAACTGCAGGCCTCAATTGCTTAAGTTAAGTTCGCTGTTCATGATTTAACAAGAAGAATGAGACTGGGCAAAATGGCATCTATGGGAGAGTTCCAAGGCGAAAGCCACGTCTGACTAAAAGGAACACAAATCATTCTGTAAAATGATAAGGCGCAAGTAGAACTTTTTATATGGTGTCCGTCTCGTTAAATCTGGTATACAACTAGCCATAGCACAGCATTTTATATATAAAAAAAACATTATACTAAAGTCAAATATGGTGGTACTGTAGCGTAATAGTTTGGGGCTGCGATCTACAAGAAAATCCTGAAAGAGAATGTTCAGCAGTTAGGTGGGCACACTTGAGTAAGGCAGCAAAACAATGATTCAAAACTCACCAGCAATTTCACGCT
Source organism: Clarias gariepinus (assembly GCF_024256425.1). Classification (NCBI taxonomy): domain Eukaryota; kingdom Metazoa; phylum Chordata; class Actinopteri; order Siluriformes; family Clariidae; genus Clarias; species Clarias gariepinus. Next base: position 16,941,668 of record NC_071104.1, read on the forward strand.
TGAATGGCTCAAAAATAAATAAATGAAGTTTTGGAGTGGCCTAGTCAACATCCGGACTTCAGATTATGATGCTATAGCATGAAAACCCTCTAAAGTGGCTAAAGTAAAAAAAATTCTAAGGATTAGCCCAAAATTCCTCCATAATGATGTGAAAATCTCCCCAGCAATTATGCTTAATTGCAGTTTTACCGCTAAGTGTGGCACAACCAGTTATTAGGCTTAAGAGGCAAATACTTTTTCACGTAGACTAAGCAGGTATGGAGTTTTTTCCCTAAAAAATTTTAATTATCATCAATGTAAACAAATGCCTGCACCAATAGGTATAAATTAGAAAAGGTCAACTGAATATTTTTATTGGGAATACTTAATATTTTCAGTGCTGAAATAACAGCGCTGGAGTGGTATACTGTAAGTGAATTTTAATGTGCTAAAGTCATTTTTGAAAAATCTGAAGCTTTATCTGATCTAGTATTTACTATCTGATTACTGAACAGAGAGTGTGTTTGGCTGTCAATAAAAAAAATACAACTTAACCATAACCCTATACCAAAAACTACATTTTGTATTTTCATGGGTTATATGTATAATATTAAAATTATCTGATCTAGTACTTGGTGATCTGTGATGATTTGTAACAAACAGGATTAAAAAATCAGGAAAAGGAAGAGTACTATAATACTTTTTCACAGTTCTGTACTGCATAATTTAATTTAAATGACCATATGTTCACTAAGTCACTGAATCATTCAGAAATCATCAATCATTCTCTTTAAAGCACATTAAACATAGAAAGGAACGTAAAAGTAAGTAATGCAATGTGATACATCTTAAAGTAAATCAATAATTTGGAAAATAAATTATTACCTGCATATACAATATAAGATAATTTTTTCTTCTTTTCTATTTACTAATTGTTTTCTGTTTAGGAAACCATGCACAGATTTATTAAATACAGTGGGGCAAAAAAGTATTTAGTCAGCCACCAATTGTGCAAGTTCTCCCATTTAAAAAGATGAGAAAGGCCTGGAATTTTCATCATAAGTATACCTCAACTATGAGAGACAAAATAAATAAATAAAATAAATCCAGAAAATAACATTGTAGGTAGCAATTAATTAAACAATTAATTGGTAAATTCCTAGGAAAAATAAGTATTTGGTCACCTACAAACAAGCGAGTTTTCTGTAACTTCTTCTTTAAGAGGCTCCTCTGTCCTCCACTCGTATTAATGGCATCTGTTATCAGTATAAAAGACACCTGTTCACAACCTCAAACAGTCACACTCCAAACTTCACTAAGGCCAAGACCAAAAAGCTGTCAAAGAACACCAGAAACAAAATTGTAGACCTGCACCAGGCTGGGAAGGCTGAATCTGCAATAGGTAAGCAGCTTGGTGTAAAGAAATCAACTGTGGGAGCAATTACAGTGGAACCTCGGATTGCGAGTAATGCGGTTTGCGAGTGTTCTGCAAGACGAGCAAAGATTTAAAAAAAAATTTACTTGAAAAATGAGCAAGTCTTGGTTTACAAGTACCGAGTATCATGTATCACGCATGCGCTTCTTGTTTTGACGCCGAGTGTCACATGATCACAACTGAGCCAATGTTTTTTCTCTCTTTTGCGCTGCCGAATTGTCGGTAATTGTCTCCCCTGCTGGGTCTTAGTGCTTGTCTATTACTGGTATAATTAACATCCTTGCACGCGTGTACTGTTTACTGTAACACTGTGATCACGTGTGTGTGTGTGTCTAAAACATATTTTATTTTGTGTTTGTATGCGTATGTGTACAGCGCGCTTGTACTGTTTCTTATAACACACGTGTGTGCGTGCATATAAAGCAAAAGCATTAGAGGGTAAAGATCCATTTTTTCTCTCCCTCTCTGTATCAGTGTTGCATCCATGTGTATGCGCGCGCGTAATTTGACACAGTGCTCCTTCACACACATTAACACACACACACTCTTTCGCCTTTACATCCTCCCTTCCACCCCCTTCTCCTCTCGGCTTCCCATACACATATAGACGCACATTCTTTGCCCTACACAGAAACTCTGCTCTGTCGCGATTTTTTTTAAAGGTAAAGTGTGCAGGTCCATTTTTTTTTTAACTTTACAGCAGTTTTTCTGTTAGTATGCACTCACACATAAACATAAACACTGATCTGTCAGGATTTATTTTTACTTTTTTTAAAAGGTAAAGTGCAGGTTTTATTATTACTTTATATTTTGTATCAATTATTTTTACGTATTTATTTTTGGGGGCTGTGGAATGAATTATTTGAGGTTTATTATTTCTTATGGGAAACTTTAATTTGGTTTCCGAGTGTTTTGGAATATGAGCCTGCTTCTGGAACAAATTATGCTCGTAATCCAAGGTTCCACTGTATTAGAAAATAGAAGACATACAAGACAACAGATCTGGGGCTCCACGCAAGATCTTACCCTGTGAGGTCGAAAAGATCACAAAAACTGTGAGCAAAAATCCCAAAACCACACGAGGGGACCTAGTGAATGACCTGCAGAGAGCTGGGACCAAAGTAAGGAAGGCTACCATCAGTAACACACTGCGCCGCCAGGGCCTCAAATCTTGCAGTGTCAGAAGTGTTCCTCTGCTTAAGCCAGTAAATGTCCAGGCCTATCTTACGTTTGCTAGAGAGCATTTGAATGATCCAGAAGAGGATTGGAAGAATTTCATATGGTCAGATGAAACCAAAATAGAACTTTGTGCTTGGAGGAGAAAGAATGCTTAGTTGCATCCAAAAAACACCATACCTACTGTGAAGCATGGGGGTGGAAACATCATGCTTTGGGGCTGTTTTTCTGCAAAGGGACCACGACGACTGATCCGTGTAAATGGAAGAATTAATAGGGCCATACATCGTGAGATTTTGAGTGAAAATCTCCTTCCATCAGCAAGGGCATTAAAGATAAAATGTGGCTGGATCTTTCAGCATTACAATGAGTGGCCTAGCCAGACTCCAGATTTCAACCCCATAAAAAATCTTCGAAAGGAGTTGAAAGTCCGTGTTGCCCAGCAACAGCCCCAAAATATCATTGCTCTTGAGGAGATCTGCATGGAAGAATGGGCCGAAATACCAGCAACAGTGTGTAAAAAAACTTGAAAAGACTTACAAAAAATGTTTGACCTCCCTCATTGCCAACAAAGGGTATATAATAAAGTATTGAGATAAAATTTTGTTACTGACCAGATACTTTTTTTCCACCATAATTTGCAAATAAAATCTCTCTTAATCCTACAATGTGATTTTTTGATTTTTTTTTTCTTCGTATTTTGTCTCTCATAGTTATGATAAAATGATACATATGATGAACATATGATAAAAATTACAGGCCGCTCTTATCTTTTTAAGTGAGAGAACTTGCACAATTGGTGGCTGACTAAATACTTTTTCCCCCACTGTATATATAAATAAGGATAATTAAAACTTCTATGAACGTTGTTAGGGTCTTTCTGTTTAATATTTAGTGTGTGTATAGAATTTGTGAAGTGTTACATTTGGAAAAAAAAGTGAATTATGTTTAATGAAGCCTTTATTGCTTACTGCATTCTTTTTTACCCCACAGTAGACTGGTAAGGCGATTTGTTATTGCATCCAGTTTTATACCAAACTGTTGCTTTTAAATTATTTTTTGGTTTCAAATGATTAATTGTGTCCGAGCTAAGTTTTAGGCTAAGAGAAGAAGAGTTATTTTTTGTTGTGTCCGCTGCACCTTGATACACTTACCAGTCCGGGCCTGATCGACCGGGAGAGAAAAACGCACACACGCAGGCATGATGTCTGAAGATCTCTGTTTATTCTCAGCAAAAAAATCATCTCGGGTTACTTTGCTGTAACCCTGTTTCCTGAAAAGGCAGGAACAAGATGCTGCATGAAAACGCTATGGGAACATCTGTTCATGTTGCTGGTTGTGAAGCATGTGTGTATCAAACACGCCAAATTTTGGCTTATATAACCTCGGTCAGGTGACGTCATCTGATGAGACGCACCTGCAGATTATAAATAGAAGTAAACTGGAAACATTTTTTAGATTGATTTTGTCTGAAGGGACATCCGGTTACTCAGGCAGTGCGGCATTGGAGCAGCATCTCATTCCTGCCTTTCAGGGAACAGGATTACAGCAAAGTAACCCGAAATGTTCCCATTTAAAGGCTATACTCAATGCTGCGTAAAAACGCTATGGGAATGAGAATACCAACGCCGCCGCACTGCAAGTGTCTGGATCCCAAGGTTGTGTAGCGTGTGCGCACAAGGCCGAGGAGATCTCAGAACTATCTCTGGGAGGCTGACTCAAGGACCCGTGAGCCTGGAGTAGCATGAACGTCCAGACTATAAAATCTAACAAATGTGTGCGGAGAGGACCAACCCGCCGAGTCACACACTTGCTGCAGGGGAATACCTCTTGCCAGTGCAAAAGATGAGGTGATCCCCCTGGTTGAATGAGCCCTAATTCCTAGAGGCGAAGTAAGCCCACGCGCATCATAGGAGAGAGCAATAGCATGTCTCACCCAGTGTGACAAGGTCTGTGTAGTGGCGGCCGCCCCCTGGTTGCGGCCCCCGCATAGCATATAAAAAGCTGCTCTGACTTATGATGCGGTGGACGTAAATCTGAAGAGCACGTACTGGACACAGTAAGTGAAGTCTCTCCTGCTCCGGAGCTGTAAAAGGCGGAGGACAGAAAGCTTCAAGAACAGGGTGCATGGTTGAGAATGGAACTTTCGGAAGATAGTTCAGGTGAGGATGCAAAATGGCCTTGACTAGCCCAGGGGCAAAGTCTAGGCAGGATGGGGAGACTGACAAAGTGTGCAGATCTCCAATCCTCTTTAGAGAGGTAATGGCCATTAGAAAAAACATCTCAATGGTCAGAAACCTGACAGGCGCAGACTCTAGTGGTTCATAAGGGGTTTCAATTAGACCTTCAAACATGATAGATAATTCTCACGAAGGAACAGTGGCTCTAGTGGGTGGCCTCAACTGTTTAGCTCCACGAATAAAACGGGCAACTAAAGGGTCCTTCCCCACAATAACCCCATCAATCAGAACGTGGCAGGCTGAAATAGCAGCTACGTATGTCCTGAGAGTACTAAGGCACAAGCCCGAGGACAACTTTACCTGCAGAAACTCCAGCACTGAAACAATTCAGCAGTGGACTGGGTCTACATGCTTCGTCATGCACCAACTTTCAAATACATTCCATTTGAGGGCATAAGCTCTTCTTGTAGAGGGAGCCCTAGCACTTAGAATAGTTTCAATTACACTGGCTGGAAGACCAGCTTGACTTAGTTGGTCCCGTTCAGGGGCCAAAGGTGAAGGTTCCAAAGCTCTGGCCAGGGATGAAATATTGTCCCCTGCGCCTGAGACAGAAAATCCCTCCTCACTAGAATCACCCATAGTGAGCCGTCAAGGAGAGATAATAGATCCGAGAACCACACTATGGTTGGCCAACAGGATGCTATCAATAAGAGGCGCAAACGCTGTTGACGGACCCTCCCAGGACTCTGGGGAGCAGAGCTATCAGAGAAAACACATAAAGGCGTAATTTGGGCCACGTATGGGCCGTCACCTCCATACCCAGGGGAGCTGAAAGAGTCAGAGAGTAGTAGAGGGGACATTGTGCTGTCTCTTGGAAGGCAAAGAGGTCCACCTCTGCTGTAAAGAATCTTTCCCAGATTTGACCGACTACTTTAGGATGGAGCCTCCATTCCCCATGTGTCACAGCTTGTCTGGACAGTAAGTCTGCTCCCACACTCATGTGCCCCGGAATGTAAATCGCCCTGAGGGACAGGAACTTGTACTGTGCCCAAAGTAGAACCTGGTGCGCTAGCTTGTTCAAGCGGTGTGAGCGCAGTCCGCCTTGGCGATTTATGTACGAGACTACCAATAGTAGAACATGGTAACTGCTCAACTGCTGGAGGAAGTGCTGTAGGGCCAAAAATAGAGCCATTATTTCGAGGCAATTGATGTGCCATGCGAGAAGATGGCCTCTTCAGCTCCCTTGGGCTGGACGGCCACCCACCGCACCCCAGCCGGTAAGGGAAGCGTCTGTCATTAGCATCTTGCGATGACAAGATGGACCCAGAGTGGGACCCAAAGTCAGGAACCGGGGTCTGAACCACATAGAAAGGATAAGAAGTCCATTGCGTGTAACCCTTATTTGTCTTTGGGGATTGGCCTTTGCATGAAATCCTCTGGCTCTTAGCCACAACTAAAATGCTCTCATGTGCAGAAGGCTTAAAGGTACAGTGGTTACTCACGCGGAATGTCTATGACTACCACGCACTCTGTCGCGGCAAACGGCAACAGCCAAAATAAATCAGTCACAATTCAAAGTAATTTGTGAAATGAGCGCCAGGTGGCGCAAAGGGACATTTTGCAAACGGCTGCAATTAATTTTGTTTAGACAGACTCTATGTTTCTATCTGTCTATTGTTTTTGTTATTATTAAAGAAAACAACACAAATAACAGCTTAACGGCTTATAAAAAAATTTTTTTTAAATGGTAAAAATGTCAATTTTGAAATCCACAGATGCTTAGTGGTCCAAGCACGACGTAATAATCTTTGTATGATAAAATGACTCGTCGCATGAATCTACACGAAGGGCTTCAGTTTCAAATAATCATTCAATAACATGATAATAATCAAAAGTAAAATAATATTGTTTTTTTTGCTGTTTATATTCACCATTTAATAATTATTTAATTATCAATAATTAAAGCTGCTTACATCGCGTGCGCTTTCACTTAAAAAATGCAGTGTTTAATCAAGTATATGTCGCCTCTCTTTATGGAACGATATGAGCTCCTGTCGGCTCATATCGGGAGCATTTTGATCAAAGGGGAGATTAGAAGGGGAAAAGTAAAAGTGTCTACAAACAACATAGCACAATGCATGTGTGTGAATGGCCGAAATGTGGGTGTGAATTAATCTTTTGGTGAAAGTAAAATGTTCGCGTGAACCGGATATGAAAGATTTCTAAGAGATTTCTCTTTCCCAGTAATATAACAAACATACATTTATACGTTTTAAAAGGCAGAACTAGACTAATGATTATGAATGCATCGGGGAAAACAGCAAGGAAACTGACTGGCCATTTTAATAATTGGTTGATAAGTTGATGTCTTTTCGTTTCAGCTGTAAGTGGATGCGATGTAGTAATCCACGTTTCATACGAATTACATAAACTGATTTTTTTCACAACTGAAGTTCACAGAAACCGATACAGAATAGCGCTGTATCCCTGTTTGCTTTCATTATTTTACATCATAACGTTTTGTCGTCATTGTGCGTGTACTTAAATAATAGCTTATATAAGTTTATTATATAGTTTTTGCCCATTAATCTGACAACACCTGTGACTCACCCACGTTTTCTGATACACACAGCCAGAGTTTTTTTTTTTTTTCAGCCAGAGTTTTCATATGCGAGTGTTACATATGATAAAATATAAAGGCTCACTGTGTTAACATTTACTTTGCTTAAATTCTATGGAACTAAGAAACCCCTATATTTAAGTTTTAAATTTGTACTGTAATTTAAGTACTGTGATGATAAATTCGTTTAATGTTTTACTTGTATTTTATAAGGTTTTTGCCGGCGGTGATACAGCGCAATGGGAGTGCTGGGATGTGAAAATGTTATTTGTTCAAATGTTTTTATTATTTATTAAAGAACATTATGATGATCATAACAGCCTACTGCATTTAATTCTTGTAATAACGCAAAAACACATCGACATCTGCTGGTGCAGTAGCACGGCCTGACAATGTATGAATTTTTATGGTAATTTATTTTCGTTTATTTTAGTTAATAAATTTACTACAAATTTAAAGAACACAAAATATAAGATAACGAAAAACATACATGCGTAGCTTTTTTTAATTACACATGATAAAATCTAAAGGCTCACTGTGTTAACGTTTACTTTGCTTAAACTCGATCCTAATAAGATGTAATTTAATTTAAATTTTACATTTGTACTGTAATTTTAATACTGTGATTATGAATTCGTTTAATTACAACATTTCACTTGATTTTATCCGCTACTATGTGCAGCTCTAAGCCTGGCTCATTTATCCTTGAGAGAATGAACTGATGCCCGGGGCGTCAGTCTATAGTTATATAGCACCACTCAGCGGTAAAAGCCAGCAAACGGACAAACCCAAATGTCGCCACCGTGAGGCGTGGCGGTAAAACCAGAATACCGCATAAGTAACATCTGTATTACCGTGGATGCAGCTGCCATGAGGCCTACACATTTTTAAAAGTGATGTACAGGGCATTGAGAATGGATTCGATATAAGCGGGGGACAGCTGTGCCCGCATAATAATTGAGTCCCATGTGACACCCAAGTATTTTGTCCTCTGAGCTGGAAAGAGAACGCTATTCGTAGCGTTGAGTCTCAATCCTAAAGAATGCAGATGAGCTAGGACGACATCCCGATGTCGAAGCGCTAGCTCCTGAGAGTAGGTCAGAACCAGCCAGTAGTCTATGTAATTAAAAATATGGATGCCCTGGAGTCACAAGGGAGCCAGGACTGCATCCATACACTTTGTATATGTGCGGGGTGATAGAGCTAGATTAAATGGAAGGACCCAATACTGGTAAGCTTTGCCCACGAAGGCGGCAAAGCTCAGGAACTTCCTGTGTTGTGGCAAAAAAATCCTCTGGTTGGATTTGTGAGACAGTGATTTTGACAGTCAACATTTTGAATCTGTACTTCTTGAGATAGCGGTTCAGCCTGCAAAAATCTAGGATTGGATGCAGCCCCACATTTTTAATAACGACTGTAGTAACATGTAATAACATGTTCTATGGCCCCTTTCTCCAGCAACGCCTGCAGTTCGAGCATCAGCAGATGCGCCCTTTCCGGTATCACGGAAGTGGAGACCACGCCATTGAAACACGGAGGGCGATGTGCAAACTGAATCCTGTAGCCTTTTTTTACAGTCTTTAATACCCAGGGAGATATGCCTGGCACTTCTTAGCACTTCAGCTGTACGGGGAGGTGGTGTTAGCGGTTCGGCATCCTGGAATACAGCAGGATATGACCAAAGGACTAACGTGCTGTTGGAGACCGCCACACCAATGGTGGCGGAAACTGAACACTGACCCCCTGGGGGTGCCAGGGAGGGCACCTTCTTTTTGAAAAGAATGTTACGCGCCCCTCCCCTGGGGCGGGGGTGCATAAGCTTCAGGACTTCTTCGAAAAGAAGAAGACAGTGCAGGAGTCCGATCTCTTTGAGGCGGCTTGTGAAGGGCAGCAAGCCATACCCCAGTCCTTATGAGGGGGTACCCGGCTGCTGAAGCTTTCCTTCTGCGCCTCCCATCTGATGAGAATCAGATCTGGTCGAGACTAGGTGGCCGACAGTCCCGACTCTTGAGCAAAGCGTGGGAGAAATTTCCTAAAGGCTCGTTCATATAGCCTGGCTTCCCGAAACCTAGTGGCTACAGAATTAACAGTGTCGCTGAACAGGCCGGAACCTGAGACAAGGGGCATCAAGGAGGAATGTTCGATCCTTGTCCTTGATGGCTGTCTGCTTTGTCGTGCGAAGAGATAAGTCAGTAGCTCGGGGTAATTCTGTGAATGATCTATCATTCACGGTGCAGCTCCTGCTCAAATTTTTTAGCAGATCAGCCTGGTACGCCTGCAATACCGCCATGGTGTGCAATGAAGCGCCAGCCTGACCTGCTGCTTGAAAAGCCTTTCCTACAGGGTAAGAAGGTAGAAGAAAGTAAAAGGTTTCTTCTAGGGTAAAAGAAAGCCTACTTGACATGGAGGAAAGTGTTGGCTTCTTTAGTAAAGATGATGTCCCAGGAAAGAAATAGCCTGCAAGCGTCTCTTTTATCTGGGGCATCATAATATAACACAGTGCTTTCGCATCAATAATATTCGCATAAAATGAAGTCAATGGTACAAAATTACGAGATGAGTAAGGTTTGCTCCAAGAACGCGTTAATTCGTTGTGGAGGTCGTCAAAATAGGAGAGAGAGCGGCGTTGTGGCTCCATCTCCTGGCCACCCAACAGGAATCTGTCATCTAATTTAGAATGTTTGGGAAAGGCTTGCTCCTGCAGCCAATCAATTTGCAGCCGCTCAACTGCACGTGTTATCACTTCAAGCAGCTCCTCATACTCTCTATCCTCCTTAGAGGATCGTTCTGAGGTAGCTACTTCTATTTCCACAGAGGCAAGAGAACGAGTCTCTTCTACACAAGATGAAGAATCCGTCTCATGCACCTCGGCCAGATCGGCTTGTGAACCCCAGGAATGCGGCGCGGCTCGTGGTTCTCTAAAGAACACGAGGCACTGGCGAAGCACTTTTATGAGAAGAAGATCACAGTGTTCGCAGTCTCCTTGAAGACCAAGGAGAGCGTGCTTTTCGCCCAAACACTCAAAGCAAAAAGTTCACCCTCCGAAAGGGAATTTTCGCAAGGGGGGACACATCTCGTCTTAGACTCTGCCATTTTATCTGTGAGTTAACACTTTTCTTGCTATTAACTTGCTTGTACACACATGCGGCATAATGCGGTTCTGAAGACAAAGAGATGAGGAATGTTTTCAGGTTTACTCCTACTTATAACCTACAGGTGCGTTTCATCAGATGACCAAAGTTATATAAGCCAAAATTTGGTGTGTTTGATACACACATGCTTCAAAACCGGCAACACGAAAAGATGTTCCCATAACTTTTTCACGCAGCATCAAGTGTAGCCTTTGAAAGGGAACACATTTAAACGGTGCTACGTCCCGAACATCAAAAGAATCAGTTAAGAATTATTAACATGTCAGTCATAGAGGGACCTGGAGACAGACAGATGAGAGGAGATGCATTTGCATTCTCCTGGTTAAACAAAAGGGTTCTAAAAGACAAGAGCCATTTGGATATATCCTCGTCTGGATACAAGATATAGAAGGTGTTACCACATAAGGTATGAGAAAGCACAGTAAGGGGTCTGTTCTCAGAGCACAGGAATCTTTTTATTAGATTACATTGTCTGACAATATTATAAAACCTTACACAAACACAATAACGGATCATCTTACCAGTCTGGTGTGTACTAAAATGATTGTCAATTAACTTGTTTCCTCTAGCCGCCCTTATACACTGTAAAACTGATTTCAGCATTTAGGGCCAGAAAAAAAATTATATTGTTTTGCTCTACACATTATTTAAGTATCATTTTATGAATTTATTATTTATCCTCTAAATGTACCGAATAATTTAAAGTCAAAACTCTAATATCCAAATAAAGTTTCAAGTCATTTCTGTTAAAGTCAATGTAAAATTATAGGTCTTCCTTAACTTTGTTGAGTCTAAAGTCATCAGCTTGGTGATTCGAATTTGACTTAAGTCCAAGTCCTGTGAACGAGTCCACAGCTCTGCAATTTACCTTGCTGTATACAGTGGAATCTTGGAGTATAAGCATAATTAGTTCCGACTTGTATTCCAAAACACTCGTAAACCAAATTTATTTTTTCTGACCATAAGAAATAATGAAAACTCTAATTATTTGTTCCACAGCCCAAAAAAATAAATACATAAAAATTATTAATACGAAATATAAAGTAAAAAAATAAAACAAATTAACCTGCAGTTTACCTTTAAAAAAGTGAAAAATAAATCCAGACAGATAAGTGTTTCCATGTGTGTGAAGCTACAGTAAGAGGAGACATTTACCTTCAGCCCCTCCCATCTCCCCATTCTTATCTTACACAGTTAAGCTTTCTCCTCTCTTATTTAAATTTCACACAAACACACACACACATACACAGACATTAACGGAAGGAAAGAAAGTCTGAAAAAATAGCAAAGAATATCACTAATGACACTTGTGTAAGCGCATACTAACAGAATCACTGCTGTAAAGAAAAACAAACAAATGAACCTGCACTTTACCTTTGAAAAAAGTTGCGACAGAGCATTGTTTCTGTGTAGAGCAGTGTGTGTGCTTTGTGTCATGTGTGTGTGAGAAGCACCCCCTCTCGGCTTCACCCACCCACACACACACACACACACCAAAGGCAAGGGAGACAGTGTTTGAACCGGCATGGTGTAAAATTACGTGCGCACACATAACGACAGACTTTAAAAATGGATTTTTAACCTTCTAATGAGACTTTCTTTTGCTTTACACATACACACACGTGTGTTGTAAGAAACAGTACATGCGCGCTGTACACACACGTATACAGACACCATGTAAAATGTTTTACACACGCACGTGATTACAGTGTTATGGTAAACAGTACACACATGCATGGACGTTAATTATATTCCAGCAGACCCAGCAGGGGAGTCGATTACACACAACTCTGCAGCGCAAAAGAGAGAAAAATTGTTGCCTCAGTTTTGATTACATGACGCTCGCTGTCAAAACAAGAAGCGCATGCGTGATACATGATACTCCTTACTCGTAAACCAAAACTCACTCGTCTTGCGGAACACTCGCAAACCGCATTACTCGCAATACAAGGTTTCACTGTACATCCATTTCAACTCTGAAAATTACAACATAGTTCATAAGAATACTGATGTTCAAAATACTAGGAAAAATTATTATGTGATGCATTTAAATTACATTTAGAATCTTTTCTTTTGGACATCCATTCAAGCAAATAAATTTTGGAATAAAGCACATCACAAGATACATTTACATTTAGGCATTTGGCAGACGCTCTTATTCAGAGTGACTTACAAAAGGTGCTTTAAAGTTTACATCATTGGATACATACTTACACTGGGTTAACTAGGTTAATAACTAAGTGCCATTAGTCCAACACAACTGGAAAGAGGTATTTTTTTTATGTGTGTGTGTGTTAGGGTTGTGGAAATATTTGGAGCTGTACTCACCTCCAGAAAAGTGATGTTGGTAATAAGAAGTATAAATCCTGACAGTGCCAATAAAGTAAAAATCAGCTGCAATTTGGGGACGTGTCTGTCCATTATTGGATGCCACTATTACAACAATGCCGTGATAATTAGCCACCAGGAAATCTCACTCAAAAGTCAATTTGAAACACCTGACAGAGAAAATAAAACACACAAAAACATTACTAAGGTGTAGACATGGTTTCTTGTCTTAATTTGACAAACACAATACTTTTTATTTGCATTTGATTGCTCCTATTATTACCATTATTATTACTATTCAAAATTAACATTTTGAGGAAATGCTTACAGTACCAGTCAAATGTTTGGGCACACCTACTCATTCAAGGGTTTTCTTACATTGTAGTTACTAAAGTGATCAAAATTATTAAATAAATCATATTAAATGATATGGTAAACATATTTTACATTCTTCAAAATAGTCACCTTTTATCTTAAAGACAGCATTGCAAACTATTGACAATATAAGTGCTCAATATACAGTATCTCACAAAAGTGAGTACACCCCTCACATTTTTGTAAATATTTTATTATATCTTTTCAAGGGACAATGCTAAGGATAGGAAACTCTGATAGAATGTAAAGTAATCAGTGTACAGCTTGTATAATGGTGTAAAGTTGATGTCCCCTCAAAATAACTCAATTAACATGAAAAATAACTCCTCTGGTTGGATTTAAGAAACAATAATTTTGGCTGTTAACATTTTGATATTCAGCCCTCAAGATGTAAAATTAGATGCAACCCGCCGTCTCTCTTGAAAACCAAGAAATACTGACTGTAATAGCCTGATTTTCTGTCTGGCAGGGGGAACATGTTCTATTACCCATTTTTGGCAGCAATGTCTGTAATCTCTACAGTGCTTTGTACCTAAAGAGACAGGTCTGGCCTCCTTGAGGCAAACTGCGAAGCGTGGCGAGTCCCGCCACAATCTCTACGAGGGAGTGCTCGGCTCGCCACACTCCTCTTTTGCTCTTCAGACCTGGCGAGAACCGGACCTGGTCAGGACTGGGTGGCTGACAGTCTCGCCCCCTGAGAACGGTGGGGAGAAACCTTACAAAGGCCTGCTTGTAGAGCTTCACCTCCTGAAACCTAGTGGCGGCGCTGTTTACGGCTTCGACAAAAAAGGCCAGAAGGCGAGACGTGATCCCTGTCCTTGATGTCCATGAGGTTAGGCCACAGCTGTCTCTCTGTGGAAACCATCGTAGCCATATAACGGCCGATAGCACGGGCCGTCTGCTTGGTGGCACAGAGAAATAAATCTGTGGTTTAGCTCCCCAAACGCCGCAAAATCGATAGACCCTCCAGTGCTCAGATCTCTCGGTAGGTCAGCCTGGTATGCCTGCAAAGCCATTGTGTGCATGGCAGCACCACTCTGACCTGCTGCCTGAAAAAGCTTTTCCCATCAACGAAAATGTTACACGGCTTGGTGGGGAGTGTGGACTTTTTCAGGGAGGATGAGCTCCCAAGAGAGAGATAGCAAGCGTCTCTTCAATCTGGGGCATCATCATAAAAAAACGCACTTTTCGCATTGTCATTCGAACAATCAATGTCAATAGCACAAAAACACGAGATGAATACAGCTCATTCCATGAATGAGTTAACTCATCATGGAGGTCGCCAAGAAGGGGACCCAGCCACCCAACAGAAACCTGTCCTCTAACTTTAAGTGTTTGGGGGCTTTTCATTAATTTTTTACAGGGAATCGAGGTGTAAGCGTTCGATTACGCGTTACCACCTCTAAAAACTACTGATATGCTCGCTCATAACTGGAGGAGCGCAATGAAGTAATAGTTTCTATTTCGGCGGAAGCGAGAGGGAAAGTTTCTTCCGCCCCTTCACAAGAAGTGCCGGAACGTGCTTGAGAAGTGGACGGTAAAGGCTCTGGATATAGCCAGATATTAGGCAGTGCGTCGCTGACGTTGGGTCATGTGATGTGGGAGTGTAATTTTCCCTCCTGATCTTCTAATCTTCCCCTCCCTTTCCATTGCCTGATTCGTAGATTGAGAGATCCGTCAATTAATTCGTAGTTATACACCAGCCTATCACATGCCAGGCTGATCGTCTGCACAGCGGCAGCCGGCAGGCCAGAACGACCGTCAGGCCACCGGGAAATGTCCCGGTGCTCCCGATGGCCTGGTTAAATGGCCTGTCCGCCCCTGTGTATGGCTGTGATCATCATTCGTATATCACCGTGTGTGTTAATCGACGTGTGTGTCTAATAATATGTAACATTCTATCCTCTGATTGTGCCTATATACTATAAGTGGAGGTAATTTTTTTACCCCCAGGGATGCCCTCCACAATTGGTTTGTTATTATTGAAACCAAGGGCGAGCTCTTCTGCTGGGGTATAGGGAGAGGGTGCCAGTTTATTTTGTAACACATTTATTTTTCAGGGGTTCGTCATGAATTTGCAAATAAATATTTATATAATAATAATAATAATTAATATTTTTTCTAATAAAAAATTGGACAGAACTAATTTTATTATAAAATAAACAATATAAAAGTATACATTTATTTAAAAATATATATTTCTATTTTTCTATATACACAACATGTATATTTTCATATTGCTTATTTTATTTTATTGTCTCATGTAATTTGTAAACCATTAACCTATGACTTTATGTGACTTCCAATATATTTGTAGTGATTATGTTGGGGGGGTCGATCCATGGCAGGGGGCATTTCAGCGCATAACATGTGTTACAAAAAAATTTAGCTTGTTCTTTTGCCATTTCGTCAACCAATCGAAGGAGTTGTGATCTTTTAAACCAACGCACAAACGCGCAATAATCCTAGATAACTCAATTCGGCTATACTAATCATCAACAACCAAATTAGCCACATTAGAACCAAAAATAGCCACATCGTAATTACGAATAACACCATTGTAAGCCTCTTAGATGTGGCAAATCTTTTATGAAGTGGTTCAATACTCTTGTCATCAATACAAGATCTTGGACAAAAAAAATAATGTTACTCTGGACATAAATAATTATAATAATGATGTTGCATGAAGTTGTTGGTTATTTTAACAGTGGCATGGTGAATTCATGCTGTAATCTAAACTTAAAACTGTCCAATGAAATATAAGTGTGCCATAGGCGCAGAGGTGAAGACTTAAGTAATTTTAATGATATAAAGAAAACACAAACAAATATCCTTAAAACAAGAACTAACCAAACAGGAGTCAATGAAACTAAACCAAAACTATGAACCAAACCAAACAGCCTTTCACAATAGCAAGTTAAAAAAAACAGATACACTTAACTGAACAGATCAGGGGTCTGTTCTTCGTACGTTGCTTGACACATCCGAGATAAACTGACACATCTAAGATGAGATCATCGTGCTAATTACGATCTGGCTAAGTTGGTTCTTCGAGCACACCTGTTGTTGATGATTGAGTTGTCTAGGATTATTAAGCGTTCGTGTGTTGGTTTAAAAGGCGATATGCATCGACAGTAGAAACACTGATCACAAGCCCTTTGATTGGTTGATGAAATGGAAAAGAGCGGCTCAATTTTTTGTGTTTTTTAGTGTTATGCGCTGAAATGCCCCCCTGCCATGGATTGCCCCCCCCCCCCCCACACACACACACATAATCGCTATCAAATACAGTATTATATTAGAACATAAATTCATAGGTTAATGCTTTACAAATTACAAATTACATGAGAAAATAAAATAAGCAACATGAAAATAAATGTTTATGAAAACATAGAAATATATATATATTTTCAAATACACCATGTATACTTTTATATTGTGCACTAGGCTCGTGCGTAGGCTTCATCATAATAGTAATATTATATTTTATATTAATAAACCTATACATTTATTTTCTAATATAATATTTGATAGCGATTATATATTTTGGTATATATGCAAGATCTTTTTCTTTTCCCACCTGAGTCAGTCCGCCTCAGTCGTGCTCTTTAACCAATCAGATGTGACCTCGCCATTTCAACCAATCATAACCCGACAGGAGCGCAGCCTAAATCCTGTTTACATGAAATAAACCTGCTACCGAGCAGGTTCAAGCTTACGGATATGTTGCTATGACAGCAAATGTGAGAAGCGCATCGAAGAACAAAAAAAATCCAAGATCAGGACAAATCCACAACAATCAAATCCAGCTAACTGAGTTAGCGACGTACTAAGAACGGACCCCAGGGTAACAAAACAGAAAATCCAGGCTTCTTAAAGCCAAACTAATTATTCAGTCACCTCAGTTCAGGTGAGTCACCCCATCACCTGACCGAGGTGCATTCTGGGACATGAAACCCAACAACCAAAAAACACAAAAAGAACTCAAGCTCAAGACGCCCTCTAGGGATTAACCCTGACAATATCACATGTTTAAATAATCAAAAGAGCTCTTCAAGAAGCTTATCCAATTGCTGGTCTTTGTTTTCAGGAAAAGGCTCAAAAGCTGACACTACTAAGTAAAAATAGGGGAAAAGTTAAACCCAATTAAATGATAGTTTTCTGATTAGGGCATCATCAAAGAGGTTACAAGTGAATACTGACGATGAATACATCCTGCGCAGAACTCCACTGCAATTACGCAAATGTGCACTCTGCTGCACAAAGCAAACCATAAAGGAAACATGATAAAAACATAATTATTATTATTTTAAATGTGGCAGTTGTTTTGCAATTTTAATTTGTTCTATGACAGCCAAGCTGGAGCTAAGAGCGCAGGATATGTGGTTACACGTTGTCACATCTGTACCACCACGGCCCGGGGAAATAAGACCAGGGTCTCCGGACTACTGAGCCGGAGCTTTGGTTCCCCCTAGTGTGGTACTGTAGTATGTCTCCCCATCACTAATGATGTGCACCTGTGTCTCTCCCCTGTGTGTCTCTATTTAAGCCAGTCGAACCCGTAGAGGTTTGTCCGTTCACTGTTGTTACCACGTTTGTTTGTTTCATTTCTCCTAAAACCCGTTGTGTGTGCATGTCTCCTCCTTAGGACTGAACAGAGTCTGCAGGGTTGGGGTAAGGCCTGTCAAAACAGGCATTTCTGATCAAGGTCAAGGCTGAGACGCCAGCCACGTTCGCAATGCACCGCATGTGACTTCTGTTATGCTTTTGGAACTAATCTCCTGTGCCTGTGTGTGTGTGTGTGTGTCCGCCTGCTGACCCAGCCTGAGGAGGCTGACGAGTAGCAAGTTTTGTTTGGTTTTATGAGTTTCGTTTGTTTGATGCGTTCTTTTTATATTTTTTCAATGTGACTTGGATTCCAAAAAGAAAAAAAGGAAAGAAATAAAAACTGAAATAATACTTTCACAAAATACCTGCATTTGCGTCCTTTTGAACACCCTGGAAACATGACACACGTTGCTCCTAACTGCAGATCAGAAGGTTTATTTTAAATCTACCCTTTATATTTTATGTAAAAATAGGGTGTAAAAAACAATAAAATAATGGCCTTCCGAGTGAGGCATCATCAAAGTGATTGCAAGTTTAAACACTGACATGATGTCACGCTCTCAGCTTTCTCGCGCTGATCAAAGACCACTTCGGCTTCTTGACATTTCCGTTCCCACACTGTCATGCTCTTTACCACACGGGCTTGTTTTCCTCTCCTGTCATGATTTGTTTGCATGCTTTCGATTCATCTTCATCTTCATGTCTCGCTATTTACACTACGCTTACGGGTTTGACGGCTTTCGACCCAACGCTCGCGCTCTCTCAACTACGGCTCTTCTCCACGCTGTCATACCGATGTCACACTGACAAATCTCACTGACTCTGACTCTGTGCGCTCTCTTCCTTGATTATGACTCAGCTCCACAATCTTAGCACGGTTCCAACGCTGACTGATTCACAGCTCCGAGCTCCTGCTTTAACAGCCACGCTTCTACTGAGCTGGATCAAAGCCTCTCATGCCCTGCTTCTGCACCTGTTTCTGGATCTATCTCCTAAACCCGCCTCTGACAGAATAATCTGGCCACTATGGATCCAGCAGGATTGGACAGGATGAGACAGGCGCTGGAGGATCAAGGCGCTCTCCTTGGAAAGCACCAAGAGGAACTCGTCGCCACCAGGCAGACACTTGCTGCCCTGTTGCAGCGCCTCCAGGCACCAACAGCTCGGAGCACAACCCGAGAGCTGCCGCGAGAGCCATGCCTACCAGCCCTTTCCACCTACGGAGGAGAACCAGGAACATGTAGATCCTTCTCATTCCAATGTTTTCTGATTTTTGAGCTTTAAGCCTCCACCTTCTCGAAAAGATCGCGGTTGGCCTACTCGATCACGCTCCTCATCGGTAGGCACGATATTGGAGCACGGCCCTCTGGGATGCTCATGATCTATGATGCGACAGTTTCAAAGACTTTTCTGGTGAGATAAAAGAGGGTCTTTGACCAAACTTACGTCAGCAGGGAGGCCAGGACCAAACTACTACGCCTTCACCAAGGATCACGCTCCGCATATGACTACGCTAACGAGTTTCGGACCTTAGCCGCCTTGAGTGGGTGGAATGACGGAGCCCTAGTGGATGTTTTCTTGGAAGGGCTATCGGAGGTGCTCAAGGATGAGCTAATCTCTTGGGAGCCTCCCCCCTGACCTCCACGAACTCATGGATATCACGAGGAGGTTGACTCATGTCTTCGTTCTAGAAGCTCATAGGGGGCTCATCGGGGAGCCTATTGTCCGGTATTCATCCTCAGTCCAACAGACAAACCGAGCATATAAACCAAGCACTAGAGGTTTCCCTCTGCTGCATGACTACTCGGGACTCGACCACCTGGAGCAAATTCCTCCCTTAGGTCGAACACGCCCACAACTCCCTACCCTCTGCCTTGATTGGACTGTCCCCATTGCTTAGGCTACCAACCTCCACTTCTTTCAGCTGAATAATTAGAGGCGGAAGTCCCATCAGCCCAACGATTTGTCTGCCGCAGTAAACAGACGTGGCTACAAGTGAGACGAACCCTGTTCTGAGCCATTGCCTCATACAAGAGATAGGTGCACTGCCATCGCTCCAAAAACCCCAGGTATCACGTAGGGGACATGCTCGCCACCAGGGACATGCCCCTAAAGACACTTTCATGCAAGCTCTCTCCACGTTTCATAGGCCTCTTTACAGTAACCAAGATAATCAACCTGTGCGCTGTCCGACTTTTACTCCCTCGTCCATGCAACGCATTCAACCCACCTTCCACGTGTCCCAGCTATGATGCATTGTAAATTGTCCTCTAATCCTCTTGTCCTCTACTCTCCTCTTTGAATTATTTTAAGCTGCTTTGTAACATTTATTCATTTGCATGTCTTGCAAAATGTTTTAAACAGGAAATTAAATCCTGTATATAAATTGGAACTAGCTGCACATGATGTAGCACAAAGGCCATATAGTCCAAGCATTTTTGACAGTGTGAAAAAAACGTGCATGATTCATATAGCCTCCTGTTGTGGCATAATACTTTGTCATACGGGCTAAAGACCCTAAAAAATGTCACAATGAAAAAGTACAATGTGACTTAATAAAACTTCAAAATAGTTGAATAATATGAAATAGATACTATTACATATCAGAAATGCTACAATAAATTTTTTACTGTGAATTGATTTTGAAATTATGTCATATAATGGTGCATTCGTCATACATTTTAACAGATTTTTTTATAATAATCTGTTAATTATGGTTTTTAATTTTGCATTTGTTTATTACAAATTTTGATTAATCTGTTAACTTACCTTGGACCAACAAGCAGGTGAATTTGTTGATCAGCCACCCTGATCCTCAGCAGATAGTGTATAATAAAGACATAAAACAGTGAAATAAATTATTCTAAGCAGAATATCAAAGAACAGGCAAGGGCAAAATCTGCAATCAGCAAAAGAGACAAAACAATCAGAATAACACCAAGCAAAAACTCAGTTTGGTAAAGCCACCATGTAAAGCCATATGCAAAAGTCTGAATGTTTGTCTTCACAAATAACAATGTGGACAATGTGTTTAAATAGGGTGTGGCGGTTAGGTAGTAGGAGCTTGTGAAGAGTTGTGTTGGGAGTTGTAGTTTGCAGTTTGAACTGTATTAAACATTATAAAATGAGATTATAAAAATGATAAAAATCCAACCTATAATCAAACAAACTCAAAACATAAAATTAGGAAGTGTTTTAAGAGAGCATTAATATTAATGCATTTATCAAAAAACATATAGAATTTTCTTAGCAGAGTAAATATCAAAATTCCTATGCATCAGCCATGGACCATGTCAGTCTATTACTTGCAGAAAATAGTATTTTTTTTTTTAATGTCAAGTTCTTTCAGGAATTATTTGATAACACATTGTACTTTAAAAATAAAGTTATTTGTTACTACACTATAAATATGGGCTGCAGCTTTGTGAATAGTTATTATATTTATTAAAACCTTAAACCTAGTTTAATAAAAATGCTTTAGTTCCTTTATTTATATTACTCTTAAAATTTCATATTCAATAATCAATATTTGCCTTAATGCAACAACAGCAAAAAAAAAAAAAAAAAACCCTGGGAACTTTATCAACACTGAATATTAAAGTCTCTAAATTGTGTCCTACAAATAGTTGAGTTACACCTAAACAATAAGGATCTGACGTCCAAATTTGCATATTCAATAATTTATGTACTGGTTGGACTTTGTGATAAAACTGTTTGCATTACCTGCAGTTATTACCCTAACCCTTAGGAGTCTGAAGGTGTTTTGGAGCCATGAAGAGGTTTTGACATATCCTGACATTTGTGTATTTTTTCGTTACTTATAAACATATAAATGTCTAAAGTCTGATAAAATTGTATTCAGCACAAACTGGGCTACAATAATATATGAGCAGCATGTATGTACAAGTTTGTATGTACTGGAGAAAAAAATTAATATGCATGATTATTGAAAAAAGCCACTGAAATAGGACCACAAAACACATTCATGACATTTGTGTACAATAATTTTGTGACCTGGATCTTGTAGTGTAGAGGTTTCACAAAAAACAAAACATTTATTAAAATTTTCTAAGACACTTTTTGTTTACAAAGGCCATATGCAAGGAGGTATAAATAATCATGAATAATGCTGTAATGCACACCAGAAAAGACAAAGACCAGCATAATAAGCTGTATAATTACCCCTTTCAGTCAGGTATGGGACAGAGGAAAGTGCTACAAGAAAATACAGTAGTTACATATTAGTATATGTAAGAAATAAATAAATAATAAAAAATTTATAAATAAATAATAACATATTTCTTTGTTTCTGGTTTATTTGGAAACACTTAAGATTCGCTTGCAAAAATTTCAGATTTTACGTTCTGGTCGATAGATCTTCAGCCAGGCACAGTCCCGCCCCGCAGCCACGTCCACACCCCGCCCCGCAGCTACGTCCAGAGACCAAGCCATCTCTTCCGTCCACCTTTACACACACACAATCAATAACACAGACTTTGGACATTCATACATACGCACTCAAGCACTAGCATACATTAATTTCATTGTTTATTTTTGTATATATTTTGTATATATTGGTTTTGGTGCACCTTGTTTGTTTGTTTGTTGGTTTGTTTTCACTTAATACACTTTGGTTTGGTTTTGTAATTGTTATTGTGTCGCGTCGTTCCTTGTTCTGCTACGTTTGCGCAACACCGGAAGTGATATTTACTAACCCTTATTTAGATTCACGACCTCGGAGCATTGTAACTAGCTATAATATTAAAGCCGAACGTGCTTGGTGGCCTGTATGTACTGTGTTTTCGGGTATTTTCTGGTGTTGTGTGACTTTTCAGAGCAAAATGCATGCTAACATGGTTAACGCTAATGCTAGTGGGGCCGGGAAAGCCGACTTTGCAGTTACTAGCAATGTACTGAATGATGTAGTTGTTGCAGAAGATGCATTTGTGAATTGCCGTAACCCTACAGCTGAAATAACTTCATTGATTAGTTCTTTGTATATATCGGATAGACATGATGATGATGATGATGATGATGATGATATTGTTGCTCATGTGTTTGATATTTATGTTGTACACACACTGCAAACTGAACTAAATCAATGTAAGGTGGATGTAGTGGCTCTTTTGGATAAAGTGAGCACGTTAGAGCAGGATTTTAGAGAATCAATTAACCGCAGTATTAACAGAGAAACCAGTTTTCAGCAGGCAGTGGACACTAGCCTAACAGAGCTGGACGCTACTGCCAGGAAGCTCCAGGGAAAATGGAGAGAGCTGTTACTGACTGTTTTCTGCGGAGTGACGTTACTTGGAAAAATCTGATAAAGAAGCTGTGTCTCACTAGTATGCCCACCATCCACAGGTTACAGACCTACACCCCTGCATAACACCAATCTCCTGCTGTACATTCTCCTGGTACTCCAATCACTGCATCTACGGAAAAGGTACAGCATAGAAGCAGTCATGTAACATACGATGTTCCTCATTGTGTTCCAGCACACTCATCTGCTCAGCTTACCTCCACAGTTTCACCCTCTTCTTTTTCCTTTTATGCTCGACCACTCATCCGCTTGGAGTTTCTAGCCTTTGGCAACGCTTCTGAGACAGCAGATGTACTCAACTTCCTCAAGCTGTGCGAAAACTATCTGGAGATGAGGCCACTGCCCAGCACAGAGCTGGTAGGAACCCTTAGCACAGTTCTACGAGGACCTGCTCTGAGCTGGTGAAAGGCAGAGAAAGGCAAGGTAAATATCTGGAAGTCTTTTAAACAGACATTCATGGCTGAATTCTTACCTGATGACTATATGACAAAAGTAGAAGACAAGGTCTCTGGTACAGCAGTCTGGACAATGCCTCAGGGACTTCGCCTATGATTACCAGGCCCTATGTCTAATGTGGAAGCCTGACATCTCCAAGGAAGAACTAGTGGGTCGTATTCTGAATACCATCAACGCTAGAGTGGCAGGATGTCTCAGAGGCAAAAAGTGAACTCTGTTGAACAGCTGGTGAAGATAGGTTCCATGGTGACTGTAAGGGCACCAAAGATTACTGGCAGAAGGTTGGGTCTCAGCACAGTAAGGAGAAGAGCACTAAGAAAACTTCGAAACACGTAGCGGGACTCTCCATTGCACAACACCTTGCAGCTCCATCTCTTCTCCTGGTTCCAGTTACAGTGCAGACATTCCTTCTCCCCAGAAGTTTGTCATGGCTGATGGAAAAAATACATCAAGCTCAAACAAAAAGAACGCTTCATTACACCTGGCACGGTGCCGAATGTAAGCTGAAAACCTACGTCATGAGCGACTCTCACCTGGCTTTTCCTCTGATACGGGCTGAAGACAAACGAAGGTGTCACCTACCACCCTTTCATAGCTCCCCAAGAAAACTCTTTTCCATCTATGGCAGCTCAGAGTCAGGCACCGCTTACACTTCCTTGCTACCACCAACCTGTATTACGCCTTACCCATAACACACAAATGGAACCACTGAAAGCATGGCGACATGGGACACAGATAATGAAGAGAAGCTGCTGTAATTAATATCTGCATGGCCACACACCACCTCCAACATCCTGGAAAAGACAGCATTAGTGTCATGCACACTCGGAACGCGACCAGCACTAGGACCCGGAAGTTAAGCGGTCGCAAACCAGGAAGTATAAAAGAGGTAAACAAACCATAGCACCTCGCTCAGTCATTGAGTCGCCGATGCCACGTCGGAATTCTTCAAACCGTGAGTACTCACCTTCTTGGTTTAAAATCCTGATCGAGTGTGTATTTATAGGACGCGGGTTAGATTGTGTCTTTCCCTTGCTCCCCATTCGTGAGAGTCCTTAGATCAAATAGCGTGATTATCCTGCCCACTCGTGTTCGTCCGCGTTTGGGTTTACCATTCACGCAACAAAGGGCTAACCGCTAAAGCTACGTCTTCTGGTCACTCCAGGTTAGTTCTTGACAATTAGAAAGCCACAAAATCACCTCATCAGATGACACATCATTTCGATCAAGAGCTTATGGAGTTTCGCCTTTTAAAAAAAAAATTATTGAAGATCAAGTCGACCAGATGCTGAAGGACCACATAATCGTACCTTCTTGTTCACTATGGTCTTCTCCAGTTGTACTAGTACCAAAATCCGATGGGACTTACCGTTTTTATTACACAAAACTTACCGTTTTTGTGTGGTTTTTACTGAGCAGTAAAAACAAACCAGATGCATATCCGATGCCCTTGATTCACGACATCTAATAATCCCCTCCTATTTCCGCTCATTGGATCTGTAATCCGGTTACTGGCAGGTGGAGATGGAGAAAGAGAGCCGTGAAAAGACCGCCTTCATCACCACCAAAGGACTCTTTCAGTTCCAGTTCATGTCCTATGGTCTTAGAAACGCAGCGGCCACTTTCCATAGACTGATGGAGAAGGTTTTGGCAGACCTGCGAGGGAAATGTTGTTTCGTGTATATTGACAATATAATTATTTACTCTCAGTCAATGAAGCAGCATATTGAACATCTGAATGCAGTGACTCACCCAAGCCAACCTCTCCCTCAATATGAAGAAGTGCCATTTCTTTAAAAGACAGCTCAAGTTCCTGGGTCACATCATCTCTGAAGAAGGCGTGCAGATGGACCCGGAAAAGACGGTGGCAGTGGCAGAATATCCTTCCCCACAAGACATAAAATCTCTACATAGTTTCCTGGGTCACGCCAAATGGACCTACAAATTCATTCCGCATTTTGCTGATATATCCGCTCCACTAAATAATTTGAAAAGAAAAGGAGTAAAATGGACAGAAAAGTGCCAGAACAGCATGGATGCCATAAAGCAAGTGCTTCAGAACCCTGTAGTAGTACAACCAGACCTGTACTAGTACAACCAGACCTAAACCCACTATTCCATCTGCACACCAACACCAGCGAAGTGGGCCTAGGAGCTATCCTCACTCAGAAATCAGCCGAAGGAAAATGAGCAGTAGCCTTAGCCTTATGAATGTTGAGAGGAGCGGAGCTGAATTACTCCACCTCAGAAAAGGAGTGTTTAGCTGTTGTATGGGCAGTAGAAAAAATGGAAGCACTACCTAGAGGGCAGGGCTTTCGAGGTCTTTACTGACAATGCCGCCCCGTCATGGGCCTTCAACTGTCCGAAAACCAGCTCTCGCCTCACCCAGTGGACACTAAGACTACAGCAGTTGATCTTCACTGTTCATCACAGAAAGGGCTGTTTAAACCTAGGTCCAGATGCCTTATCCCGAGCGCCCCCACCATTAAAAGTCTAGCCATCGTGACCACTAAATGTTCCTCCGACTTACCCAGAGACCTATGTGAGATAACGCAAGCCCAACTAAAGGACCCTACAATCATTAAGCTGCTCTCTAAAGACCATCCAAGAAGCGCACAAGATCATAGGATCTCCTTCGAACATCATCAAGGGCTTTATATAGCATTGTACCAGTGAGACACAGAGAGAAATGTCAGCTGTTAGTGCCCCAGTCATTAACCAAAAGCTTTTTTCACTATTTTCACGACAATCCCTTAGGTGGAAACCTGGGGCAAATAAAAACATTGCTGCGGCTGCTGGATGTGGCGTGGTGGCCGACTGTGTGGAAAGACTTCTGGCAGTATGTAAAGACCTGCACTGTTTAAAGATACAAAGCCGAAAACACCAAACCTAGTGAGCTGTTGCAGAGTACTGAGGTCCCAGAGCCTGGACACACAGTGGGACTGGACGTCATGGGTCTTTTTAACCTGAGTAAAAGGCAAAATGCTTTCCTGCAGTGGTGGTGAATTATTACACAAAATGGGGGGAGATGTTTCCCCTCTGGGATGTAAAGATGCCAAAACTGGTGAAAATTCTATGAGAGGAAATATTCACTAGGTGGGGTGTCCCCAAATACCTAGGTTCCGACCGAGGACCCCAGTTCACGTCTCATCTGTTGGCCCAACTCTGCCAAACCTGGGGGAGCTGACTACAAGTTATCACCCACAAACTTACCTGACGGAATGAGTTAACCGGACTGTAAAAACTATTATAGCATCATACGTTGGGGACTATCAACAAAACTGGGACCAGTGGTTACCAAAACTCCGCTTCACCATCAACACTGCCCAACAGGAGACAACCGGAAAAACAACAGCAGAGCTCACGCTTGGCCGACGACACGTGACAGCCGAAACACCGAGCTTAGGTATGCACAAAAGGGGTGACCACGCGAGGTGCGGCTAAGCCCCACAACCACATCTGATTGGACCAATCACCCGTGGGACGGACTCACCCCAAAGGGACAAAAACCCTAAGGAAGTCTACGACAGGGATGAAAGTTAACAACAACTACAACCTCCAACATCAGACAACCGGAAAAACGGTGTGTGTGTGTGTGTGTGTGTGTGTAAGTAGTGTAGTTTTATGTATCGTAGATTAGTCAAATAAATTCTCGTTTCTTTATGAAGAACTGTTGTCTTGGTCATGTATTTTAAAGTCTAAACATTTGCCCAGATCTTGGGGTTGTAACAATGGAAGTGGTAGTGAATGGTTTAAGCTGGGAGGTGGATCCGGGGCGCTTTCAGGCAGCTGGAGCCGGTAGGTGACAGGATTTATCCGGAGAGTGATGCGGTACGGGCCGATTAATCTAGTTGAGAGTTTTCGTGACTCAGTGTGGAGGTGGAGGTTTCTGGTGAAAAGCCATACCTTATCACTTACATTGTACAGTCGTCCCGGTAGGTGTTGATGGCCATGCTGGGTGGTGTAGCGGGCGTTAGCTTGCTGGATAGCCCAGTTTTCTTGATTCCACAGCCGCCGACACCTGCGGACCAACTGTTGGACTGACGATACATCAACCTCCGAGTTCTTGGAAAACAAACATCGAAGGTTGGAAACCGTGGCATACCCCAAATGGACTTAGATTTGTGGCAGGCGAAACATGGAGATTGTGGGAAAAATCTGCCCAGGAGCACTGGCGAACAGCGAAGAAGTATCTCAGATAGCGCTTCAGTTGTTGGTTGGTCCGCTTCGTCTGACCGTTAGTCTGAGGGTGGTGTCTGGATTACAGACTGCAGGTGGAATTGATCAGACGGCAGAAGGCCTTCCAGAATGGAGGTGTGTTTTTGGTTGATGGGAGTCCGGCGAGGCCCACCAGGTGCATGGCCTTGGAAAACCGATCGACATGATTAAGATGGTGTTTTTTCCCTGGGAGACAGGCAGGCCCGTGATGAAGTATACCATATCGGGTTTATTTTCCAGTGCAGGTGAGTGAACATTGTAGACTTCCCTAGGGTTTTTGTCCCTTTGGGGTCAGTCCGTCCCACGGGTGATTGGTCCAATCGGATGTGGTTCCGGGGCTTAGCCACGCCTCACATGGTCCCCCCTTTTGTGCATACATTAGCCCAGTGTTTCAGCTGTCACATGGGACCCATCCAGTTGGAGTTTTTAATGCCTTTTATAAAGTAATTTTGCATGAGCTTGGTTCATGCTACCAATTTGTCATGTTCACCAACATTCTTTGAATAAAGCCAGCTTTAGTGTACGTGCATGTTATTCACAAGTTCTGACGCGTATCTTTCTTGTTACACAGTGTTGCTCATGACTCCAGAGGCCTGTTGATTTTTTTGTCTCTTGTATTATTTTCAACATCAAAGTACAACGGTTGTTACAGTTTCCTGCATTAATCCACTGTAGTCACGAAAAGTTGTTTGCTGTGTTCTGTAGCTTTGGTAGACTACAGTTACAACAACTTATTTTACTGTATCCTTTAGCTTACAGTATTACGGTCAAAAGCTTGTGTTCTCCACACCTTTCTGTATCCTTCCGTGTCTTAACAACAACTGAACAACTAACGTGCGTGATAGACGTGCAGCTTTACAACTGTGGGATGATGTCACAGAACAACTTATGAAATGATGTCACAATACAACTTACGAGTATAAGACTAAATGCTTAAACTTATAAACTTAATGGACCTAATGTATAATGCTAAACTAACAGACTTAATGCTTAACTAACAGACTTAATGCTTAATGCTTAACCAGTAAATTTGGATGAAAAAAACACAACAACAAATCACAAGAATAAAATATGGCCCTTACATTTAGATTGACATCAAGTCAAGTCTTTACATCCCTGGGGGAAACATCTCCTCCCATTTTGTGTAATAATCGACCACCACCAGCAGGAAAGCATTTTGCCTTTTACTCAGGGGAAAAAGACCCATGACGTCCAGTCCCACTGTGTGTCCAGGCTCTGGGACCTCAGTATTTTTAAACAGTCCGCTAGGTTTGGTGTTTTCAGCTTTGTATCTTTAACAAACTTGTTGGAAATGGTGGGTTTAGGTCTGGTTGTACTAGTACAGGTGGGTTCTGAAGGGCTTGCTTTATGGCATCCATGCTGTTCTAACACTTTTCTATCCACTCCTATTTTACTCCTTTTTTTTTTTTTACAAATTATTTAGTGGAGCGGATATATCAGCAAATAATTATATTGTACAACATGAAACAACATTTTCCTTGCAGGTCTGCCAAAACCTTCTCCATCAGTATTTGGAAAGTGGCCGCTGCGTTTTTGAGACTATAGGGCATGGACCGGAACTGAAAGAGGCCTTTGGTGGTAATGAAGGCGGTCTTTTCACGGCTCTCTTTCTCCATCTTCACCTGCCAGTAACCGGATTGCAGTCCATGGACTGCGGAACCAGGAGGCGCCTTCCAGGGATTCCATGATTGAGGGCATCGGATATGCATCTGGTTTAGTTTTACTTTTCAGTTTTCTAAAGTCCACACAAAAACGGTAAGTCCCATCGGGTTTTGGTACTAGTACAACTGTAGAAGACCATGGTGAACAAGAAGGTTCGATTATGTGGTCCTTCAGCATCTGGTCGACTTGATCTTCAATGGTTTTTTTTTTTAAAGGCAAAACTCGATAGGCTCTTGATCGAAATGATGTGTCATCTGATAAGGTGATTTTGTAATGCTGTCTTTCCCAGGATGTTGGAGGTGGTGTGTAGCCATGCAGACATTAATTTTAGCAGCTCCTCTTTATTATCTGTGTCCCATGTCATCATGATGTGCTGATGCAGTAATTAGAGTACCAGGAGAATGTAGAGCAGGAGATTGGTGTGATGCAGGGGTGTAGGCCTGTACCTGTGAATGGTGGGCGTACGTGATGTTATTTTTCCGGATAACATCACACCGCAGAAAACAGGCAGTAACAGCTCTCTTTAGTTTCCCTAGAGCCTTTTGGCAGTAGCATCCAGCTCTGTTAAGCTAGCGTCCACTGCCTGCTGAAAACTAGTTTCTCTATTAATACTGCTGTTAATTGATTTTCTAAAATCCTGCTCTAACGTGCTCACTTTATCTAAAAGAGCCACTAAATCCACCTTACACTGATTTAGTTCAGTTTGCAGTGTGTGTACAACATAAATATCCGATATAAACAAAGAACTAATCAATGAAGTTATTGCAGCTGTAGAGTTCTGGCAATTTTGCAAATGGATCTCCTGCAACATCTACATCATCCAGTACATTGCTAGTAACTGCAAAGTCCTGGCCCCACTAGCATTAGCGTTAACCGTTAACCATGTTAGTGTGCATTTTGCTCTGAAAAGTCACACAACACCAGAAAATACCCGAAAACACAGATTCCCCGTTTGTACAGGCCACCAATATATAACGTTCGGCTTAGATATTATAGGTAGTTACAGTGCTCCGGGGTCGTGAATCTAAATAAGGGTTAGTAAGTATCACTTCCAGTGTTGCACAAGCGTAGCAGAACAAGGAACGACGTGACACAATAACAATTACAAAACCAAACCAAAGTGCATTGAGTGAAAACAAACCAACAAACAAGCAAACAAGGTGCACCAAAACCAATATATACAAAATATATACAAATATAAACAATAAAATTAATGTATGCTAGTGTGTGAGTGCGTATGTATGAATGTCCAAAGTACATGTTATTTTTTATTGTGTGTGTGTAATGGTGGACGGGAAAGATGGCTTGGTCTCACCAGTATAGGATGTTTAGTCTGGGAGCAAGAGAAACGGAATGAGAGGTATATTGTAGGTGTCCAGAAAGATTAATTCAGCAATGGAATTGTAATCCTTCGGATGCGGTAAACAATCTCTCTCTTACAAACAACAGCGGTGTGTACATCATCTCTTTACCCCAAAGCTTTTGCCGGTTCCGCTTTTAAGCCGGCTCACATAATTTGACACGTCATCGGGTCCTCTCGCTCAGTGGCAGGTGAGGAGGAGGGCCTGATGGTTCCCTGGCGGAGAGCGTTAGATACATACTTCTCCATCATCTGCGTCTCCGTAGATGACAGTGAGTAGAGATGGCCACGGGGCGGGGCCGTGCCCGACTGAAGATCTATTGAAGATCTATATAAATTATTATTATTATTTTTTTTTACATATATTAATATGTAAGTATTTTCTTGTAGCACTTTCCTCTGTCCCATACCTGACTAAAAGGGGTAATTATACAGCTTATTATGCTGGAGACTTTTTTTTTTTCAATAATCATGCATAACTGTTTTTCCCCAGTATACAAACTTGTACATACATGCTGCTCATATATTATTGTAGCCCAGTTTGTGCTAAATACAATCTTATCAGACATTTATATGTTTATAAGTAACTGAAAAATACACAAATGTCAGGACATGTCAAAACCTTTTCATGGCTCCAAAACACCTGCAGACTCCTAAGGGGTAAGGTAATAACTGCATGTAATCCAAACAGTTTTATCACAAAGTCCAATCAGTACATAAATTATTAGATATGCAAATTTCGATGTCAGATCCTTATTGTTCAGGTGTAACTCAACTATTTGTAGGAGACAATTTAGAGACTTTAATATTCAGTGTCGATAAAGTTCCCAGGTTTTTTTTTTTTTGCTGTTTTTGCATTAAGGAAAATATTGATTATTGAATATGGAATTTTAAGAGTAATATAAATAAAGAAACTAAATCATTTTGATTAAACTACATATATTAACATGTAACTATTTTTGTAGCACTTTTTT
The DNA here is from genome assembly GCF_024256425.1 of Clarias gariepinus. Taxonomy (NCBI): domain Eukaryota; kingdom Metazoa; phylum Chordata; class Actinopteri; order Siluriformes; family Clariidae; genus Clarias; species Clarias gariepinus. Next base: position 16,973,532 of record NC_071104.1, read on the forward strand.
GTAGCACATATGGCCTTTGTAAACAAAAAGTGTCTTAGAAAATTTTAATGAATGTATTGTTTTCTGTAAAACCTTTACACTACAACATGCAGGTCACAAAATTCTTGTACACAAATGTGATGAATATGTTTTGTGGTCCTATTTCAGTGGCTTTTTTCAATAATCATGCATTTTTTTTTTCTCCAGTATACAAACTTGTACATATATGCTGCTCATATATTATTGTAGCCCAGTTTGTGCTGAATACAATCTTATCAGACTTTAGACATTTATATGTTTATAAGTAACTAAAAAATACACAAATGTCAGGATATGTCAAAACCTCTTCATGGCTCCAAAACACCTTCAGACTCTTAAGGGTTAAGGTAATAACTGCATGTTATCCAAACAGTTTTATCACAAAGTCCAATCAGTACATAAATTATTAGATATGCAAATTTGGATGTCAGATCCTTATTGTTCAGGTGTAACTCAACTATTTGTAGGAGACAATTTAGAGACTTTAATATTCAGTGTCGATAAAGTTCCCAGGTTTTTTTTTTCTTCTGTTTTTGCATTAAGGAAAATATTGATTATTAATTATTTAATTTTAAGAGTAATATAAATAAAGGAACTAAAGTATTTTGATTAAACTACATATATTTATATGTAACTATTTTTTGTAGCACTTTTCTCTGTCCCATACCTGACTGAAAGGGGTAAGTATACAGCTTATTATGCTGGTCTTTGTCTTTTCTGGTGTAAATTACAGTATTATTCATGATCATTCACACCTCCTCGCATATGGCCTTTGTAAACAAAAAGTTTCTTAGAAAATTTTAATGAATGTATTGTTTTTTGTAAAACCTCTACACTACAACATCCAGATCACAAACACCTTGTACACAAATGTCCCGAATGTGTTTTGTGGTTCTATTTCAGTGACTTTGTTTTTTCAATAATCATGCATAACTGTTTTTTTCTCCAGTATACAACCTTGTACATACAGTACACGCTGCTCATATATTATTGTAGCACAGTTTGTGCTGAATACAATCTTATTAGACTTTAGACATTTGTATGTTTATAAGTAACTGAAAAATACACAAATGTCAGAATATGTCAAAACCTCTTCATGGCTCCAAAACACCTTTCAGACTCCTAGGGGTTAGGGTAATAACTGCATGTAATCCAAACAGTTTTATCACAAAGTCCAATCAGTACATAAATTATTGGATATGCAAATTTGGACGTCAGATCCTTATTGTGCAGGTGTAACTCAACTATTTGTAGGACACAATTTAGAGATTTTAATATTCCGTGTCAATAAAGTTCCCAGGTTTGTTTTTTTTTTTTTGCTGTTTTTGCATTAAGGAAAATATTGATTATTAAATATGGAATTTTAAGAGTAATATAAATAAAGGAACTAAAGCATTTTGATTAAACCTCATATATTAATATGTAACTATTTTTTGTAGCACTTTCTTCTGTCACATACCTGACTGAAAGGGGTTAAGTATACAGCTTATTATGCTGGTCTTTGTCTTTTCTGGTGTGAATTACAGTATTATTCATGATCATTCACACCTCCTCGCATATGGCCTTTGTAAACAAAAAATATCGTCCAATCAGTACATAAATTATTGGATATGCAAATTTGGACGTCAGATCCTTATTGTTCAGGTGTAACTTAACTATTTGTAGGACACAATTTAGAGACTTTGATATTCAGTGTCGATAAAGTTCTCAGTTCTTTTTGCTGTTGTTGCATTAAGGAAAATATTGATTATTGAATATCGAATTTTAAAAGTAATATAAATAAAGAAACTAAAGCTTTTTAAATAAACTAGGTTAAAAGTTTTTACAAGGCTTTAATAAATATAATAACTATTTACAAAGCTGCAGCCCATATTTATATATTTATATTTAAACTCGAATTTAATTTGATTAGTCGAATGATGTGTCATCTAATAAGGTGATTTTGTGTCTTTCTAATGCTGTCTTTTTCAGGATGTTGGAGGTGGTGTGTGGCCATGCAGATAATAATTTTTAGCAGCTTCTCTTCATTATCTGTGTCCCATGTCGTCATGCTTTCAGTGGTTCTGTTTGTGCGCTGTGGAAGATCTGGTGTTATGGGTAAGGCGTAATATAGGTTTGTGGTAGCGAGGGAGTGTAAGCGGTGTCTGACTCAGAGCTGTCGTAGATGGAAAAGAGTTTTCTTGGGGAGCTATGAAAGGGTGGAAGGTGACACCATAGTTTGTCTTCAGCCCGTATCTTCCCCCGAGCGATCTCCAAAATGGCTCCCTTGGCTCTTCAGAAGTCCAGCCCTGCGATTATGGGAGAAAATTTTTATTTAATTTCATTTGATTTTACTTACTTTTGGGGGGTAGAAGGTACCATATCTGTATATAATCGGGGATGTGCGTGCGAAGCTGAGACATAGGCTTCTCTGTGTGCGCGTGCATAGGAAACCAGGGCTTTACAATGGGGCACCTTCATTGTGAGCTAAAGGAGCCCCTAATGGGAAACAGATGTTGGAGGGACACTTAGTTTGTGTTGTTTGCTGGGGATCACCCATGGTGGTAAGGACGCCTGATAAGGGCCTCTCCAACTCAAGTACTGTAAAATGGGCTTTGTTTCCAGAAGGAAATGCATGCATCAGCTTACTAACTGTTGTACTGATAGTAAATTGATAAAATAAGCATTGCATTTGTCTGTTTTGTTGTCAAGAGGGCATTGATTGATGGGAGCAATAACAGACGGTATGAGGAAGCGCATTTGAGTGTCTATTTGTGTTGTCAAGTGGGCTTTGATAGATGACAATACAAAATAAAGGTAGATAGTCTCGATATTAATTTGTACTCATTGTACTCAATGTGCTTTTTGGCAAGCTAAAGGGCAAATAGTGAAATATTGTATATTAAAGAGTGATTATCACTGTTGAGCCTCGTTAAGGAAGGTGGATATCTCTGTGATTATACAATATTGTATGTAAATGCAAGTAAATTTAGTCGCTAAATAAGTGCATATAAAGTACGAATATCTAAGTTGTGGTGGCGTCAACTATAAAGCATAATGGCAACCTCTCCGGTGGAGAGTAGTGCTGAAGCATTCGTTGTATGGGGATCTCATGACTAAGATCTCTAATAAATAGCAAAAGAGGACTAAAGATATGATTACAAAATGGCCAAAGGAGGGGACATTTGATGTGGCATTGTGAGGAGATGATAAAAACGGCAGCAAGAGAGAAAAAGCGTGTCCAGAAAAGTTTAAAAGACAGCAGGAATGAGAGGTCCTAGCTTTGTTTGAGAAAGAATGAGTAGAGTTGGTAAGAAATAAAAAGCAAGTGAGAAAAAAAAGTCAGACAGTGAGGCACAGAAAAACAGAAGGGAAACGTTAGTTACACCTCCCCCATATGTGCAGGCAGAAGGTCAATTCCCAAAGTTTAAGGGAATGTTGAATGTTGAAGAAATGCAAATGGAAGGTCATGTAGATTTAGATGGAGACGACAGAGAGCCAGTAGTTAGGAAGGAGAGGAGAAGGAGTAGAAAGAAAGCACACCATTTGATTGTTTTAAGAAAGTAGGCGCAGATTTACAGAGAGTGAAAAAGCTATGTGGGGAAAAGGATAAGATAAAAGAACAGGAAAGGGTGCAGGTAAGTGGAGAGAGGATAGACAGAAGCACCAAAACACCAGGACAAGTAAGGAATCAGATAGATACAACATTAAGGACTGGGCATAGACCTTTGTGCAGTGGAGAGGATGGGGTAAAAAGAATTTGTTATTTAATATGGGCAGTTGGAAACAAGGAAGGAACACTGGAAGACTTAGGAACCTAGCTCCACAATTCCCAATTTACCTTTAATTTTAGTTAAAGGTGCACTGGGACAGTATGTACCACGGGCAGCTCAAAATCTAGAGGGACTTGTCAACCGCCTCCCTAACATTCACGAGGGTGCAGGGAAATGGATTAAGGTCGTAGAAAAGGAGACCTCAGGCAAGCTTTTATCAGTGATTAGTATGAAAACTCTGTTGGTAAAGATTTTGGGGGGAGGAAAAAACGTGCTTCAGAGGGGAGAATCAATCACCAACAGGGGAGAATCAATCACCTATTTTGACAACTAACAAAAACCCATGTTACGCATTGAGGTAGATGGGAAAAATACACCTATGTTAGTTGATACAGGAGCAGTTTATACATGCTTAAATTTAAGTCATGCCTCACATTGCCTCATGTGTGGGAAAAATTTGCCAAGACAGTAGGATTCTTGGGACAAAAGCAGTTAGTTTCTACGACCGCGCCAGTCTGTCTAGAAACTAACAATAAAAGTATGACCAACTCTGTATTAGTCTCAAGTCATACACGAGTTAATTTACTAGGCAGAAAGGCAGTAGGTAAATTAGGACTGCAAATATGGTGTGCAGAAGGTGTGTATGTTAATCACAGATTCCTGAAGCACAAATACCCTGTTCAGACTTTCACTGTACAATGATGTATGACCCAACTAAAGATACTGACTTAGGACAGCCATGGCAGGAAGAAACAAAAGAGCACAAAGTTGAATTAGTTACACAGTATATCATCATAGGCTGGCAAGGAGCAGCTATCAGTGTAGATGAGTGTGATTTTGTAAAGCGGTGGTTCAATGTCACTGATTCTGTTTCTCAGGTAACATTATATGTACTGTAGGATAAAACTGCAGCTCAAAGGACTTAGGACCAATAATAAGAAAACTAAAAAAAAGTCCAGTGGGAGTCAACCATAAACCCATTGATTTTTCATTCTGCAGAAAAAAAACTGTATTTAAATCTTGTGTGGTAATAACTTGATTGGTACCCATCAGGAAGTTGTAGTTAGCCGCAAGTCACAAACACAATTGGCATCAGCATCTGAGGTAGTTGGGACAGTCGAAGATGAATTGTATAGGAAAATGGAGAGTCAGGTCCCACCTGAATTTGTCATGAACCAACCGGAATGATCAGAAGACTTAGCACTTAGCGGTTAGCCCTTTGTAGCGTGGATGGTAAACCCAAACATGGAAGCACGCGAGTAGGCAGGATAGCCACGCGATTTAGTCTAAGGACTCTCATGAAAGGGGAGCAAGGGAAAAACACAAATTTAACCCGCGTCCTATAAACACACACTCGAATCAGAAAGTAGACCCAAGAAAAGTGAGTACTCACAAAATGGCAGACAGGTGATCTGAACCAGCATCGGGCGAACTCAATGACTGAGTGATGTGAAGCGCCATCTTGTCTCCTTTTATGCTTCCTGTTTTAGCGACCGTTCTACTTCCGGGTCCTAGTGCCGGTCGCAAAACGGGTGTGTGAGACAGTACCCCCCTGTCCAGGACCGACTCCCAATGGTCCTGGGGTGGAGGATACCCGACGACGGTAGTCCCTGATAAGTTCCGGGTTGAGAATAAACCGGGCCGGAATCCAAGATCGCTCCTCGTGACCGTAGCCTTCCCAGTCGACCAGGTATTGGGTGCCTCGGCCCCTAGGGCACGAATCGAGGATCCGACGTACGGTGTAAGCAGGACCATCGTCAATGATTCGGGGAGGAGGAGCAGGGGGGAGGGTGGAACCATAGGAGAAGTGGTGAAGGGTTTCAGCTGTGACGTGCGGAGTGTGATGCGGTATGGGTCGATGAATCTGGGTGACAGTTTCTTTGATTCTGTGTGGAGATGCAAATTTTTTGACAGCCATACCTTGTCACCTACATTATACATTCGTCCCGGTGGGTGTCGGCGGCGATGTTGCGTAGCGTAGCGGTGGTTGGCCCTTCGGATAGCTTGATTGGCTTGTCTCCACAGCCGCCAACGGACTACGTGCTCTAGAATCAGCTCGGCTGTCTCTTTAGCTGACGGGAGTCCAGAGAGAGCCACCAGGTGGACAGCTTTGGAGAACCGATCCACGATGGTCATAATGGTCGTCTTCTCTTCTGAAGCCGGCAGGCCCGTGATGAAGTCGACGGCAATGTGCATCCAGGGTCGGCGAGGAACCGGGAGTGGCTGGAGCTCTCCAGGCGTCGGCTGGTTGGTGGTCTTGGCCCTGGCGCACACTGGGCACGCCTGAACGAACTCTTCGATGTCCTGGGTCATGGAGGGCCACCAGAAGGCGCGTTGGACGAACTGGAGGGTGCGTCTGGTGCCGGGGTGTCCAGAGATGGGTGATGAGTGGCCCCACTCCATGACGTCGCTCCTGACCGCCTGAGGCACGTAGAGTCGTCCAGGCGGCACACCTGCCAGTTCGGTCTCCGCTGCCTGTGCCTGGCGGACTCTGGTCTCTAGATCCCAGTGGAGAGGTGCGATGATATTTGAAGAGGGGAGGACAGGCGCGGGTTCCGCCCGGGTGGCTGCCCCCTCATATTGTCTGGAGAGGGGGTCGGCCTTGGTGTTCTTGGACCCCGGGCGGTAGGACAGATGGAAGTTATAATGTTCAAAAAACAGGGCCCACCGCGCCTGCCTCGGGTTGAGCTGCTTGATGTTCTGGATGGTGATCAGATTCTGGTGGTCGGTCCAGATGATGAAAGGCTCGCTGGCGCCCTGGAGCCAGTGTCGCCATTCCTCCAATGCCCACTTTATGGACAACAGCTCGCGGTCCCCTACTCCGTATTGCTGTTGAGTGGGATAAAATTTTTGGGAGAAGAAGTCACAAGGGTGTAACTTCTGATCTGGACCTCGCTGGGAGAGAACAGCTCCGGTGCCCACATCCGAAGCGTCCACCTCCACAACGAATTGTTTGTTGATGTCTGGATGGAGAAGGATTGGAGCGGTCGTGAAACGTCGACATAATTCGTGGAAGGCGGAGATGGCGGTGGAGTTGAGGTGGAAGTGATGAGATGGTGGACGGGTCAGGGCAGTTAGGGGTGCTGCAACTGTACTGTAGTCCCTGATGAAGCGACGATAGAAATTCGCAAACCTGAGGAATCGTTGAAGCTGCTTGAGGGTCTTGGGTAGGGGCCAATGACGCACAGCTTCTAGTTTCTGCGGGTCCATGGCCACACCCTGGGGCGAGATGACAAAGCCCAGGAACGTGGTGGAGCGCTCGTGAAAAGCGCACTTTTCCAACTTACAATACAGTTGATGGGCGAGCAATCTCTTAAGGACCGCCCTGACGTGTTGGGTATGTTCTTCAACTGTTCGTGAGTATATGAGGATGTCGTCCAGGTAGACGAATGCCCACCACCCCAACATGTCTCGGAGGACATCATTTATGAAACTTTGAAAGGCGGCGGGGGCATTACAGAGTCCGAAAGGGATAACAAGACTTTCATAATGTCCAGTGGGAGTGATGAAGGCCGTCTTCCACTCATCGCCCTCTCTGATACGCACCAAGTTGTAGGCGCTCCGAAGGTCCAACTTCGTGAAAATGGTGGCACCAGAGAGGGCGTCCAGGGCAGAGTTGGTAAGAGGCAGAGGGTGTCGGTTTTTGATGGTAATGTTGTTTAGCCCCCAATAATCGACACATGGACGAAGTTCACCCCCTTTCTTCTTTACAAAGAAGAACCCCGCGGCGGCGGGCGAGGAGGAGGGCCTGATGGTACCTTGGCGAAGGGCGTTTGACACGTATTCCTCCATCGCCCATGTCTCGGTGGGTGTAAGAGAGTATAAATGGCCGCGGGGGGGAGTCGAGCCCGGCTGAAGGTCGATCGCCAGGGCGTAAAGGCAATGAGGTGGAAGATGGGTGGCGCGTCTCTTGCAGAACACTTCAGCCAGGTCTCGATATGCTGGAGGGATGGCGTTGGTGTCGACGTCGGATTCTAGAGCACGTCAGAATCCGGTTCTGAGTCCAGGATATGAGAGGGTCATGTTGTAACAGCCACGGATGTCCAAGGATGATGGGTGGTATTGAAACGGATGTTAGATGAAATTGAATCTGTTCATGATGTTGCTGGATGATCAGGGTAATGGGTTCTGTCTGGGTGGTGATAGGGCTAGATGATAGAGGCCGGCCATCTACGGAAGTGATGCGAACAGGCTAGGATAACGCCTCAGTCTTTACCCCCAGTTCTTTGGCATAAGAAGAGTCAATGAAGTTACCTGCGGCACCGGAATCGATGAACGCGGTGCTCCTGACTCGTTTGTGGCCAAACTGGAGGCTTACTTGGACCGTGAGACGGGAGATATTGGTCGTGGTGGCGAAGAGTTGGAGGCGACCCGGTGAGCTCTTCCCCTCGCTCACCGGGTCTGGGCGTTTCCCGGCCGGAGAGGACAGGTGGCTCTGTGGTGGGCTCCTGACCCGCAGTAGGCACAGAGTCCCTCCCTGAATCGCCGTTCCCGTTCTGCAGCGGTCAAGGAGGCGCGTCCTAACTGCATGGGTTCCCCGGCTCCGGTGTCAACCACGGCAGGAGGTGGAGAACCGACAGGTCCATGAGTGGTGGAGGTGACGGTGGTTGGAGTTCGTGGAGTGGAAAACGCAAAAGCGGGTGTTGGCGGCAGGGTTCTTGGGGCTGGCTTCGGGCGAGATAGGAGGCGTTGGTCAACTCGGAGGGCGAGCTGAATCAAACCCTCCAGGGTGGCAGGAAGCTCCCGCCCGGCTAGCTCGTCTTTTATCCTAGAAGCCAATCCCTCGTAATAGGTGGTCCGGAGCGCGGCGTCTCCCCAGGTGGTTTGTACGGCGAGAGTGCGGAAATCAGCCGTGTAGCGGCTCACGGACGAACTTCCCTGCCTCAGGTGGTACAGCTTGGTGTCGGTCTCCACCTCGCCCGCAGGGTGTTCGAATGTTAACTTCAGCTGACGGGTGAACTCATTGTAGGAATGGGCGGTATCCGAGTCAGCACGAAGAACTGCCGTGGCCCACTCAGCTGCCTGCCCCGACAGCAACGAGACAAGGAGAGCAATGCGCAATCGATTGGTGGAGTATTTGGTGGCATTGAATTTAAACACCAGATTGAGAGCAGTTAGAAAAACACTGCAGTGCCATCCCACTTATCCGGTAGAGCAAGAAAGACATCAGAAGTAGGAGGGGGAAGGGGGGGGGCGGAGCTGCGGCCGCTGCGACGGGCGGACGGTTAGCCGCGCTAGCAACAGCCTCGCAAAGGGCCGCGTTCTCCTGCCGGAGCTCCGCCATCTCACGGCGCAAGGCCGCGACGTCTTGGACGCTCCGGCGAAGAGTAGCGAGCTCTCCGTTTAGCTTGTTGATTAGCTCGGCGTGCCGATCAACCACGTCGCAAAGGTGCGCATAATCCGCTGGGTTTACCGCGGAAGACTCAGTCATTCTGTCACGAACTAACCGGAATGATCAGAAGACTTAGCACTTAGCGGTTAGCCCTTTGTAGCGTGGATGGTAAACCCAAACGCGGAAGCACGCGAGTAGGCAGGATAGCCACATGATTTAGTCTAAGGACTCTCACGAAAGGGGAGCAAGGGAAAAACACAAATTTAACCCGCGTCCTATAAACACACACTCGAATCAGAAAGTAGACCCAAGAAAATGAGTACTCACAAAATGGCAGACAGGTGATCTGAACCAGCATCGGGCGAACTCAATGACTGAGTGATGTGAAGCGCCATCTTGTCTCCTTTTATGCTTCCTGTTTTAGCGACCGTTCTACTTCCGGGTGTTAGTGCCGGTCGCAAAACGGGTGTGTGTGACAGAATTATGGGTTCGGCAGGACACAGCTGTAGGCCTATTTAAATCAGCCAGGCCAATTCAAGTAAAACTTAAAGCAGATGTAAAACTGCCCAGAATAAGGCAATATCCTTTGCGACATGAGGCAGAAGCTGGCATAATGAACACTATTAAAGGCCTTGTTAAAGCATCTGTACTAGAAGAGACAACCAGTTGTTGTAATTCTCCTATTTTCCCGGTGATCAAGCCAGGTACAAATAAATGGCGTCTTGTGCATGATTTGGATGCAGTTTAATAGTATAACAGGTAAATTATCCAGCATGTTCCAAATCCACACGCACTGCTAACTAATGTCCCTCCCAAAGCCATATATTTCACTGTAATTGATCTTTGTTCAGCCTTCTTCAGTGTTCCAGTGGCAGAAGAGAGTAGATATTTGTTTGCATTTACATGTGCTAATAAACAAAATATGTACCAAAAATGCCATGGAGGTTCAACCACTCACTGCTTATATTCAATCGGATTTGGAAGCTGATTTAGAAGGTTTAAGGATAGAAAATAGCCTTCGTCAGCATATGGGGGTTTGTTTAATATGTTTATCATCATTAGAAACATGCCATAATGATTCCATTGAGGTACACTGTAAGCTAGCTCAGAGAGGTCATAAAGTTCCAAAGCTAAACTACAATACTTAAAAAATTAAGTTGAATGGGTAAGGTGACTAATTTCACATGAGACGATAGCCGTAGTGCCTACCTAATTAGAAGGCATAAATAAGGCACCATTGTCACAACCAGATAAATAGTAATGACCTTTCTAGGGGTAACTGGTTTCATGCTGACTGGAGTGAAAAGTATGCAGTCAAAACAGCTCCACTAAGGGAAATGATGAGAAAAGAAGAACTGCAAGATCTAAGTGCCCCATTAAAATGGAACACAGATGAACTGTTAGCATTTGAATCCATCAAAAAGAAATGCTATCTGCACCTACTTTAGGTACACCTGATTATATCAAGCCATTCTATCTGTATGCGGTTAACCAAGCTGATGGATCTGCGTCAGCTATATTGATGCAGGAAACTTGCAGTGATAGGAAAAACCAGCCTCTTGCTTACTACAGCACTAAGCTAGATAATATAACTTAAGGTTACCCACGATGCTACCAACAGGGTCTTTCAGCTGTACCTTATGCATATGGAAAAGCATCTACGTTGACTACAGGTTACTTATAGGTTGTATAAATTGATAAAACAAGGGAAAATTGTTCTTACTTAAGCTCGCCTCCTAGCATATTCTTCACTGCTCACATATCCCGACATTACTATACCATAAAGCCATGTGACACAGTTAACCCAGCTAAATTAATCCCTTATGCCTATGAAGGAGTGTCTCATGATTGTGTGGCGAATTTATTGGCATTTACTAGGTTACGGCCTGATCGAGTCTAACCCGATATCTGATGCAGAAATCACTTACTTTGTTGATGGGTCTAGTTTAGAGACCATGTAGGAACACTAGGTATCCAATAACAATGAAGAATGGAGAAGACTGTAAACCATCTTATCTCAGAATTGTTTGTAACCGTGTTCTACCCAATTAGCTGAGCTGAACAGTGCTAACAGCCACCTGCCAATTATCAAAAGGGCTAGTGGCAAATATTTTTACAAATTCAGCCTATTTGCGTAGTGCATTTCATCTGTTTGGAGCAGTATGGAAGCAAAGAGGGTTTAAAAGGAGTGACGGAACTTCCATTCAACATGCAAACAAGTAAACTAATGTCTGCTATGATGCTACCAAGACAATTGGCTGTCATTAAATGTCAGGCCCATAGAAAGGGAAATGACTACGTCACTAAGGGGGTAACAACCTAGCAGACTTAGAAGCAAAGCGAGCATCAAAGTGTCAACTGGCAGTGCAGGTGCCAATAGTCCTTATAGAACCGCGGCCTCAGTTAAAGGATATTATTTGTATTCAACATCAAGCAGGTCCTTACGAGCACTTGATGTGGCTCCAGAGGGGAGCTCAAAAGGATGCACAGGTTATTTGCCGTTCACATGAACATCTGATCATAGCACCCACAGCACTGGTAAACATTTTGATTTCAGATGCTCATAGATTTGACTATTGTGCAAGAGGAGAGGTTGTAAGAAAAATCAAGCAACCTGGGTATTGGTCTTCATATCTGCATGCTATGGTGGATGACATCCTAGCTTCATTTGAAATATGTGCTAAGCATAATGTCAGGAAGGAAACAGCAACACCTATTGGTCATATACCCGTACCAGAATGACCATTTAAGCACTTAGTGGTAAGCTACAGTATGTGGACATAATAAAGTAGGGTACGAGGCAAAAGGTTTGTAATAACTGACAGATTTAGTAGATGGGTAAAATCAATACCATCTGCAGATGAACAGGCAGAAACAGTTATCAAATCACAAGGGAAGTGATACCTAGATTTGAAATTCCATCAGAGATCAGTTCCGATAGTGGATCAGTATTCATTCAGAAAATGTAAGGCAGGTATTACAATGGTTTGGAACATAGCAAAGATTTGGGTATGTCCCAGGAGAAGGTAGAAAGTACTGTAAGCGCTACCTTCGCGGCACTGCGCAAAACGTGCGCTGATGTGAGCCGCTTAATTTCAGCCATAAAATACCAAGGTATTTTTGCTGTGTAGTTCTGTGTGTCCATAAGAATTGTATTTCAATGAAAGTTTCAGAAATCATGTTTTATTTTTGTTTATCTGAAAAGAAGCCCTGTTTGTGTGGGGAATTTACATTTACGCATTTGGCAGACACAAATCTAATAGGCATTACAAAAAATATTTGTATTTATATTACTAAATAGGCATTACACATCTGAGCAGTTAAGGGCCCAACAGTGGCAATTTGGTGGTGGGGTTTGTACCTGGGATCATCTGAACCGTAGTCCAATGCCTTAACCACTGAGCCATACCCTATTGAGTGTGTATTGGTGTGAACCTGAAGCCAGTTGTGATTTGGTCTTACAGATTCATGAAAAGGCCTAGATTATTCAGTGAAACAGAGGCTCTGCTGAAAAAAGTTAGACACATCAGTCACTTTACCCCAAATAAAAGGTCTTTCTGAGTGTTATTTAATTGTTTTGCTATGGACACCCAACACTTTCATGAACTCAGTGTGTTCAAAACAATCTGCCAGGTGTGACATAATTTTAAAGGTTGCACACGAATCTGACATACCCTTACAGAAAATAAAATATACTTCTCTATATATACAGTATCAACTGTCAATATATAGAATCATTAAGTGTTCTGATTTAAATGTTTACAATATACGAAATAATATATTGTATTAACATATTACAATATATTGAAAAATACATAAGGAATTGCCACTTTTCAAATATAGCAAAATATATTTAAATATATATGTTAATATAGAAAATTTTACTTCATCAAATATATCATTTAATTAAATATATCTATTTTTTTATAATATGCTTATGCAATATGCTTATGGCTCATTTGCTTATGCATGAAACTTAAAAAACATAAGAAATATTAAAGTTCTAATGAACATATCAAAAATCCACACCATTAAAACTAGCAGGTCAACAATATTTAAAATATTATAGTTTACTAATACCACTAATTTGTAAAAATAAGCCCATGCGTAAAAATAAATACATTAATTAAATAAACTAAAATGTGCAAACTACAATATACAGTTTTTATTGTGCAATTAAATAAACACGATATATATATATATATATATATATATATATATATATATATATATATATATAAAATATATCACACATTTAGACTGATTATATGTAGATGTGATATATATAATATATCACACATTTAGACTGATTTGTGAACAATGTTTGAGAGAAATGGTAATATTGTGTATCTGGAATGAATTTTAGATCTTTAAGTCCACCTCATAAAAAATCGGAGCAGAAACAAAGGTGTTGTGTTTATATTTTTGTTGAGTGTATATATACTCAGCAAAAAAAGAAACGTCCCTTTTTCAGAACTGTGTATTTCAACAATAATGTTATAAAAATCCAAATAACTTTACAGATCTTCAATGTAAACGGTTTAAACAATGTTTTCAATGCATGATTAATTAACCATAATAAATTAATTAACATGCACCTGTGGAATGGTCGTTCAGACCTTAACAGCTTACAGAAAGTAGGCATTTAAGGTTACAGTTCTAAAAATGCAGGACACTAAAGAGACTTGTCTACCGACTGTGAAAAACACCCAAAGAAAGATGCCCAGGGTGCCTGCTCATCTGCGTGAACGTGCATTAGGCAAGCTGCAGGGAGGCATGAGGACTGCTAATGTGGCTAGGGCAATTAATTGCCCTGTTCACACTGTGAGACGCCTAAGACAGCGCTACAGGGAGAGAGGAAGGACAG